>NC_086171.1:217016366-217321707 GCF_023053635.1 Elgaria multicarinata webbii | reverse complement strand
ACAAGGGCTGAGGAAGGCAAGGAGCCAGCAATGCAATGACCTCATGGGAAATATTCTTTGACAGGAAGCATTGAAAGCCATACTGCTAAAGGGCATTTTCACACATTACACGTTGAAAGCATGTCCCCCCCTTTTTTTTTTTAATAGAAAGGCTTTATTTATTATATCCCTCCAAGGGGCTCAAGACAGAGGAGCTACATGGGTTTCCCTTCCATGCCGTCCTCCTCACACCAATTGCCCTGTGAGGAAGATCAGGCTGAAAGACTGACTGGCCCAAAGTCATCAACTGAGCTTAGTGGCTCAGCTGGCCAACGGAGGGCCTAAAGAACAGGAGGTCTTATGAGCCGAATCGGGCCCTGAGGTTGGGCGGGTTCCAGCTGCCCAGCCCCACTCTCTCGCCTCAGAGATTGTCAGTGGAACTTCTCCCTCCAAGACAACGGCCAAAGGACCATATGGGGTGAGGACCGGAGTTGCTGCTTCAATAACACTAGTATCATATGGGCACCACCTAGTTATTTCTATTCCTGTACTACACTACATTTGAGTGTGACTTTATTGTGGGAAGTTTTATAAGGACACGGAATAACGGGCTCAAGTTAAAGGAAGCCAGATTCTGTCTGGACAGCAGGAAGTTACGGGATTAAGTATAAATTGGTTAAAATCAGAACTAATGATATTTAATTATACTAAAAAAGAAGAGAAAGATTGGGAAGGTAAGGAGAAGGAAATGAGAGTTAAAGATCAGTTTAAATATTTGGGAATTATAATTACAAAAAAATTAGAGAATTTAGAAAAGGAAAACTTAAATAAGCTGAAAAAGGAAGTTTTAGATAAACTAGAAAAATATAAAAGGTTGAATTTATCATGGTTCAGAAGAATAGCATTAGTAAAAATGAAAATATTACCAAAGATTAATTTTATTTTCAGAATGTTACCAATAAGTATATCAGAAACGGAGATAAAAAGTTGGCAAAATTTTATAAATAATTATAGTAATGGGGATAGGAAAGCGAGAATAAACAAAAATAGATGGTACTTAGCACAAAAGAAAGGAGGATTGGGACTCCCAAATATAAAATTAAATTATGTAGCCAATAGGTTAAGACACATAGTAGAAGGCATGATAGAAGTAGGAGATTTGAGTTGGATGGAGGATAAAACAAGAATGGAAAAAGATTGGAATTTGGAAAATATATTTTTTAAAGAAGGCAATAAAAAATGGGGGGAAGAAATAGGAAACCCTCTTTTAAGGTTTCACTGGGAAATATGGCGAACGTATAAAAAGGAGTTACTCTCGAGTATATCTCCATGAACATGTTAAGGATAATGTTAAGGAATTTCCCAGGGAATTTAAAGGATAGCTTGAGTAAAATTTTAATAGAGGAAAATAGAATGAGATTAAAAAATTGGTTAAGCGAGATGAGCATTCGTGAAAAATTAGAAGAGGTGTTAAAGGGGAAGAACTTAACCTGGGGGGAATCCGCACGTCGTACCGAGACCGCTTCTAAGTGACCCCAGTGCGACGTGAAAGCGATCGTGTACCTTGCCTTTGGAAGAGCCGAGGAAGAGACATCCATGCCGCTGCCGCCACCGCCACCCACAGACCTCCTCGCTGGCTGGGACGGAGAGCTCAGGGGAAGAAGGCGGGGTGGAGAACTTCTGCTCTCAACCCCGCCTTCTTTCTCCGAGCTCTCCTCGCCGGCTGGCGAGGAGGGAGTTGGGCTTCTTCCTTGTTTCTTTTACAAGCAAGTTAGACGATCGTTTTCGGGGTGCACTGGGGTCGCATAGAAGCGCTCTGGGTACGACGTGCGGATCCCCCCCGGTTAAATTATTGGCAATTGGAACAATGGATGAAAAAATGGTTAAGAGATAATGGTGAATGTAGAGAACTGACAAAATTTGAGGAGCTGATTGTAAAAAAAGAAAAGGAAAAGGGAGAAAATAAAGGGATAAAAGGTTTAACGAGTGGAATATATAGAATACTAGTTGGGAAGGGGGAGGCAGTAAGTATGGGTAAGATGGTCTGGGAAACTGACTTGAAGGTACAGATAGGGCAACAGAGTTGGGAGGGAATATGGAGACAAAGAGTGTTGAGAAACATGTCGGTGAGAATTAAAGAAAATTATTATAAAATTATATGGAGGTGGTATCTAACCCCAGTGAGATTAAATAAAATAAATAAGCTGTATTCAGCAAATTGTTGGGGAGGTTGTGGGAAAAAAGGAACGTATTTACATATGTGGTGGGAATGCAAATATGTACAAAAATTGTGGGAAATGGTGTTTAACGAGATAAAAGAAATTGTTGGAATGGAGATTGAAGACACACCTAGTGTGGCATTACTATCATTATATGGAGATTTAAAGTATAATAAGGAAATTAAAGAATTGATAACAAATTTGCTGACAGCAGCGAGATTAATTATATCTAGGAAATGGAAGGTCCAAGGAGATTATCGTATTGAAGAATGGTATAAGGAAATTTGGGATATTGCCATTAATGATAAATTGACATGTAATATAAAAGTAAGAAGAGGCATAACAAATACGAATGAATTTGAGGGAATCTGGAAACAGTTCCTGGTCTATGTGTTCTCTAAGGGAAGTGAGAAACCACCACCAGAAGAAGTAATGAGATTTTGGAAGCAGGAATAGATCCCAAAGGGTGAAGGGGAGCAATTGTATTGTATTGTATTGTTTGATTATGAATATTGATAAATTACAAATGTTAACAGTTGAGCAAATTTATGTCATATTTTTTTCTTTCCTTTTGATTGATTGTTTTAATGTGAAGTTGGTGTATTTTAATTTGTGTTAATAAAAAACTTTTTTTTTTGGAAAAAAAGGAAAAACTTCCTGACTGTTAGAGCAGTACGACAATGGAATCAGTGACCTAGGGAGGTTGTGGGCTCTCCCACACTAGAGGCCTTGAAGAGGCAGCTGGACAACCCTCTGTCAGGGATGCTTTAGGGTGGATTCCTGGATCGATGGCCTTGTAGGCCCCTTCCAACTCTGCTATTCTATGATTCCATGATTCTATGATAAGGAATTAGCTAGATCTACTGTAAAGTCCGGGGGAGAGGAAGGGAGACCTCGTGTTGTGAATAATGCGAGATCTCGCCCCCATTTACACGTAAGGCGCGACGACCTCAAGAAGGGAGGCGTTGCGGCTACCTTTTTTTTTTAAAAGGGCTGGCAGTGCATGAGTCCTCAAGCGACTCAAGGTAAGGGTTTTTTCCCCGCTCCACTCACCCTAGACCTGGTGGGCGCAGCGCTCCTCAGGAGTGCCGCACCCCATGCGTAGCTCCCAGCTCCGCGCGAGTAATCACACGGAGTGGGGTCAAGACACGGAAATGGGCTACATGCTCAGCCCAAGACCGCGGAAAAAGCGGGGCCAAAGAGTAGGGCTATATCCTGGAGCAAGGGAGGGATCATCCCTTCCTGATCCCGGGATCCCCTGTGCGTTAGCTGGATGCACAGGGACAATCCTGGGTAACACCCCGGGATATCAGGAAAAACTTCCTGACTGTTAGAGCAGTACGACAATGGAATCAGCTACCTAGGGAGGTTGTGGGCTCTCCCACACTAGAGGCCTTCAAGAGGCAGCTGGACAACCCTCTGTCAGGGATGCTTTAGGGTGGATTCCTGCATTGAGCAGGGGGTTGGACTCGACGGCCTTGTAGGCCCCTTCCAACTCTGCTATTCTATGATTCTATGATATAGCCTGGTCGAGCTAAGGCCTAAGTCATGTCTGAGAGCCTCTTGGGCGACGCAGTGTCATATATTTTAGATAAGCAGCATAAAACTTGTTTGTTTTTATAAAAATGAGAGCTGGGTTTCTCAGAAACCTGACTTTGTCACTCAGGCAGAATCACAGAATATCCACAGCCTGCCTGCAAGTATTTAAGTCACCATTCTGCAGGAGGGGGGGTGTTTCGTGCTCAAGTTTCATGCGCTGCTGTGTACGGCTGGATGGCTCTTGTCTAAATCTGGAATTCTGTGTTTATGCCTGTTTGTAATAGGCAGTGGACCCAATCCTGCTGTGACCCATTCAAGATCAACAAAGTGCAAAATGAGCCTCAATGGAGAAAAGAGACCAGAGCAGTGGATGTGCAATGTACATTCCCTGATATGGACATGAATAGGAATTTTGCTTCAAGCCAAAATCTATCAAGTTTCCCAAAATACTAACACACGTTTTGGAAATATGCAGTCCGCATTTAAAACAAACAAACAAACAAACCCTTTTGCTTCATTCCCCTTAGCTACTTCTGATGCCAACAGCTGAACAATTCACACGCATGCACACTCCAGAAAGCTCAAATTCATCCCAAACTCACTCAGAATTCACAAATCAAATTTTGAAATCCAACATTTCTGTCTGCATATTTGAAATGGGTGAAGAGACAATCGTTGTCTCTTTGCTTTGCACTTGGGGCCCCATCATGTGTGAAGGTTAGCTAGGGCAAGGGAGACAGGAAGGTGGTGTGAGTGAAGCATGTTAAGTCCTGTTAGTCTCTGGCAAGGAGAGGTATATTATGTGTACCATGTCCAGGGTAAGGAGAGGTTCATTCTCTGGATCTGTTGAGAAGACTACTGTGGAAAGGACGTCCAAAGTGCTTTCCTCGTCTCCCAAGGAAAATGTGGGAGTTCCTTTGGGTCTTATTTCAGCCTTCACTTGTTTTGAGGGAGGCAGCACACCTACAAGCTGAGGAAAGGCAGAATGCAATTAAAACCAGTGATATACGGTAGGAGACCTCTTGGTCTTCGTCTCCGGAGCTCCATTTCTCCTCCTCTATTTATTTATTACCATTACTGATCTTTATTTATTGCTGATCTCATCTTTGCCAAGGCCCTTTGCTTGGGGGGTGGGGGGGGGAGAGAGATGACAAAATGTTAAAGAATAATGCAAAGTACTTCTGAGTATGTACCAAGTGCTATGCTCTCACCACGAACCAGCTGTCACTTGCCCCAGCACAATTATAGGCCTGAAGAGGACCAATTCTTGGAGCTTCTCGTTTTAAAAAAACCAAAGCGCTGCCGTTATCACCCTGGACTGCGTTCAGAGAACACAAGCCACATTCCATTTTTTGAAATATACTATTTAAGTAGGGTGGCCATATGAAAAGGAGAACAGGGCTCCTGTATCATTAACAGTTGCATAGAAAAGGGAATTTCAGCAGGTGTCGTTTGTATACATGGAGAACCTGGTGAAATTCCAGCTTCGTCACACCAGTTAAAGCTGCAGGAGCTATACTAGAGTGACCAGATTTAAAAGAGGGCAGGGCTCCTATAGCTTTAACTGTTGTGAAGAAGACAGAATTTCATCAGGTTCTCCATATATTCAAATGACACCTGCTGAAATTCCCTTTTCTATGCAACTGTTAAAGATACAGGAGCCCTGTCCTCCTTTTCATAGGGTCACCCTAACTTAAGCCTGTATTTCCTGGCTGCGTTTCTAAACTGTTGCCTGACATCAAGCTGGTAGTCTGTGCTGGACCCTGGTTTTTTCCCTAGATAAATTTAAGACTGACATCTAATTAAGAAATATTTGGTCCTCTAATTATATGAATGACTACTGATAAAACAATCAATTAAAATGCTATAAGTACGCATTCAATTCAAAACATAATTCTTCCTTTATTTTTGGAACATTGACATTAACAGGCTATTGTTTTTACCCCAAACTAAGAGTCCAGCGATACTTAGGTC
Source organism: Elgaria multicarinata webbii (assembly GCF_023053635.1). Classification (NCBI taxonomy): domain Eukaryota; kingdom Metazoa; phylum Chordata; class Lepidosauria; order Squamata; family Anguidae; genus Elgaria; species Elgaria multicarinata. Next base: position 217,315,996 of record NC_086171.1, on the reverse strand, counting down.
TCATTCTGAAAGCAGGACTAGGGCTGATGCAAACGCCCCTCCAAACAGTACCATTTTTAACATGTCTGAATGATCAGGCTCTCAGTGGCTACTAGTCGAGATGGCTACATGCTCCCTCCAGGACCAGAGGTCACATGCCTCTGAATACCAGTGGATGGTGAAGAGTGGGAAGGGACCACCAATTGCTGGGGAATCCTACAGGCAAGTTCTCATGCTTGTGGGAATCCCGGAGGTATTTGGGGCCTGGTGCTCTTATTAAACGGAGGTTTAGCTCGGTGCTCGCCCCGGGCTCGCCCCTGTGCATCCAGATGACGCACAGGGGATCCCGGGATCAGGCAGGGGTGAAACCTCCCTGGGCGTGGGGTAAATGAAATCCCATTTAGCCCGGTTTTTCCCACAGTCCCGGCCTCAGTTCGGGCTGAGGCCAGGACTGCGGGCGTGTGGACCGTTCCACCGCTTTTCCCGGCTACCGCACTTCCACGCGAGTAGCCAGGAAAAGCAGCGGATGGGCCACAGTGCTCCTGCCCCCTTCCCCTGATTCCCCCCCACGACCTCCCCTGGCCTCCGATCCCCCCTGTCCCCACGTCCATGTCTCACACGCACACCCGTCCCTACCTCCTCTGTTCTGCCACCGCCAGCCACCACTGTCCCCAGCTGGCGTTTCCTGTTTTCGACATGTCTGGCCTGCAGGACATGGTGACAGTAGGCATCACAGGCTGGACATGGCGACAACAGGAAACGCCGGCTGGGGACAGTGGCGTCGGCAGCGGGACAGAGCGGCTGGGGACATCGGCGGCATGGCAGCGGCAGGACACAGGAGGTGGGGACAGGGGGGATCGCAGGCCAGGGGAGGTCATGGGGGGGAATCGGGGGATGGGGATGGGGGGAACCATTTTTTATTTTATTTTTAAACTTACCTTTCTGGTGGTGCGCTCCTGCGCACACCGGCCCCTTTAACAAAAAAAAAAAATGGCAGATGCGATGGGGCTTCATCACGTCTGATGTGTAGATAGGCGCGACGGCCCATGCTAATTGTAGCACGGCCTTGCCGCGCCTGAAGCACCGATTTTCAGGTAGGTCTAGCAAGGCCCTTGGTCTAATCTACACCAAGCAGGATATTTCACTATGAAAGTGGTATGAAAGAGGTATATAATAGGCAGGAGCTACACCAAACAGGATATAGCGGTATGGAAGAGGTATATGGTATGTGTCAATGGATCCCAACAGTTGTCAGTGCACTTCAATCCGCCATCTCTCCCCGCCTCTCTGTCTGCTAATAACTTTGCCTCTTTTTTCAATGCTAAAATCCAAACTATCCGCTCTGATCTGGCCAGCTCTGCTCCTCTTCCAGTTCCTGTTCCTCATCTGTCAGCTCCTCCTGCAAATTTCTCTGCGTTTCCTTCGGTCTCTGCGGATGAACTGACTACAATACTGCGCTCTTCGAAGCCTTCCACTTGTTCTCGTGATCCGATTCCTTCTCGCGTCTTTATTAATCTTATTCCTGCTATCCTCCCTTCCTTGCTACATATTATTAATCTTTCTCTGTCCTCTGGTACATTTCCTTCTGCTTTTAAACATGCTACAGTCTCTCCCATTCTCAAGAAACCTACTCTTGATAGGCTATCTCTGTCTAACTACCGACCTGTCTCTTTGTTGCCCTTTGTTTCAAAGATCCTGGAGCGGGCGGTCTACTCTCGCTGTCTTGACTTTCTTTCTAGTAACTCTGCTTTGGATCCATTTCAATCTGGATTCCGTCCTCTGCATTCCACTGAAACAGACCTTACTAAGATCACCAATGATCTCCTTACTGCCAAGTCTAAAGGCCATTATTCCGTTCTTATTCTCCTTGATCTAACTGCAGCCTTTGACACGGTTGATCATGATCTTCTCTTAGATTCCCTTCATGACCTTGGATTTTGTGGCTCTGTCTATAACTGGTTTGCCTCCTATCTAGTGGGTCGCTCTTTCAGCGTGTTGACTAATGGCAGCTCGTCTTCCTCCTTTCCCCTTTCAGTAGGGGTCCCGCAAGGCTCGGTGCTTGGCCCCTTGTTGTTTTCCTTATACATGTTGCCCTTGGGCAAGCTTATTCAATCTCATGGCCTCCAATATCATCTGTACGCCGATGATACACAACTATATCTGTCATCTCCGGAACTTTCTCCTGATGTTCACGATCGTATCTCGGCATGTCTTTCAGATATCTCAGCTTGGCTGCTTCATCGTCGCTTGAAACTTAACATGGCAAAGACTGAATTGCTTGTTTTTCCTCCTAAACCTTCTCCTCATCTCTCATTCTCTCTTACTGTCAATGACGTTACGCTTACTCCGGTCAAGGAAGCTCGTAGCCTTGGCTTTATATTCGACTCCTCGCTCTCCTTTATTCCTCATATTGAGGCAGTAGCTAAATCTTGTCGATTTTTCCTGTATAATATTGCCAGGATTCGATCATTTTTGTCTGTCTCTTCTGCCAAGACGCTTGTTCATGCACTGGTTATTTCACGGTTGGACTACTGCAACCTTCTTCTCTCTGGCCTTCCTTCTTCTCACATCAGTCCGTTGGTTTCTGTTCACCACTCTGCTGCTAAGATCATCTTCTTGGCTCGCCGCTCCGACCATGTTACTCCGCTTCTGAAATCTCTTCATTGGCTTCCAATTCACTTCAGAATCCAATATAAACTTCTCCTGTTGACCTTCAAAGCTTTTCACGGTCTAGCTCCTTCCTATCTCTCCTCTCTCATCTCACACTATTGCCCCGCTCGTGCTCTTCGCTCCTCTAATGCCATGTTTCTCGCCTGCCCAAGGGCCTCTACTTCCCTTGCTCGGCTTCGTCCATTTTCGTCTGCTGCCCCTTACGCCTGGAACGCTCTTCCAGAACATTTGAGAACTACAAGTTCAACCGCAGCTTTTAAAGCTCAACTAAAAACTTTTCTTTTTCCTAAAGCTTTTAAAACTTGATGTTGTGCAGACTTCTACTGTTACTTTCTACTGTTAGTTTTACCCTACCCTGTGCCTGCTTACCCTACCCTGTACCTGTTTGCATTCTCTTCCCTTCCTTATTGTTTTACTATGATTTTATTAGATTGTAAGCCTATGCGGCAGGGTCTTGCTATTTACTGTTTTACTCTGTACAGCACCATGTACATTGATGGTGCTATATAAATAAATAAATAAAAATAATAATAATAATAATAATAATAATAATACCACTATAAAGCAGTCGTGTGGCTCCTGCCTTTTTATATACTGCTTTCATACCACTTTCATAGTGCAATATCCTGCTTGGTGTAGATTAGGCCCAGGTTGGCCACTGTGGGGAAAAGAAAGTCAGACTAGATGGGCCTCTGGCCTGATCACATGCAGTTAACAGGATTCACAGCAATGTAAGAGCTTCTCCACCATGTCATTTCAGTTCACTATCCCCAAATGCTGTTCAGTAGTTTTTAGATGATTGAGTTAACTAGTTGAGAAGTTATGATTCTGTAATGAATCTGCAGCACAGTGCTGAGTAAGGAATGGTTGCAACAAACCACATTGCAGCTGCAAATCAAATGTCACTTTCATTAGTGTATCTACCCCTTACAAGTAGGGCTGTGCACCGCTTCAGATCTGAATTCTGAATCCAAAGCAGATCAGGGTGATTTGGACCTCCCTAATACAGATCTGAAGTGGTTTGGGGGAGGTCCGAACCACTCCAAAGTGATTCAGATTGGTCCAAATCAATTCAGACCAATTCAGACCCTTTTTCAAGCACATATAAACATGAAAATTGGCACCATGATAGGACTTCAGTAGGGCTTCATCTTAGCCAAGGTTGAAGCATATCAGTTCATTTCCTGATTTTTAGGATATTTTTTTAAATTTGAGGTTTTAAAATTAAGTTTTTCAAAATACAATGTCATTTTTAAAGATAAAGTGTGGAAACTCAGCACCATGGTAGGTCCTAGGTAGGGCTTTAGGTATGCCAAGGTTGAAGCATATCAATTTATCCCCTGATTTTTTAGGATTTTTTTTTTAATTTGAGGTTTTAAAATTACATTTTTCAAAATACACCATCTTTTTTAAAGATAAAGTGTGGAAACTCAGCAGCATGGTAGGTCCTATGTAGGGCTTTAGGCAGGCCAATTTTTTTAAAAAAAATACACTGTCATTTTTAAAGGTAAAGACATGTAATTTGGCAACATGATAGGTCCTAAGCAGGGCTTTAGGCATGCCAAGTGTGAAGCACAACAGTCCATCCCCTGATTTTTAGGATTTTTTTTTTACGATTTCCCCCTCAATATTACTCTCCCCATATTGCTCTCAGCCTGGTAGTGTGTATTGCAGTCAATACACAATTGGTTCTTATCTTAATGGGAAATGCATGAGTTAACTTCAAAAGACTCAAATAGGGGGCGAATAGCACTTCAGGAACAGTGTGTGCTGATCACTGATTAGATAAGACACCTGCTGAAATTGCTCTTCGCGAGTGGCCGCTGTTTCCTTGAAAAATCACATTAAAAAAAATTCATAGCGACCAAACTGCTGGATGGATCTTTCTGAAAATTTACACACATCACAAACATGACTCCATCTGTAAGGTCATTAAGTTTCATGTTTGCATCTTAAAAACTAAAAAAGTTATAGGTGTTTTATTCTCCCAATGCAAAGCTATAGGGAAAATCATCTGAATGATTCGGAGGTCCGAATCTCGTTTCGGATCCATGTCCGAGGCGGGTCGTGGGGGTCTGGATCAGTCCGAGGTGGATTGGGCCCAATTCGGAAGGTCTGAAGCAGATCCGGAGGTCCGTGCACAGCCCTACTTACAAGTCAACCTATTCCTTCCTTTCTTCCTTCAGAGTGACAGGATGCACTCTTTGCTCTACCAGGCCCCTAAACAAGAATGTTGCAAGTCAACCAGTAGCAAGGACTCACCGATGGCATCATTTCTGCCAGCTTGTCTGTCGTTAGTGTAGGAACCTGCCAAAAAAAGATGAGAAAAACTCACATTAATATGCCTGCCCAAGACTTGAGATCTGTTCATGGAGCCCTCCTCCGCATCCCATCAACACAAGAGACATGCTGTGGTGGGACATGGGAGAGGGCTTTCTCTGTGGTGGCACCCCGGCTGTGGAGTGCCCTCCCCTTGGAGGCCTGACTGGTGCCGGCACTGTCTTCATTTCAGCGCCAAGTTAAGACATGCCTTTTTTTTATCAAAGCCATTGAGGACTAAATTCACCAAGCCTGCACAAAGAGCTCCAGAGAGGGAAAGGGGGGGGAATAGGTGTGATGGAGCCCATAGTCTTAATTGTTTTAATTGGTTTTTTTTTACTGTTTTTAAATTCTATACTGGTTTTAGCTTGATTAATGATTTAATTTGTTTTTAGCTGTGTATATTTACTGTTTTAAATTGTTTGTATGATTTTATCTGAGAGATTTGTGATATAGCACGGGATACAAATGTTTTCATTCATATATTAGAGGAAACCTGAACAGTGTGAACTTTTGAAATGAAGATAAGCACATGGGCAATGTCTCCATCAAGAGGTTGATGTGCCTTGTTGACCTTGGAAAGAAATGTGCAAATAACTGAGTTGTGAACAGATGTCACAGTGGCAGAAAATCCCAATACTGCTCAATAAAAATCATTATGAACAGAGGTAAGTTGTAATATCTTTTCAAAATATAGGAAGTAGCAAATATATATGTGCTTTTAACCTGTTGGTTGTTTTATTGTGGTTTTAATTTTTGTGAACCGCCCAGAGAGCTTCGGCTATGGGGCGGTATAAAAATGTAATAAATAAATAAATAAATAAATAATATATATATATATGTATGCAAATGACTGTCACGAGGATCAAATTTATGCCTTTTGACTCAACCATCACCCTAGACCAGTACTAGATCATAGAATCATAGAATAGCAGAGTTGGAAGGGGCCTACAAGGCCATCGAGTCCAACTCCCTGCTCAATGCTGGAATCCACCCTAAAGCATCCCTGACAGAGGGTTGTCCAGCTGCCTCTTGAAGGCCTCTAGTGTGGGAGAGCCCACAACCTCCCTAGGTCACTGGTTCCATTGTCGTACTGCTCTAACAGTCAGGAAGTTTTTCCTGCTATCCAGCTGGAATCTGGTTTCCTGTCACTTGAGCCCATTATTCCGTATTGTAAATACCTAACACAGGCGCCAACAGAAATAGTGAGACATTCCCCAGAGACAGAATGGAATTACCACCTTTACTGACAGTTTTATCATAGAGACAAAAATGGATGTGCAACCAGATTCACCACTCTGAGATCCCAGTGACATGGGGCAGGATACAAATGTCTTAATAAAAATAAATAAATCTCCGTCATCAACTTACCACAGCAATGGTAACATCACAGCTGAAGTCTTCCTGGAATAGTTTCATCAAACCATTTAGGACATTCACAGGCACAATGACTTCAGTGCTGCCTTCCTTTTTCGGTGGGAGATCCTCACTGAGTGGTGGATCATCAAGAATTTCTATCTGTTCTCCGTCGTTGGTCTCAATAATAGCCTAGAGGGGGAGGTGTGAACATTGGCCTTAGGTTTCTAAAAGCAATGCAAGACCCTAAGACAGGTTTTTGGTTTTTATTTGATGGGATGTACAACCTTGGGCATCTTGTGATTTAGTCTTCTTCCCAGGTCTCTGTGTATTCTGAGATCCTGCCCCTAATCCAAGTTCTGCATCATAGAATCATAGAATAGCAGAGTTGGAGGGGGCCTACAAGGCCATCGAGTCCAACCCCCTGCTCAATGCCCTAAAGCATCCCTGACAGATGGTTGTCCAGCTGCCTCTTGAAGGCCTCTAGTGTGGGAGAGCCCACAACCTCCCTAGGTAACTGATTCCATTGCCGTACTGCTCGAACAGTCAGGAAGTGGTAAGCTAAACTCTGCTTCAAGGAACCAAATCCTTCTGATTCATTCTGCTTCTTCTGCTAGTACACAGGGCATGAGGACCCCACCACAGGCTCATGGAACACTTAAATATTCTCAAGCCATGGCTAGACCAGGCCTATATTCCAGGATCAACCCGGGATCATCCCTATGCATCCAAATGACACACAGGGGATCCTGGAAGCAGGCAGGGACGACCTCTCCATTTGCCTGGGATAATCCTTAGGTGTAGCTAAGGCCTCAGACACCTTGATAGGTCCTAGGTAGGGCTTTAGGTATGCCAAGGTTGAAGCATATCAATTTATCCCCTATTTTTTAGGAATTTTTTTAAATTTGAGGTTTTAAAATTACATTTTTCAAAATACAATATCTTTTTTAAAGATAAAGTGTGGAAACTCAGCACCATGATAGGTCCTATGTAGGGCTTTAGGCAGGCCAATTTTTTTTTAAAAAAAATACACTACCATTTTTAAAGGTAAAGACATGTAATTTGGCAACATGATAAGTCCTAAGCAGGGCTTTAGGCATGCCAAGTGTGAAGCACAACAGTTCATGCCCTGATTTTTAGGAATTTTTTTAAAGATTTCCCCCTCAATACTACACTCCCCATATTGCTCCCAGCCTGGTATTGTTTATCGCAGTCAATACACAATTGGTTCTTATCTTAATGGGAAATGCATGAGTTAACTTCAAAAGACTCAAATAGGGGGTGAATAGCACTTCAGGAACAGTGTGTGCTGATCACTGATTAGATAAGACACCTGCTGAAATTGCTCTTTGCGAGTGGCCGCTGTTTCCTTGAAAAATCACATTTTTAAAAATTCATAGCGACCAAACTGCTGGATGGATCTTTCTGAAAATTTACACACATCACAAACATGACTCCATCTGTAAGGTCATCAAGTTTCATGTTTGTATCTTAAAAACTAAAAAAGTTATAGGTGTTTTATTCTCCCAATGCAAGGCTATAGGGAAAATCATCTGAATGTTTCGGAGGTCCGAATCTCGCTTCGGATCCATGTCCGAGGCTGGTCGTGGGGGTCTGGATCAGTCTGAGGTGGATTGGGCCCAATGTGTAGCTAAGGCCTCAGACAACCTTTAAGAGTGTCGGAGGAACTTTTGCTGGTCATTGTAAAATTAACAGACTTTGCCCACCCAAGACATTTTTATCCCTTTCTCATAATACTGTAATGCAATGAGGGCATCCCATGATAGTGATTGGTGGGCGATTCAGGACAGATAAAGGGAAGTCCTTCTTCACACAGCATATAGTTAAATATGGAACTCACTGCCACAAGATGTAGTGATGGCCACCAATTTGGATGGCTTTAAAAGAGGGATGGATAAATTCCCAGAGGAGAAAGCTATCCATCGCTGCTAGCCTTGATGGTTGTGTGCCACCTCCAGTATTCGAGGCAGCTCGCCCATGTACACCAGCTGCTGGGGGAACGCATGTGTGCAGGGCATTCATGTCTGGTTTGTGCATTTCCTGTGGGCAGCTGGTGGGTCACTGTGTGAACAGAATGCTAGACTAAATAGACCCTCGGTTGTATTCATCATGGCTCTTCCTATGTTTTTATATTCTTAAGGTCACATGAAATATAATTCTGCATCTGCCAAGTAAAATAAGGTCCAAATGGCACACAGCACCTCTGGCAAGAATACGCTTGCTTTTTCTCTCACACACACACTGATGCACATACTAGCAGAGCCGCCCACACTTACCTTGAAAGGCATGCCAATGTAGTCCCCTGTTATTTCTGGTTCGCCATTTGTGGCGTAGCGGCATTTGCCCTTTTCGCCAACAGAGTATTGTTCTGTGAAAGGACATGGATAATTATTTGCAACATCTCACCGTGCAAATGGCCATGGTTGGTATAATGATGGCCTTCAAGCCTTGGTGTGCGCTTTCTCGAGGCCTTTGGCCATCTGGCCGCTCTCAGAAACTAGGGGTGTCAGAGAAATCCATTTGGAGTTTGATGGAGTTTGACACGGACTCCATTTCAGCTCCTGCCTTGGAACCCACTTGATTTGCATTTTCCAGGAATTTTGTACTTATTGTGGGGGAGGGGGCGGTTCTGCAATTTGTGCAAATTTCTAAGCAATTTGTACAAATTACAGCCAAATGTGTGTAAATACACAAAAAAGTTCCCAGAGTTTGAAAAACATCCTGCAGCTTGGCTCACGGATGCAAAGCAAGACATACAAACTGCAAAACTCCATCAAGACGAAAAGATTTCCCAGCAATAGACATCCCCTATCGAAACAGGATGCCGCAGGACCAAATGGAGCTTTGCTGTGAACCTGCAAGGGAGAATTCATAGGCTCTTAGCTGCTGCAATGGCAGAATAATTGCATTGATGAATACATCTGACTTAACAGCTTGCAGAGTGTGAAGGAACAGAGCTGTCTTCTATGTTTGCATTTCGCTTGGGTTTTTGAATAATATGGGGTTAAATCTTTTTTTGTGCTGGAAAGTTTCAGCCAAGAGATCAAAAGTTTAATTAGGTTATAGGAATCATGATGTTTGCTCAGGAAGCCCAAGGCTTTCAGGAGGTTTTAATGAGATTATAGAAGTCAGGACGTCTACTCAGAAGGACAAAAAGATGTTTTCAGGAGGTCTTTCCCTTCTGCAAATTGAACAGGGTGTCACTGGCAAGGGCCTTTCTCTTGGTCCCACCACCATCATGTGGGATGGTGGTGGGACCACCATTTACCTGGTGGGGACACAGCAGAGGGCCTTCTCGGTGGCTGCTCCAAGGCTCTGAAACTCCCTTCCCAGAGAAGCTAGACTGGCTCCCTCCTTGCTATGCTTCTGGAAGCAAGCAAAAACTTTTTTTGTTCCAGCAGGAGTTTGGGCGATAGTCTGGACTTCTGTTTATGCATTGGACTTTTTTTTAAAAAAAATGTTGTTTAAAAAGTTTTAAAATTACAGCAGGTTTAATTATACCTTTTTTAACTTTTGTATATTTCTATTTATGTTTGATTGTATATGTTTTTATTTTGCAAAGCTGTCTTGAGTGTCGGTATTGGGGAAAAAGGTGAGATGATGATGATGATGATGATGATGATGATGATGATGATGATGATGATGTCAGATGCAGGGCTAATGTGCCTGAACTGCTAGCGTAAGCTAGACGAGGCAAAATCTCCACATGATGCACAGGAGATCCCGGGATCAGGGAGGGATGATTCTCTCCCTTGCCCCGGGATCTCGCCCTACCCTTTAAGCCTGTTTTTTCTGTGGTCCCGGGCTGAGCCTGAGACAGCGGAATTTGTGGCTGGGCGTCGTGGTTGTCCCGGTTCCTCACAGTTACTTGCGAGGAGCCAGGACCTGCGCACAGGGCGCAGAGCTCCTCAGAAGCACCACACCCATTGGAGGTGGGGTGGGGGGAGCAAGGAATTTTTTTTTTAAAGAAAAACCCTTACTTTTGCGCACGAGCACTCATGCGCATCTTCCCCTTTAAGAAAAAAACCCAAAATGGTGGGCGCGACGCCTCTCCCTCTGAGACTGTCACGCACCATGTGTGAACAGTGGGGGAGATTTCACGATAAAAATAACGCGAGACCTTCACTCCTCTGTCCCACTAGAATGGTAGGTCTACCTAAGGCCTTAGCATACATTTAGTTTAAGCTAAATGAATGTACATGTTCACCATTGATTTCTCAGTTCTTGTATTCTCCATGGTTTCCATCAGGCCCAGTGCTACCATAGAGGCCACTCAGGTGGCCGCCTAGAGCGCCAAGCTAAGAGGGTTGCTGGGCACAGCGCGGCACTCACGCGCATTGTTGGCTGTGAGCCGGCCCGGCCCGAGGATTCAGCTGGGCCTGGGCGGGCGAGACGGCGCCCCGTGCCTGCCCAGCCGAAGCAAAGCCAGGGACGCTGGGGTGGGGCGGCTCCATGTTCGGACTTCGGGAATGCGCCCAGAAGAGAGAGAGAGAGAGAGAGAGAATGTATGGGCGAATGGGGTGCATGGGGTCTTTGAGTGAATGCATGTGTCCATGCGTGTGTTTGTTTGGAGTGAGTGATGCTGAGTGTGTGTGTGCGCACGTGTGTGAGTTGCGGGGGGATGATTTGGAGGTGATATTCCTATTAAATCATGCATTTTAGACCCATAGACGTTCCTTTCCAATTTGTTTGCTATAATTGGCATGACGTATTTCTTGCACTTAAAAATAAATTTAGCAGTTTCAAGTTTTGTGCTTCTTATTTTTTCCAAAAAACATATGTTCTTAAAAATCAAAGTTGGCATTTTGGGGGAGGGGCGAAAGTAGCTCACCTTGCCTAGGGCGCAAAATAGTCTGGCTCCGGCCCTGGTTTCCATTCAAGAAATGTTTCCTGAAAGAGAGCTTCCTAGAGAATACGCTGAATCCTCTGCACTGTGCATGCATTCCTTGACAGGTAAGTCAAGGATTCCCCGAAGGTAGAAAGCTTGGGAACCATGAACTTGGATATATATTTACATGCTAATTCTCAGAAACTAGCCGTGCACAGCAGAATGAATGGGGCCTTGCATTCACAAAGCTCGTCATCTTAGTCCAACTTTGCCACATGCACAGGATACTAACCAACAAAGTACAAACGTTGTTACTAAAAATACGAAAGCTGGCTATCATAGACAAATTTTCATCATCAATGGAACAAGCCAAATTCTGGGGCATGTAAACAACTGAATAAATCAACTTCCGAATGATTCACCAACAGCAAGCATCAATTTGGCTGAAAACGGTGTGCAAACTAAGCTTGTTCTGCTGCAATAGCTTTGCCTTTTGGGTGATATAGAATTGTAATGAATAAACAAATAAAATAAAATAATATGCCCCTTGAATAAATCTGACTAACAAGTTTATTAGACAAGGGAAATCTGAAGTAAAGGACCCCCCTCCCCATGAAAAAAAGACCTTAATAGCAAGTGTGTGGGTTGGGACCACTGCATTGGAGAGGGTTGTGGGTTGTGGTCTTGCCAAACTGAATCCAGCCTTCCAGCTACTTGCCCCGGGGGGCTAAGAGTACTTGCAAAATACAAGACGGTCCACAGATCTGCATCCTATATGATCTGGGCCTGAGTTAGATCACCGGCCCATTTTGGGCAGGGCTGTGTTTACATGATTCTGCTTTGCCTCCAATTGCCCCCAAATCCTCTAGCATCACTGCTGTGAAGCAAAGTCTGAAGTGTTACGCAGCAGGGGATGTGGGGAATCCTGCCTGGGGAAAATCAGAAAGTTGGAAGGTGGGGGTGAAAATGTTGAGGGGCCCACTTAAAGAACGGAACAATATGACCCTCCTGCCACAATGTACAGTCTGGGTTAAGAAAGGGTTTAAGGAAGTGTGTGAACCAGTTGCAGCAGCATTACATACGGATTGCCCTTACTTTCGTTCCCCGACTTACAAGACAGCCATTGCGAAGTTTGTCAAGGCTGCTCCCTGAACCCTGCCCTGCATCCCTGGCCTACCCTATGCCGGGATCCACCCCTGGTATGCCCACTTTCTAAACCCTGAACTGAAGCCACCACCAACAATGAGGAAACAACAGTGGTGACATCAGAGCAATGAGAAAACTCACGGTAATTCGACACTTTGGAGAACAGCAGTTTCAGAGGGGAAAAGCCCGACGTGGCTGCGAGCTGGCGATTGCATCATATCAACAACGCAGCACCCCTGCACAGCCACGGCGGGGTATTCAGAGTGCATAGACAAACCCTAGGACTGTTCTCTGCTGGCTAGGTGGGAATCTACACTGATGTTATTCTAACGTTTTGAATGAGTTACTGTGACGCACAGCATCACGTGACCCTGGGTCTCTAACATTGTAAATGAGTTCTACTTACAGGTTCTATTTCTTAGTTCCAGCACGGCTACAGATCCAGGTGCCTCGTTCTACCGGTAATTTTCCTCTCCCTCTTCTCTGAGTAGCAGAGCTGCTGAATTTGCTCCACCCACTTCCTGTTCTCCTTCCTTCGCCCCATTTGCTATCTTATCTGCTACAGCAGATAAATCACACCAGCGTTATATTGTGCAATCACTGACAATTGCATGCAAATGACTCAGAAGTTTTCCACCTTAGAATCTGCTTTTATTGTGAAGTACTCCCATGCATCCTGCCTTAATTGTCCTCCTTTGGCAAAAGATTCACCCGAGCCGCTGCTGTGGGCGCAGGGAGCAGGATTTTAAACAAATGCTTACATCTGCAAATTGGGTCATCTGTTGATTTTTTATGATTTTTTAAAAAACTTTTTCCCCCTCTTTGCAAAGCTGAGGAGTGTTCAAAGGATCGCTATAGCTCTGTGCAGGAAAATTAACAAGGGTCTCTGCTCCCAGTCCAAAACAGGGCTGCTGCTAAAACTTTCCAATTTGGTCACCCATCCAAACCCTGACCAGACCTAGCCCATCTTAGCTTCAGCAAAGTGGCTGGCTTTTATGCAGTCAGGCTATTCCCAGGGACTTATATTAAGATGTTTTGGGAGGGAGTTTGTGTGTGCTTATGACTATTGCTGGCTAGGAGCAAGGATTGAAGTGGATGGAGCAAACCCAGCAACTCTGCTGCTCTCAGAGAAGAGGAAGAACAGAAAGGATTGAACAACGTGCCCTAAAGTACCGTTGCAGCTAAACGTAAGTAACGCTAGTGTGCCCCATGATACAGAGAACCGATACAGAGAAAGGGACACTAGCAACAGTATAAGACTAGTGTAGATCCGGCCTAGGTCTCATCAGTGGAGTGAGATTGCCGAAGCCCTTTTTAGCCAGACACCCGGGTCTGGTCCTGGGGTTTTCTGCATCAAACATGTTCTCTGCCCACTTTCCCAGCAGTCATTCCAAATCAGTCCCTTTCATTTGAGGGATATCGCTGGAATACTGTATTTATGGACCCGCCACCCCGCTGTCGACAATGGCCATTTCTTTGGCCATCTCTTTCCTCCCACCTTGGCTGAGGCTGTGTCCTTCTGCAGCCTATGGCCCAAGCACCACCCCTTCCTTCCCAAGGTAATGACCAGTTGCCCCTATTTATTTATTTATTTATTTAGAATATTTATAAACCGCTCCCCATTGAAAAATTTCGGAGCGAGCGGTGTACAAGGTAAAATGAAAATAAAAACAGAATAAAACAGTCAAAACAAAATTTAAAAGAAGCAAAAACAGAAATCCAAGGCTGCATGTTAAAGAAAAGCTTCTTGAAATAAAGACGTTTTCAGGAGGCGCCGAAAGGAGTACAAGGTTGGCGCTTGCTTGACCTCCAGAGGCAGGGAATTCCACAGGAGGGGGGCCACCACGCTGAAGGCTCTTCCCCTGGTGGATTCCAGTCGGAGGATGGGTCTATGTGGAACCACCAGGAGCAGGCCCTCGGATGACCTCAGTGACCGGGCAGGTTGGTAGGGGAGAAGGCGCTCTCTCAGGTATCCTGGTCCCAAGTTGTTTAGGGCTTTCTACACAAGTAACAAGAACCTTAAGCCTGGCTCGGTAGTGAATAGGCAGCCAGTGCAGTTCCCTCAGCAGAGGAGTTCCATGCTGGAAAGGGGCAGCTCCAGACAACAGCTGAGCTGCAGCATTCTGCACTAGCTCCAGCTTCCGGAGCAGCTTCAAGGGCAGCCCCACATAGAGCATATTGCAGTAATCCAGCCTTGAGGTTACCAATGCCTGCACCACCGTGGTCAAGCTATCCCTGTCCAGGAGAGGCCGTAGTTGGCGAACCACCCGAAGATGGTAAAAGGCACTCCGAGCCGTGGCGGCTATTTGGGCCTCCAACGACAGAAATGGGTCTAAGAGTACCCCCAAACTACGAACCTGTTCTTTCAGAGGCAGAGCAACCCCATCCAGAACAGGCCATGAGCCCCTCGGAGCTGAGCCCTGAGAAGAGGCAGTTTAAAAGAGTGGCCCTACTTTGCATGATGGGAAAAGGCATAGAAGATGCCAGCTAAGCTTACCAAAGACAACTTTCATTTTTTCCTCCATGTGGCCGACCACTTTGTTTGCTGCTGGGCACATCTGGAAGAGAGAGGAAGGCGAGGCAATGTGGGAAAGGAACAGCAGACTCTAGCCCTTTCTACACCTACGGGTGTAGAGGGAGGGCGAGGGGGCGATCCCGGACTTACCTGCTTCCAGGGTCATTGCCTGCAGTCTAAACGGGCCGTGCGACATCACACGCATCGCGCCCGTCACGGCCGCCATTTTTTTTTAAAGTGACAGAGCTGGAGTGCACTTGCACTCCAGCAAAATTAAAGGTAAAAAAAAGAAGAGCCCCACTCCCCCACCCCCAATGGCCCTGGACTCCCCCTGTCCCGGCTCCTTCCTTCTGATGACCCCTGGTATTTGCAGGGAACAGGGAAGAAGCCGGGACAGGCGCCTACACCACCTGCAGCCCTCAGGATTGTCCCAGGACTGCATAAAACACCAGGATAACTGAAGTCTCAGTTATCCCGGGGAAATGGAGGGATCATCCCTCCCTGATCTCGGAATCCACTGTGTGTCATTTGGACACACAGGGATGATCCCGGGATGATCCCTGGAAAAACGATGGTGTAGAAAGGGCCTCTCACTGTCAAGACGGTACTGAAGCAGATCCAGCTGCTGTAGCACGTTTTCATGTGAATTCCACTGAATACAGTTCTCTGGCTGCTTCTCTGTGCTTCTGAACAACCTCAGTACACAACTTACTAGGTGGTGAACAGTTTTCTCTTAAGACTATGGGACTTACCATTCCTGGAAGGACTTTCACAAGGGTAGAATTCAGAAACTTATTCACTATCTTTGGAAGCATGCTGTGGGGTGGAAAGAGACACGTGAACTCAGGAGCTATAGAATCATAGAATCATAGAATAGCAGAGTTGGAAGGGGCCTACAAGGCCATCAAGTCCAACCCCCTGCTCAGTGCAGGAATCCACCTTAAAGCATCCCTGACAGATGGTTGTCCAGCTGCCTCTGGAATGCCTAAAATGTGGGAGAGCCCACCACCTCCCTAAGTCACTGGTTCCATTGTCGTACTGCTCTAACAGTCAGGAAGTTTTTCCTGATGTCCAGACGGAATCTGGCTTCCTGTAACTTGAGCCCGTTATTCTGTGTCCTGCACTCTACCCTAAGAAGAGTTGTTACTTCAAGCTACCAACCAAATTCATCTGTTTTGATGCCAGCAACAGCCAACCAAAAGCTTCAACTCATCAACGGACCACAGAAGTGTGAGGCTGTTTTTTGTAACTTTATTTTCCGCAAGCCATCAGTTCAAGGCCCAAAAAAGATGTGATGCCAGAGACGTGAGATCTGATTTTGGAGGGCTCCAGTCTATGCCCCCCTCCAAAAAAAGACAAGTAAAGGATCGACATGGTAGCATTCTAAAAAGTATACCTGGTACGGAGAAAGTGAATGGAGAGATTTTTTCTAGAACCTGTTTCATCCAATGAAACCAAATTG
Source organism: Elgaria multicarinata webbii (assembly GCF_023053635.1). Classification (NCBI taxonomy): domain Eukaryota; kingdom Metazoa; phylum Chordata; class Lepidosauria; order Squamata; family Anguidae; genus Elgaria; species Elgaria multicarinata. The sequence goes on along the minus strand of NC_086171.1, from coordinate 217,299,700 downwards.
TGAGAGATTCAGGAACGTGGAAAAAGAGGGGGGAAAGCACCCCAAAAACTGGTAGTCAAAGACAGCAGAAAACTCTGCTGGCTATAAGGATTATTAACGGTTTGACTTTGTATTTTGGAGGGGAAGGGATAAACACGCTTTCACCGCTTCTCTCATCAAAACTGGAGTTCCCTGCAGTGGCTTTAAGATGACGAAGCCTCAGAGCTGATCCACATATTCGACAAAGTAGTGAGGATTAATCATTTCATATGGGGATTTGCAAAGATCAAATTCCTCAAACATCCAGCAAAACGCAGGCTTTCTTTGGTTTTAGATTATGCATGGCCAAAAAAAGAGACGGTATGTGCACATGTGGGTGGGGGAGGTGTACCACACACACACACACACACACACACACACACACACACACACACACGGAGTCATCACGGGGCACTCACAGATTTTTGCAAGTCCCTCTCACGATGTCATCTGCCTCCCACACACCTCCCACCCCTTCTAGCCTTCTTTGCACAACAACAACAAAATTCATATTATTTTTAAAGATGGAAGTTGTCGCTATCTCCTGCTGTTTGCAGGAGAAGTAGCGCAATAAAGGTGGCCACATACACATTTTTATTTCCTCTTTCCTCTCCCTGTGGGAATCTACACTGATGTTATTCTAACGTTTTGAATGGGTTACTGTGACGCACAGCGTCACGTGACCCTGGGTCTCGAACGTTGCAAAGGAGTTCTACTTACTGGTTCTATTTCTTAGTTCCAGCGCGGCTACAGATCCATGTGCCTCATTCTACCGGTAATTTTCCTCTCCCACTTCTCTGAGAGTAGCAGAGCTGCTGGGTCTGCTCCGCCCACTTCCTGTTCTCCTTCCTTCGCCCCGTTTGCTATCTTATCTGCTACAGCAGTAGGAGCTTAATCACACCAGCGTTCTACTGGGCAATCACTGACAATTGCATGCAAAGGACTCAGGAGTTTTCCACCTTAGAATCTGCTTTGATTGTGAAGTACTCCCAGGCATCCTGCCTTAATTGTGCTCCTTTTGCAAAAGATTCGCCCGAGCCGCTGCTGTGGGCACAGGAGCAGGATTTTAAACAAATGCTTACATCTGCGTAAGCTTTATAGATAAAGACACCAAAATTGGCACAGTAATTCAAATACCAAATTTGAATCAAATTGGGTCATCGGTTGATTTTTTATGATTTTTTTTTAACATCTCTCCCCTCTTTGCAAAGGAGCTGAGGAGCGCTCAAAGGATCGCTGTAGCTCCGTGCAGGAAAATTAACAAGGGTCTCTGCTCCCAGTCCAAAACTCATGACCAGCAGGGCTTAAATGTTGTGTTTGAAATAATCTCAACAGCTGGGGCTGCTGCTAAAACTTTTTCAACTTGGTCACCCATCTAAACCCTGACCAGACCCATCTTAGCTTCAGCAAAGTGGCTGGCTCCTATGCAGTCAGGCTATTCCCTAGAACTTGTATTAAGATGTTTTGGGAGGGAGTTCGTGTGTTATTATTATTATTATTTATTTATTTATTTATATAGCACCATCAGTGTACATGGTGCTGTACAGATTACACAGTAAATAGCAAGACCCTGCCGCATAGGCTTACAATCTAATAAAGTTGCAATAAACAATAAGGAGGGAAGAGAATGCAAACAGGCACAGGGAAGTGTAAACAGGCACCGGGTAGGGTGAAGCTAACAGTATAGAGTCAGAACAAACTCAATATTTAAAAGCTATAGGGAACAGAAAAGTTTTTAGCTGAGTTTTAAAAGCTGTGATTGAGTTTGTAGTTCTCAAGTGTTCTGGAAGAGCGTTCCAGGCATAAGGGGCAGCAGAAGAAAAAGGACGAAGCCGAGTAAGGGAAGTAGAGGTCCTTGGGCAGGCGAGAAGCATGGCATCAGAGGAGCGGAGAGCCCGAGCGGGGCAATAGTGTGAGATGAGAGAGGAGAGATAGGCAGGAGCTAGACCGTGAAAAGCTTTGAAGGTCAGCAGGAGAAGTTTATATTGGATTCTGGAGTGAATTGGAAGCCAATGAAGAGATTTCAGAAGTGGAGTGACATGGTCAGAGCGGCGGGCCAATAAGATGATCTTAGCGGCAGAGTGGTGAACAGAGACCAGCGGACTGATGTGAGACGAAGGAAAGCCAGAGAGAAGAAGGTTGCAGTAGTCCAACCGAGAGATAACCAGTGCGTGAACGAGAGTCTTGGCAGAAGAGACAGACAAAAATGGTCGAATCCTGGCAATATTGCTGGCTAGGAGCATGGCAGGAAGTGGGCGGAGCAAACCCAGCAACTCTGCTACTCTCAAAGAGGAAGAACGGAAAGGATTGAACCATGTGCCCTGAAGTTCCGTTGCTGCGAAATATAAGTCACACTAGTGTGCCCCGTGATACAGAGAACCGATATAGAGAACCACATTAGAAACGGACACTAGCAACGTTATAAGACTAGTGTAGTTCTGAGAGAAAGAGGAAGTATCAAGCAACAAAAGTGGGGGTGAAGCGATGGTAGGAAAGCATTATTTCCCCTTCCCCCACCCCCTGTCTGATGCAGCTCACTGATGCCTCTTGAGTCAATCAAAAGTTTTTAATGGCTTAGAGGGACACACCCTACTCTGAAAGCACTTGCTCCAATGGAGCCCGGCAGCTCCTTCTGCTCCTGAACATGGTGTAATAGCGGAAAGGTGTCATCCTTACCAACAGGTGGTTCTGGAGCTTTGAGTTGGGGGCGGAGGCTCAGCAAAAGGGGTGTAGCCATTCCGTGCGAGTCCTTGGCGGTATGGTTTCCTCTCAAGGTAGCCTCCTGCAATGGTTCCTGAACTGAGTCTTCCTGATCCCACCCTTCACTTCATCGGACTCCTTTTCTATTAGTGGGGGTGGGTGAGTCTGCACCATGATAACAGTAGGGTGTCCATATGGAAGAGAGGACAGCACTCCTGTATCTTTCACAGTTGCACAGAAAAAGCTTTTGTATCTGGTCATGCTAGGCAGGGCTCCTGCAACTTTAACTGTCATGATGAAGAGGGAATTTCACCAGGTGCTGCATGACTACAAAGGACACCTGCAGAAATTCCCTTTTTCAATACAACTGTTAAAGATTCAGAAACTTGGCTGTCCTCCTTTTCATAGGGCCACCCTATAAGTTGTGACAACAGGCGACTTTGGTGGTGCCTCCTCCCCTGCCCCAAAGCTTGCAGACCGATAGGGACAGGTAACCCTCCATTCCAGAACACTTGAGAACTACAAACTCAATCACTGCTTTTAAGACTCAGCTCAAAACTTTTCTTTTCCCTATAGCCTTCAAATATTGAGTTTGTTCTGACTTTACACTGTTGGTTTTGCCCTACCCTGTGCCTGTTTACACTTCCCTGTGCCTGTTTGCATTCTCCTTCCCTCTTTATTGTTTACTACAACTTATTAGATTGTAAGCCTATGCGGCAGGGTCTTGCTATTTACTGTGTTATCTGTACAGCACCATGTACATTGATGGTGCTATATAAATAAATAATAATAATAATAATAAATAAGGCGCCTCAGGAAGAAACACCCATATTCTGGCAGATGAGCACAGCTCCCCGATTTAGCCGGTGCTAAATCAAAGGGCTTTATTTGCACCAGAGGACCGTTGCTGCTGGCACTCACCTGCTGGGAAGGTTGGTTTTACAACTCATCAGCTCCACCTTACAGTTCATCACTTCGAGTGTGATGTTCTTTACTGGGTCCTCCTTCAGGGAGCTCTCTGTCGTCATGTTGGATCTCACAGTGATCTCCATCGTACCACCTATAAAGCTGCACAAATCAAATCTGGTTACTTTCATAGAATCACAGAATAGCAGAGTTGGAAGGGGCCTACAAGGCCATCGAGTCCAACCCCCTGCTCAATGCAGGAATCCACCCTAAAGCATCCCTGACAGATGGTTGGGACAACGGTTCCTAGCATGCTTGCTTAACCCATCAGTGATACCTGGAATATAGGAACATTAGAACCCGCTTCCTACTGAGCCAGACCTGCCTTGGTCCATCTAGACCAGTATTGTCGACACTGACTGGCAGCAAAACTGGATTTTGAATTGCAAGTATCTATATTCAAATCCAGACTGTGAGGTTTTTCCCACCCCTAACATGCACCCCCACCCCAAAATGCATTTCCGTGTGGGGCTTTTAATTTGATATAGGACCTGGCACTTATCTTCTGAAATGCATTAAGGGGCTCCATGCCAGAATGTCCCAATTCAAAGAAAATGCTTTGCTACCAGTCTGTTTTTTAAAATAATAAATAAATAAATAAATAAATAAATAAATAAATAAATAAATAAATAAATAAATAAAGGCTGCGTCCAGATGACACTTTTATTGTGCTATCGCCCTGCCTTATTCATGGAATTTTATGGGAGTCATAGAATCACAGAATAGCAGAGTTGGAAGGGGCCTACAAGGCCATCGAGTCCAACCCCCTGCTCAATGCAGGAATCCACCCTAAAGCATCCCTGACAGATGGTTGTCCAGCTGCCTCTTGAAGGCCTCTAGGGTGGGAGAGCCCACAACCTCCCTAGGGAACTGATTCCATTGTACTGCTCTAACAGTCAGGAAGTTTTTCCTGATGTCCAGCTGGAATCTGGCTTCCTTTAACTTGAGCCCGTTATTCTGTGTCCTGCACTCTGGGAGGATCGAGAAGAGATCCTGGCCCTCCTCTGTGTGACAACCTTTCAAGTATTTGAAGAGTGCTATCATGTCTCCCCTCAATCTTCTCTTCTCCAGGCTAAACATGTGCAGTTCTTTCAGTCTCTCCTCAAAGGGAGTCTAGATGATGACGTCTATTTTTACCCCTCCCATATGGGTGACCATATGGAAAGCCGGACAGGGCCCCTGTATCTTTAACACTTGTACGGAAAAGAGAATTTCAGCAGGTGTCATCTGCATGCATGCAGCACCTGTTGAAGTTCCCTCTCCATCACAGCAGTGAGAGCTACAGGAGCTCTGCCCTCTTTTGTATCTTGTCATGCTAGGCAGGGCTCCTGCAGCTTTCACTGTTGTGATGAAGAGGGAATTTCCCAGGTGCTGCATGCATGCAGGTGACACGTGCTGAAATCCTGTTTTCTATGCAACTGTTAAAGACAGAGGATCCCTTTCCATAGAGTCACCCTACTTCAATCCAACAGAGGCCCAAGTGTGACCTTGGACACTCAACCAAGAACTCCAGATTGGGACTCAACTCTTTTTAAATCAACCTCCGGGATCTTGACCTCTATCTAACAAAAAGAGGGGTCTCACTCACCTTTTCCCAGCGATTGTGATCTGAGATACTACGGACATTGCCATGGCTTTGTCGGGTATGCACCTCATTGTAATGTTAGGGGGTCGGATATCTCTAACTTTCAGCCTACGAGACAAAGACACATAACAGTGGAGGATGGCGATGGAGAGAACTGGAAGTGCAAACCCCAGGGGCTGAATCACCTGCAGTGGGAAACTCATCTTAAAGGGGGGGAAATTGTATGAAGGAGTAATGAAATTCACACGCCCCACCTCCTGACTCCCCCCCCCCTTATGGCTGTGCACAGACCCCCCCTGATCCGCTCCTCACCCAATTCACAAATTCTGGATCGGGCCCACTTCACCACGCATCGATCCGCCTATGGTCCACTCCACTCCACTGCGGAGCTCCGGCTCCAAATCGGAGCTCCGCAGCGGTGGGGGTGGCACCAGGTAAGGCCCCCTCCCTCCACCCTCCTTACCTGCGTCCGTTGCAGTCTGGCGGCTGCTTCAACTGAGCCTGAGGACTCAAACAGGAAGACCAGGCCGCAGTCGTGGACTGCTCTTCCGGCTTGAGCCTCAGCGTCAGATGAAGCCGCTGCCAGAGTGTGATGGACTCAGGTAAGACCCTGTCCCCTTACCTGGCTCCGCCGCCATCGCCACACGGACTGCAGTGGCGGCAGAGGCGGCAGGTAAGGCCCCCTCCCTCCTTCCCCCCCTTACCTGCATCATAGAATCATAGAACAGCAGAGTTGGAAGGGGCCTACAAGGCCATCGAGTCCAACCCCCTGCTCAAGGCAGGAATCCACCCTAAAGCATCCCTGACAGATGGTTGTCCAGCTGCCTCTTGAAGGCCTCTAGTGTGGGAGAGCCCACCACCTCCCTAGGTCACTGATTCCATTGTCGTACTGCTCTAACAGTCAGGAAGTTTTTCCTGGTGTCCAGCTGGAATCTGGCTTCCTTTAACTTGAGCCCGTTATTCCGTGTCCTGCACTCTGGGAGGATCGAGAAGAGATCCTGGCCCTCCTCTGTGTGACAACCTTTTAAGTATTTGAGGAGTGCTCTCATGTCTCCCCTCAATCTTCTCTTCTCCAGGCTAAACCTGCCCAGTTCTTTCAGTCTCTCTTCATAGGGCTTTGTTTCCAGATCCCTGATCATCCTGGCTGCTCTCCTCTGAACACGCTCCAGCTTGTCTGTGTCCTTCTTGAACTGTGGAGCCCAGAACTGGACGCAATACTAACCATCGCGTTCTGGCAGCAGCTTCACCTGAGGCCGAGGCTCAACCTGAGGCCGAGGTCGCAGCCTGTTCTTCAGGTTTGAGCCTCAGCCTCAGTTGAAGCCACCACCGGACCGCGACAGAGGAAGGTAAGCCCCCCTCCCTCTGCCCCCTTACCTGGCTCTGCCGCCGTCGCCACATGGATTGCGGCAGCGCCAGGTAAGCCCCCACTTACCTTTTTTTCGGAGCTCCAGATCAAGGCGAAGGAGCTGCTTGGTCTCAATCCTCTTCGCCTCGATCCGTAGCCCCCCCGACCCGCTTCGTCTCCGCCTTTGTCAGAGGCAAGTCAGGCCGCCTCGCTATTGCTCCTACACTCCGATGCAAAGCGGTGCACAGCCCTACTAGTAATCTTCTAACATTAGCAGTTCTGGCAGCTGTCACCAAATGTATGGGAGCGCTGGCCACCGGCCTTGCACCTGCCACGCTGCAACTGTTGGTTAAGTGGACTTGAGGACTCCTATCAGCCATCTGCAATTAAGCTGAACAGCTGCACTTGTTAACAAACTCAATCTTGGAAGGTGAGTTGTCTGGGCTGGAGGAGCAGAGAGCCAACAGCTTCCTCAACCAACTTGGTGACAGCTGCATTCACGACCAATTCATGTCTAGGATCAAGTTCCTGCGTTTTTACAGCCTGGACCCAATGGGCAGTGATGAGAGCCTGTTCGTACAAGGTTTTTACTAGACCAAAGTGCAAAACTCATGAATAACAATGAACTGCGCAGCTGCTTTTCACATGAAGAGGAGCCCAATTGATGGCTGATGGCATCACGCGCATAAACTAAGGAAGCCCAGGCCTAAAGGCGTGTGCCTGCATACTTTACGTTTGATGCCCTGCATCTGAATTCGGTACCTGAGTACACTGCAGAGGGCATCGCTTTCCAAATGGAATCCTGCTGCCTCTTGAGATCATTGGAGAAGGCCATCAGTTTGGCTTTTATATTAACGGTCATATGCTGTACCGCAGCACCGTCATGTTCATCCTTTGTTGTTTCTGTTCTATAGTTCAGCCTTCCCCAGGCTGATGCCCCCACAAAGAATTCAAGTGCAACTCCCATCACCCCCAGCCTGTGGATGATGGGCTATGTAGTCCAATTCATCCGAAGAGCACCCTTTCAAAGGAAGGCTGCTATAGACTAACATGGCCACCCTTCTCGAATGAGTTCTTGCAAGCCACATGAGTAGAGAGAATAGTCTTACCCTTTGATGCCTTTGATAGAGTTGGTTCCACCCTGATTTTTTGTCGCCGACTCTGCCAGTTCCTCCAGAATATTGCTCTCTGACATGGTTTTCTTAGCAGCTAAAAGAAATTCAACATGCCATGAATAAACGCAGCAGGTCCAGAGCTATATGAGGCATTTATTGCACACTTGTCATTCCCTACTCACAGTTGTTTATGGGATCTTTAGACAATGTCATGATCCTCCAGTTGTGCTAACCAGCACTTGCAGCGAGGTTTTTTAGAGCAGGGAAAATGCGGCATTTAATTGGGAAAGAGAAATGAAGTACAATTTCCTCTTGTGCATTTGCATTATCCCACTAAACCACAGTGCCACCAAGAGGTTATGTAGTGGAAAAGCAGGCAAGGAAACACTCCTCATGTGGCAATCAGATCTCAATTCTGTGACGAAACTGAAAGTGGATACAGTGCATTAACAGTCAAATAACAGCCTCATGTAGAAAAGCTCACTATGACATTTGAAACAACAGTAAGATGTGGCAGCAAAAAAAGCAAATGCTATTTTGGGCTGCATTACTAGAAGCATAGCTTCCAAATCGTTGGAGGCACTGGTTCCTCTCTATTCGGCCCTGGTTAGGCCTCATCTAGAGTATTGCGTCGAGTTCTGGGCTCCACAATTCAAGAAGGACGCAGACAAGCCGGAGCGTGTTCAGAGGAGGGCAACCAGGATGATCAGGGGTCTGGAAACAAAGCCCTATGAAGAGAGACTGAAAGAACTGGGCATGTTTAGCCTGGAGATGAGAAGATTGAGGGGAGACAGGATAGCACTCTTCAAATACTTAAAAGGTTGTCACACAGAGGAGGGCCAGGATCTCTTCTCGATCCTCCCAGAGTGAAGGACACGGAATAAAGGGCTCAAGTTAAAAGAAGCCAGATTCCAGCTGGACATCAGGAAAAACTTCCTGACTGTTTGAGCAGTATGACAATGGAATCAGTGACCTAGGGAGGTTGTGGGCTCTCCCAACCTAGAGGCCTTCAAGAGGCAGCTGGACAGCCATCTGTCAGGTATGCTTTAAGGATGATTCCTGCACTGAGCTGGGGGTTGGACTCTATGACCTTAGAAGCCCCTTCTAACCCTACGATTCTAGGATTCTATGGAGCACTGCAGAACAACTGCATTGGAATGAGTCTCTCCTCTCTAAATCTCCTCCCCTTCATCAGATTGCCCACTTAACCAGGATTTACAACCAGGATTTGTGAAGTTAGATTATAAGCACTTGTTAACCAGTTTCATTGTTTGGAATCAAAACCTGACGAAGCTGAGAACCTGTGTAGACTGAACTTCACTTCGTAATAAGCTCTCTGGGTGCACAATTCAATTATTACTCTGCTTCTCTCACTCAGAGATTGTAAACTGAGGGGGAGGAAGCTTGCACAGAATGAAGAATGAACACTCTTCTAATATTCTTCTAGCAGTGTGGTGTAGTGGCTAAAGCGTTGGACTGGAAGTCAGATGATCCGGGTTCTAGTCCCCACAGACTCTCGGCCCAACCTACCTCACAGGGTTGTTGTTGTGAGGATAAAAATGGAGAGGAGGAGGACTATGTACATTGCCTTGGGTTCTTTGGAGGAAAAAAGGTGGGATATAAATGCAATAATAAATGAATAAATTCTGTGTACACCCGCTAACTGGTATTTTAAATGGTATCACCAAAGGGCAAAACAGGGACAAAATAGAGGCATTGATTTAGCAGAGACAAATAGCAGGCAGCAGAGACAGTTTGGAGCATATGGTGGTGGTGGGGATTCAGTCCAGAAATGGGAGGGGCAGCTGGCAGCTCACTGCAGGGCTCTGAAATTAACATCAGTTAAGAAAGACAACATTAGATTTGCCATTTGAAAACAAAAAGGAAAAGAAAAAAAAGAACCCTAATCCAAAATGAGGGTGGTGGTATGCATTTTTCTCCCAAATTCCTTGGATGGGCTAGAATTAGGGCTGTGCTCTGCTTCTCCTCGGACCGGAGAATCAGAAGCGGATCGGGGTGCTTCGCCTCCCCTTAAGGCGGAGGCGAAGAGGATCGGGGGAGCAGCGGAGCATCGCAGAGCAAGGTGAAGGTGGATCCTTCGCCTCGATCCGGAGCTCCACAAAAAAGGTAAGGGGGGTTTATGTGGCCCTGCCGCTGCCGCCGCCACCCATGCAGCGACGGCGGCAGAGCCAGGGCAGGGGGGTCTTACCTGGTCCGTCGCGGCCCATCACCGGCTTCACTAGAGCCCGCGGCTCAACCTGGAAGTGTAGGGCGCAAGCGGGGCCTACAGTTCCTGGTTGAGCTGCGGGCTCTAGTGAAGCTGGCAACGGGCCGGGACGGAAGCAGGTAAGGGGGAGGAGGGAGGTGGCCTTACCTGTCACCTCCCCCCGCCACTGCGGCACTCTGAGTCAGAGCTCCGCAGCGGAGCGGACCCTAGGCAGATCAAGGCAGGGCGGAGTGGGCCCGATCCGCAATTTGCGGATCAGGAGCGGAGCGGAGCAGGGGGTCCGTACACAGCCCTAGCTAGAATGATTTGGGGATGGAGGACACCGTCTTATGTTTCAGAGAGATTCCCTGCTCATTTGTGATGGAGGTACAAGTAGCCCGCTCTCAGCCCTTGGGTGAGAAAGCTTTAATAACATAAAAGCATCAGAAGAGCCACGCTGGATCAGACCAAGGGTCCATCTAGTCCAGCACTCTGTTCACACAGGGGCCAAACAGCCGTCGGCCAGGGACCCACAAAGCAGGACATGGTGCAACAGCACCCTCCCACCCATGTTCCCCAGCAACTGGTGCACACAGGCTTCCTGCCTCTGACCCTAGAGGTAGCACATAGCCATCAGGGCTAGTAGCCATGGATAGCCACTTCCTCCAGGAATTTATCCAACTGCCTTTTTTTTAATTAATTTTTTATTGATTAACAATACACTAATACAATACTACAATAATCACAGCAGCACAAAACAACAAAAAACATAATACATAACTTGATTAGCCTTATAACATTTCTAATTTGATATTTTTACATCATTAAATAACATAAAGTGCACCCTACCTCACCCCGGGATCTATTCCTGTTTCCAAAATCTCATAGATTCTTCTGGAGGTGGTCTTCCATTCCCCCTAGATAATACATATTCTAGGAACTGATTCCAGATTCCCTCAAAATCATTTGTTTTTGTTATCCCTCTTCTTACTTTCATATTACATGTGAATTTATCTTTTATAGCAATATCCCAAATCTCTTTATACCAGTCCTCAACATGATAATCTCCTTGCACCTTCCAGTTCCTAGATATGATCAACCGTGCTGCTGTCAGCAAATTCGTTATCAGTTCTTTAGTTTCTTTATTACATTTTAAATCTCCATATAATGATAGCAATGCCACCGTAGGTGTCTCTTCAATCTCCATTCCCACTATATCATTTATCTCTTTAAACACCATTTTCCACATTTTTTGAACATACACATTCCCACCACATATACGTTCCTTTTTCTTTACATCCTCTCCAGCAATTTGCTGAATACAGCTTGTTTATTTTATTTAATCTCACCAGGGTTAGATACCACCTCCATAGAATCTTATAGTAGTTCTCTTTATCCTCACTGACATACTTCTCAACACTCTTTGGCCACAGCTAGACCTAAGGTTTATCCTGGGATCATCCAGGGTTCACCCCTGCCTGAGCACTGGATCCCCTGTGTGTCACCTAGATGAACAGGTTTGACCCCTGGAAGATCCAGGGATAAACCTTAGGTCTAGCTATGGCATTTGTCTCCATATTCCCTCCCAACTCTGTTGCCCTATTTGTATCTTCAAATCCGTTTCCCACACCATCTTACCCATATTTTCTGACTCCCCCTTCCCAACCAATATTCTATATATTTCACTCGTTAAACCTTTTATCATTTTATTTTCTCCTTTCTCAATTTCTCTTTTTAAAGTCATCTCCTCAAATTTCATTAATTCTCTACACTCTCCATTATCCTTTAACCATTTCTTCGTCCATTGCTCTAATTGAAAATAATTTAACCATGTTAAATTCTTCTCCTTTAATACCGCTTCTATTTCCTCTCGAGTGTTCATCCTCCTTAACCAATTTTTTAGTTTCATTATTGTTGTTTATTCGTTCAGTCGTTTCCGACTCTTCGTGACTTCATGGACCAGCCCACGCCAGAGCTTTCTGTCGGCTGTCGCCACCCCCAGCTCCCCCAAGGTCAAGTCTGTCACCTGCAGAATATCATCCATCCATCTTGACCTTGGTCGGCCCCTCTTCCTTTTGCCTTCCACTTTCCCTAGCATCAGCCTCTTCTCCAGGGTATCCTGTCTTCTCATTAGGTGGCCAAAGTACTTCAGTTTTGCCTTTAATACCATTCCCTCAAGTGAGCAGTCTGGCTTTATTTCCTGGCGTATGGACTGGTTTGATCTTCTTGCAGTCCAAGGCACTCTCAGAATTTTCCTCCAACACCACAGTTCAAAAGCGTCTATCTTCCTTTGCTCAGCTTTCCTTATGGTCCAGCTCTCGCAGCCATAGGTTACTACGGGGAATACCATTGCTTTAACTATGCGGACCTTTGTTGTCAGTGTGGTGTCTCTGCTCTTAACTATTTTATCAAGATTTGTCATTGCTCTCCTCCCAAGAAGTCAACGTCTTCTGATTTCCTGGCTGCAGTCAGCGTCTGCAGTAATCTTTGCGCCCAGAAATACAAAGTCTGTCACTGCCTCCACGTTTTCTCCCTCTATTTGCCAGTTATCGATCAAGCTAGTTGCCATAATCTTGGTTTTTTTGAGGTTTAACTGCAACCCGGCTTTTGCACTTTCTTCTTTCACCTTTGTCATAAGGCTCCTCAGCTCCTCCTCGCTTTCAGCCATCAAAGTGGTGTCATCTGCATATCTGAGATTGTTAATGTTTCTTCCTGCAATTTTAACTCCAGCCTTGGATTCGTCAAGCCCAGCACATCGCATTATATCCTTCTCTATTAATATTTTCCCTAATTTATCTTTTAAATTCCCTGGAAATTTTCCTAACATTATCACTGGTGTTATTGGAGAAATACTCGGAAGTAACTCCTTTTTATATGCACGCCATATTTCCCAGTGATTTTTTAGAAGGGGGTTCTCTATTTCTTCCCCCCATTTTTTATTATATTCTCTAAAAAATATGTTTTCCAATTTCCAGTCTTTATCCATTCCTTTTCTATCCTCTAACCAACTTAAATCTCCCATTCCTAACATACTTTCTACTATATGTCTTAGTCTATTGGCTACATAATATAACTTTATATTTGGGAGTCCTAATCCTCCTTCTTTTTGTGTTAAATACCACCTTTCTTATTTATTCTCGCTTTCCTATTCCCATTGCAATAATTATTTAAAATATTTTGCCAACTTTTTATCTCTTTTTCAGATATTCTTATTGGTAACATTCTAAACACTAAATTTACCTTTGGTAATATCTTCATTTTTACTAAAGCTATTCTTCCAAACCACAATAAATTTAATCCTCTATATTTTTCTAATTTATCTATAACTTCTTTTTCAGATTAATTAAATTCTCATTTTCTAAATCCTCTAAATCTTTTGTAATTTTAATTCCCAAATATTTAATCATCTCTTTAATTTTCATGTTCTTCTCCTTACTTTCCCAATCCTTCCCTTCCTTTTTAGTATAATTAAACAACATCATCTCTGATTTTGTCCAATTTATTCTCAATCCCGTAACTTCTTCAAAATCCTTCAGATGATGCTTAATTCTTTCCATTTTTTCTAATGGATTCTTAATTGTCAATAATGTATCATTTGCAAACATATTTATTTTTATTATTTTATTATTATTGCAACCTACTACCTCTATAATATCGTCTTCTCTTATCACATTTGCCAATAGTTCTATAACCAATACAAATAGGACCGGTGAGAGTGGGCATCCTTGTCTGGTCCCTCGGGCCAGTTGTATCTTTTCTGTAACTCCATCATTTATCACCACTGAAGCTGTGTTTTGTGAGTATAATTGTTCAATTATACCTTTAAATCTATTTCCAAACCCCATTTTTTCTATTATCCTCTTTAGTGCTTGCCAGCTCACACAATCAAACGCCTTAAATATATCCAACGCTATTATCCCTGCTTTTGTTCCCATTTTTTTTACCTCTTGTACCATATTTAAAACTCTTCCAACCAAATTAGGCATTTGTCTACCCCCCCCCACAAAGCCACACTGATCTTCCCCAACATATTTACCTATAAAAGTATTCATTCTCCTTGCCAGTATAGCTGAAAAGATTTTTGCATCCTGATTTATTAATGAAATTGGTCTATAAGAATCTGGGACTGTTAAGTCCTTATCCGGCTTTGGAATTAATATAATTAATTATTGTTCCCACGATGGTGGTATCTTCTCTCCTTTTATAATTCCATTATATAATTTCATTAATTTTGGTACCAACATTTTTAAAAATGTTTTATAATATTCAGATCCCAATCCATCTAACCCGGGGGATTTACCCCCTCTCAATTTCTCAATAGCTTCCTCTATTTCCTTTTGAGATATATCCTTTTCCATTAAATCTTTATGGTCTTCTATTAGACCCTTCTTTATATATTTATCTATATATCTCTCCATCTTCATCTTTAATAAGTCTTTTTCTTTATATAATTCTTGGTAAAATTCCTGAAATATCTTTATTTTCTCTTTCATAATACTACATGTTTTTCCTAATTTGTCCTTCACTATCCCTATCGAATTCTTTAACTTTTCCTTTTGTGTGAGTCTCGCTAGCACCTTTAAGTTTTTATTACTATTCTCAAAATACTCTCTTTTCATATAAATCAAATTCTTCTGTACTTCTTCTAAATTCTTATTTTCTAATTCTTTCTTTTTTGCTTGTAATTCTAACAATATTTGTTTATTTCTGCTTTGCAAATACTCTTTTTCCAACTTCTTGATCCCTTCTTCTAAATTTTTCTGTATTCCCTCTTGTTGCCTCCTTAAATTACACATTTCTCTAATACAGATCCCTCTAGTCACAGCCTTCATTGTATCCCACACAACTGATGGTGAACTTCCCCCATTTTCATTAATTTCCCATATTTCTGACATTTCTTTCTGCATTTTTTCTACAACCTTATCATATTTTAAAATTCTAGTTTTCATCTTCCATCTATTCGCTTCCCTATAGTCTCTTTTTACTTTAAAATCAAGGCTTACCAATGCATGGTCAGTTACTTTAATTACCCCTACTTTCATATTACACACCTTTATTGCTAAATCCTTTGAGACAAAAATATGATCTATCCTGGAAAAAGTTTTATGAACTGGAGAATAATACGTAAACCCAGGTTCCCCCCTACTGATTAAACGCCACCCATCCACATAATCCTTCTCTTTTACCATTTTATTTAAAATTGTAATATTATTTCTTATCTCGAACCTGGTAGGGTTGGACCTATCTATTTTCCATGACCATATTAAAATCTCCAGCTAAAATGACATAACCTCTTTTAAATTCATCTATTTCCTTAAACAGTTCTTTAAAAAATTATTTTTGTCTCTCATTTGGGGCATATACATTTATTAAAGTATAATAATTACCTTCCAGTTGCCCTTGTATCATAATAAATCTCCCTTTATCATCCTTTTTACTCTTTTCCATATTAAATCCACTTTTCTTCGAAATTATTATAGCTACCCCTTTCTTTCTTTCTTTCTTTCTTTTTTTTTTTGAAGTCCCAAGGGACTTTTCATAGCACCCTGACCATTTTAAATGTATTTCATTCATACCTTCCTTAGCGTGATGTGTTTCCTGTAGAAAGATAAAGTTGGCCCCTTCTTTATTTAATAATTGCTCAATTCTCTTCCTTTTAACAATTGCCCCCAGACCTTTGACATTGAGTTTTGAAATTCGTATCTTCTTATCCATATACTTTTTTATTGAGTTCTTTTAGATCCCGTGTGCCCCCCCACATTTGTAACAAAAACATAATTTTTAACATAACAACACATAAACACTACTTTGATGCCCACCCCTCCCCTTCTCACCCTCAAACCCCCTCCCTCCCTCCCCTTCCCTCTCCCCCCTTTCCCCCCCTCCTCTACTCCGTGGGTGTAACACCCTGGTCATGGTCAACCAACCCTAAGGGTGTGTGTGATGAAGCCCACAGTTCTGATACGGCAAGCCTTTTACTCATTTTTTATTATTGTTATCTCCCTCTATTGACGCTTTATTCCCCACTTGGGCCTGGACTTTCTCCCTCTCCTTCTTCTTGCTGAGGTGAAATATAACTATCCATCCCCAGACTTCTCAGCAATTCCAATCCCTGCTCCAGCGATGTTACTATATGCTGTTTTCCATCTCGCGTAAATCTCAGGAACACCGGATAACCCCATGAGTAAGCAATACCCACCTGCTTAAGCTTTGCCAAAATTGGTTTTACGCTCCTTCTCCAAAGGATGGTTTGCTGACAAAGATCGTTGTAGATTTGGACTGGCGTTTCTTGAAACTTCAGCGTTGTTATTGATCTCAATTTTTTCATCAATTGCTCCTTCTTATAATAATTGCCAAATTTGACCAAAATATATCTTGGCATAGCTCTTGATCTGTTTCCATCCACTCTATGAGTTCTATCTATGTCCTGTTGATTTATATCCAAATCTGGAACCAGAGATTTGAACCATCCTAGAATACTGGATCTCAAATTTTCTCCTTGTATTTCTGGCAGATATTTAATTCTAATATTTCCTCTTTGTTCTTGGACTTCCAAACGAATCAGCCTCTTCTCATTCAGATCAAATTTAATATTTTGCTCAGTTAGCTATTGTTCATTCAGATCCACTTTTTTTGATATTTGATTAATTTCTGTTTTAATCTCTTTAACATCTTTCTCTGCTTTCACAACTGAAATATGTAGATTTTCCATCTTTTTAAACACTTCTTCCTTTATTGATTTCATTTCTTGAAGCATTGCCTCATTATTACTTTTGATGAATTCTTTCAAGTTCTTCTGTAATTCATCAAGTGCTGATTTTGGCCCAATGCCAGCTTCTGCCGCCATCTTTTCACTCTGCTGTTGTTCACTGTTTTGTTTATTTCCCAGACCATTTTCTTCCCCATTACTGTTACTGGGGGTGTCAACTTTAAACAATCTGGCTGCCGAATGATCTGAGGGGTGTGACTTCTCTCTCACCCAAGTGGGATTTTTAGATTTATTCTTCCTTTTTGGCGTTTAATCCTCCGGCACTCTCCTATTTACTGGGCGGAAGTCGATCACATCAACAACTCACAACTTTTCCTTCACCTCAGTAAACTTCGCTTCAGAGTTATTTAATGCTTTTATCTATTACTTCTAGATAGTGAATAATTACTGTCTCTGCCTCCGGTAACACTGTGATTTATATTGTGAAAGTCTCTCTTTGAAGCTGCTAGGAGTCTTCGAAAGTGAAACTAACCCTTCCGCAGCTTGCTGAGAGACATTTCAACTATCCACTTACAAAGATATTTCAACATTCATTATGAAAGACAGTACTCACATAATTGCCAATTAGGAAGATATTTAGGAAGAGATAATTACGCTTCTTGGCTTCCTTCTCTGGCACTGAGAAAAAAGCCTACCGCTCCATAGAACCATCAGGCTTTAAAGCCATGGCTTTAAAAGGCGGTTGGAGTTGGTAGTGATGGCCACCAACTCCAACCGCCTTTTAAAGCCATCCAAGTTGGTGGCCATCACTACATCTTGTGATAGCGAATTCCATAATTTAATTATGCATGGTGTGAAGAAGACCTCCATTTTATCTGTCCTGAGTCTCCCAGTGAGCAGCTGCTGGAAGAAGCTCTAAAAGTGGAGAGAAACGAGTTCCCCTCACTCCCAAATTTCACTCCCTCCCAAAAAGAAAAAAAATGGCATAAATGCCCCCTCCCCATCTCATTTCACGCCCTAGGAACAGTGGGTGGGAGTGGGGAGACCATTTTGTCTTGGCTCTAAATTACTGACAAGAATTAATAGGGGTGAACTTTTGGGTTGTATCATCCACAACTTGGTAGCCTCCAAATCTGATGTACAACAACTCCCATTATCCCCCCACCTGCTCTGCTGCTTGGGGATTTTGGAAGTTGTAGTTTGATGCTTGTGGAGGGTTCTAGGTTAGGGAATGCTTTGGGGTGGATTAATATATGACCCCTTTAACCATGATTCCTGGGTGAAATGTAAATGCCAACAGTTAATCCAGCTTTAATCAATGAATTGTTGTAATGTACTTCTGAGGGTGTCCTCCATCTTTCCAGGCAAGAACTCAATCAATTATAAGGAATGCCAACGAGCACACAACTGCGTAACAATTTTAACAATTAAATCAGAATTCTCTTTATTATGCAGAAAGAATTTCCCTGTCTGTACACCCCCACAGCTCTTGATGGCATGCAGCAGTGAGTACTTTATCCCTGTGTAATCCAGATATGGAATCTGAGTGCTTTTTCTGGATGTTTTTTCTGGATGTTTTTTCTGAAAGTTAATTTTGTCGCCCAGTAAGCTTATTTACTCAAGTAATGTTTATCTATTTACAGACTTGAAAGGCTGTACATCTGAGGAAGTCTAAAATGACGAAACGGGAAATATAACCGGAACCCTGTTATAATAATTAAAAACTTAGTACATTAAAAATATAATTCAGTCTGTTGTTATAATTTTATTGTTAAGGTATCGAAAAAAGCAACCATTTGCCTTATGTTTTGTCATCCCTACAATTTTGTATGATTGATATAATTATATAAAATAGAAGTCATTGTTTTGACTCTTGATACTATTATTGTCTGATTTATTTGTTAAAATTCTTGCGCAGTTCCGTGCCTGTTGGCATTCCTAATAATTGGTTATTATCAACTGCAGCCTTCATGTGTTCAGGAAAGAAGTGTGCATAGGGGCAATTTACGTTTCACTTACTGTGTTCTATTGTAACTGGATCAATTTTCACATATGGTCCAGGGGTCTTTGTTCCACTGGAAGAGGCCACCCAGCCACAGAGGAACAGCAGCAAGCATATCTTGAGGTCCAGGCCCATGGTGCGTCACCTCCCTGCAAGCGATAGGCTGATGGGAAGTTGGTAATGAAGCCCTTTGCTGGAAGAAGCAGAAACACAAAATGTGTATGAGAGATGCGGTGATGAATTACTTATGAGAGCTGGGATTTGGACCCCAGATGGAGGGATGGAGGAGGTGGTGCAAATCCGCTCATGAAGCACCTTGGAAGCACCTCGCCTTCATTAAGCACCTTGTGGAACTCCTTTAGAGTTTCACTGGCTGCCAGTCTGAATCCGAGCCCGATTCAAAGTGGTGGTTTTAACATTCAAAGCCCTAAACAGCTTGGAGCCAGATGATGATGATGATTGTTAGGGAATCGGTCCTTGTCCCTTTGTTCCTGGCGTTCAGAACCACCCAAGACAAAATGGCGTCCAGACCAAATAGGAGACAAACACGTTTATTTCAGCTGCAGCTGGGTGTGACTGAGGTCGGACCCTAAAATGGCGGAGAACAAAGCTTATATACAGTTCCAGCCCCCTCCCTTGACACAGTTCCAGCCCACCTCCTCTGATTGGATGATGATGGTGACTGTATAGCTTAAGGAGGGGCTATACACCTTAAGGAGGAGCTATACATTCAGTGTACGTGCTTTGTCTCTGCCTGTTTTGCAACATTCCAACAACATTCCAGAGGGGGGGAGATACAAGACAAATGAGAGATCTGGTTCAGTGGAAAAATACAGCTTCTAAGCCCTTACATGATGATGATGATGATGATATTTATTTGTATCCCACCTATTATTATTATTATTATTATTATTATTATTATTATTATTTATTTATTTATATAGCACCATCAATGTACATGGTGCTGTACAGAGTAAAACAGTAAATAGCAAGACCCTGCCGCATGGGCTTACATTCTAATAAAATCATAGTAAAACAATAAGGAGGGGAAGAGAATGCAAACAGGCCCAGGGTAGGGTAAGCAGGCACAGGGTAGGATGAAACTAACAGTATAAAGTCTGCTCAACATCAAGTTTTAAAAGCTTTAGGAAAAAGAAAAGTTTTTAGTTGAGCTTTAAAAGCTGCGATTGAACTTGTAGTTCTCAAATGTTCTGGAAGAGCATTCCAGGCGTAAGGGGCAGCAGAAGAAAATGGACGAAGCCGAGCAAGGGAAGTAGAGGCCCTTGGGCAGGCGAGAAACATGGCATCAGAGGAGCGAAGAGCACGAGCGGGGCAATAGTGTTAGAGGAGAGAGGAGAGAGAGGAAGGAGCTAGACCGTGAAAAGCTTTGAAGGTTAACAGGAGAAGTTTATATTGGATTCTGAAGTGAATTGGAAGCCAATGAAGAGATTTCAGAAGCGGAGTAACATGGTCAAAGCGGCAAGCCAAAAAGATGATCTTTGCGGCAGAGTGGTGGACAGAAACCAATGGACTGATGTGAGAAGAAGGAAGGCCAGAGAGAAGAAGGTTGCAGTAGTCCAACCGTGAAATAACCAGTGCATGAACAAGCGTCTTGGCAGAAGAGACAGACAAAAATGATTGAATCCAATGCTGGGCCTCAAGGCGGCCTTACAAAGTTGAAAACATACATGGTGGGGGGGACTATAAACGTTTAAAATACACAACAAAATTATAAGCCATTAACATAGATGGAGGACCAAATTACTCTCCAAAGGCCTGCTAGAACAAAAAAGATTTAGCCTGCTTCCGAAAGCCCATCAAGGAGCGAGCCAGCCTAGCTTCCCCGGGAAGAGAGTTCCAGAGCACCGGAGCAGCCACCGAGAAGGCCCTCTCCCATGTTCCCACCAAGCACGCCTGTGAAGATGGTGGGACTGAAAGAAGGGCTTCTCCAGAAGATCTCAAAGCACAGGCAAGGCTCATAAGGGAGAATAAGGTCTTTCAAATAAGATTATCTGAAGGAACGCCTCCTCCCATATGTACCTGCCCAGACCCTACGATCATCTACAGGGGCCCTTCTCCATGAGCCCCTGCCAAAGGAAGTGAGATAGGTGGCTACCAGGAGGAGCAGGGCCTTCTCTGCTGTGGCACCCCAGCTGTGGAATGAACTGTCAGGGATTGCAAACAAGCTGAGCTTGGAAAAAACTGTTAGAAGTTACTGACTTCTCCTCTTTGGCTCACACAGCTCAGTTGAAAGCAAAGCCTGTAGATAGCAGATATTCAGTGGATACTTCTAGGATACTGAGTCAGCTTTATAGCAGGAATAATAATAATGCTCCACAGGATTAGGAATAATACACTGCAGCAAGTTTTGCAAACACGAATATAACTTTTACTTTGAGGTAGATATTTACAGGATCAAGACATACAGTCAATACTCACGCAACGTAACACGTTCAGAAATACATACTACAGACACTCTTTAAGTACAGATTCAACAGATCACATGAATCAATCACACCATATCCCAGCTGTCAATTAACCCTTGACACTGGCTGATGCAATGACTTAGCCTGATGCAATCTTCCTTAAGAATTGCCTCAGCTCTGGTCGCCTCAGAAATCTGGACAATGAAAATCCAACCCTGACATGAGCTCCCTAAGGAGGTTCGCCTGGCATCTACGCTATATTCTTTCAGACACCAGGTGAAGACCTTTTTATTCTCTCAGTATTTTAACAGTCTATGAATTCAATTTTTACTTTGCTGTTTTAAATTTGTTTTTTAAATTTGTATTTCTGCACTGCTGCTGATTTTATCCTGGTTGTGCTTTTATATTGTATTTTATATCATGTTTTTATTATTATTAATTTTATTATTATTTATTTATTTATTTATTTATTTATTTATATAGCACCATCAGTGTACATGGTGCTGTACAGAGTAAAACAATAAAATATCAAAACACTGCCACAAAGGCTAACATTCTAATAGAATCATAATAAAACAATAAGGGGAAGAGAATGCACCAAACAGGCAGAAGGGAGAGTAAAAGTAACATCTTCAATGCAGAAGATGTTGAAGAGTTACCCTCACCTGAACTGCTATATTAGGTAGGGTGACCAAATGGAAAGGAGGACTGGGCTCCTGTATCTTTAACAGTTGTATTGAAAAGGGAATTTAAGCAGGTGTCATTTGTATGCAGGCAGCACCTGGTGAAATTCCCTCTTCATCACAACAGTTAAAGCTGCAGGAGCTATACTAGAGTGACCAGATTTAAAAGAGGGCAGGGCTCCTGCAGCTTTAACTGGTGTGCTGAAGAGGGGATTTCACCAGATTCCCCATATATACAAATGACAACTGCTGAAATTCCCTTTTCAATACAACTGTTAAAGATACAGGAGCCCAGTCCTCTTTTTCATATGGTCACCCTAGGGTAGAGTAAAACTAACAGTATAAAAGTAAGATCAAAATCAAGTTCTAAAAGCTTTAGGAAAAAAGAAAAGCTTTTAGCTGAGCTTTAAAAACTGCGATTGAACTTGTAGTTCACAAATGTTCTGGAAGAGCGTTCCAGGCGTAAGGGGCAGCGGAAGAAAATGGACGAAGCCAAGCAAGGGAAGTAGAGACCCTTGGGCAGGCGAGAAGCATGGCATCAGAGGAGCGAAGAGCACGAGCGGGGCAATAGTGTGAGATGAGAGAGGAAAGATAGGAAGGAGCTAGGCTGTGAAAAGCCTTGTAGGTCAACAGGAGAAGTTTATATACTGTTTGTTTTATACTTTGAATGGTTTAAATTTTTGTGAACCGCCCAAAGAGCTTCAGCTATTGGGCGATATAGAAATGCATAAATAAATAGAGTTTTGACTGCTTATTCGGGGTGTGACGGACAACCCCCCCCCCCCCCGATCCACTTCTCTTCCAGATCCGCAACTTCCGGATCGGGTCCGCTCCACACCGATCCGCCTACAGTCCGCTCCAGTTCGCTGCGAAGCTCCGGATCTGGATCGGAGCTCCGCTTTCCCCACCCCCCATAGGCTTGCCTTGAAATCCAAAAAAGCCTACAACTTTTTTTCTGTTAAAGTTAGAAATCTCAAATTCGGCACCATGACACCTCATGCACGTATGTACACACATGCCAAGACTCAAGCCAATCCAAGCCTCCCCTGATTTGGGGGGAATTTTTGAAAATCGGAAACCTCGTTTTCAGACATGGACTGTTCTCCGACATTTTGACAGATAAAAACTTGGAAGCAGGCACATCCGCATTCATGGCAAGTTTCAAGCAGATTCCATCATCCCCTGATTTTTGGGGGGGCTTTAACCTCTAACGCAGCACGCCTAACCCCAATTCAAACACCCCTTTCTATATCTCCGTCAGTTTTCAAGTTAGAAACCTCAAATTCAGCACCATGACACCTCATGCACGTATACACACGCATGCCAAGACTCAAGCCAATCCAAGCCTCCCCTGATTTTTGGGGAATTTTTGAAAATCGGACACCCCATTTTCAGACATGGACTGTTCTCCGACATTTTGACAGATAAAAACTTGGAAGCAGGCACATTCGCATTCATGGCAAGTTTCAAACAAATTCCATCATCCCCTGATTTTGGGGGTGGGCTTTAACCTCCAACGCAGCACCCCTAATCCCAATTCACACACCCCTTCCTATATCTCCATCAATTTTCACGTTAGAAATAGAAACCCCAAGTTAGGCACCATGACACCTCATGCACATATACACATGCATGCCAAGACTCAATCCAATCCAAGCCTCCCCTGATTTTGGGGGAATTTTTGAAAATCAGACACCCCAGTATCTCAGGGATTTAAAGCTGCAGACAACTCAATGGGGCCATTTCAAAGGAAATCCCAACATGCCATGAATTGGGGAGTAGATAAACCTAAATATGAATCTTCTTCCACACTTGAAAAATTTATTTGGAACTTCAAAAAGTCTAAGTGAGCGCAGGAAGGACTTATCCCCTGAGTCAAAGCAAGACACACACAAACCATCCCTGTGAGGCGGGCAGGGGAGGAAGGAGGGAAGGCAGGCAGCAGACATTTCTGGGGGCACAAGGAAGTGCGGCAAGGATGGCTTGTTTCTTTCTAAGCCAGCAGTAACGCATTGCAAACCAACCCTGCGAGGCGGGCGCAAGGAGTGAGCAAAGGATGACTTGTTTCTTTCTAAGCCAGCAGTAATGCATTGCAAACCAACCCTTCGAGGCGGGCGCAAGGAAGTGAGCCAAGGATGGCTTGTTGTTTCTTTCTAAGCCAGCAGTAACACATTGCAAACCAACCCTGCGAGGCGGGTGCAAGGAGTAATCCAAGGATGGCTTGTTTCTTTCTAAGCCAGCAGTAACACATTGCAAACCATCCCTGCGAGACGGTCACAGAGGAGGAGGACAGGCAGGCAGAGAGCCAGGCAGAGATATGCCATAGATTTAGTATGGGGGAGTCAGTCCCGGCAGATGCCCCACCACAGCAGCACCCTGGGGGGAAGGCAGGCAGGCAGCAGACATTTCTGGGGGCACAAGGAAGTGAGCCAAGGATAGTTTCAAAGCCAGTAATGCAAACCATCCCTGTGAGATGGGAGCAGCACAGAGAGATGCCTTTTCTTTTGCATCCCATAACTAGGAGGCTAGGAGGATAAGAGTAAAGCTTTGTGATCCTTGCTTCAGAGTTGATTGACTGCACTGTGATCACAGCCATTACTAAACAACAAAATAATAATGTTAATAGCAGTACTAATTAATATTAATAGCAATAGCAATAACAACAACAACAACAAGGAGTTGAACCACAATGAAAGCCTGCCTGACTTCACTGAAGAGGAAAAGCCAGGAGAGCTTGGGCTATGGGGTGTAAATATAAAATGGAATAAATAAATAAATAAATAAATAAATAAATAAATAAATAAATAAATAAATAAACAAAGGAGGGGTGGAATTAAAAGCAGCAGTGTTGCTGAATTAACAACAAGAAGAATTTTTTTAAAAAGGCTATGTCTGTCTTTTACCAGTAAGAGGAAAGTGGACGTGCCCAGGGGGAGGGGGATATGCCAATTTTTGACTGGCCCTAAGTAAGTACCAGTCTTAAGAAGCTACCTGTCACTTCAACTCATGAGAGGCATTAGCTTCTCCAGTTCTCCACTGGGTTACTCTTTGGAGGGCTCTGATGACCCTCCAAGGGCAGGACACAGTGTGTGTGCACTGGGCACGTCCACATGCCCTAGGGGACCTCATCCCCTTACACCACATCTATTCAGCTGTTCACCAAGGTTAGGGTGGGTAGCAGTGCTGTGTTTCCTATCTGTTATTTATTTGCTTAGTATATGATTTCAGGTTGTGTTTGTGCATTTAGTGGGGCTACTGTTTTAAAAAAAACACTGGGAAAAGTCCGTTCAGACTAAGAAAGAGAAGTTTCCCAGTATCCCAAGTTACTAAGTATCCCATTTTGCCTATCCCCTCCTCCAACTTTGGGATTGGAGTATGCTTCATCAAGTGATCATGACTGGGAGTTGAATCTGCCTCTCAGCACTTCAAAAAGGTACCTCTCCCGCTTTTTTACCCTATTTTTCCAAAAATTATAGCAAGTGAACCTTACCACGCATAGTGCTGAGAGTAGGCTCAAAATGACCCCCAGCCACGACTCTCTAAGCACAAGAAATTTCAGAAAGATAGCTTTAAAAACAACATAGTTATGCCCTCATCTTTTCCGCAATGCAATCCTATGGGCGAAATTATCCAAAATGGCGGGCGGATCGCTCCGCGAAAAGAGAAGCGCTTCTCCTATGGCCGCTTCTCTTCGCCATGCTTCTCTAAGACCCCGGTTCGCTTCTACTCCGCCTCTGGGCAAGGCGGAGCAGGCCAATTCGCTCCTGATTCTCCACTCCGAGGAGAAGTGGAGCACATCCCTACCTTATGACTGAAACCAGGAGCAGATTTACACACACACTGACATCACAGCCAACAGCTGCCACTGAAAACATCTGCTACTGAAATTTCTTCATTACACGCCTAAATCACAGAAAGGGTGTCTGCACTGCTGCATTCTGAACCTGTCCTCTGGAATGGGGCCTGCGTGCGTGCGTGCATGCGCTGTTGGGCCATTGCCACAGCGTTGAAGTGTGCCCGTTTTTTGTTTCCCAGGGAAAGCATTAAGGTAATAAATCCAACGTCATGTGTGGCGTACGAGAATGTCATTTCTTTTCTTCTACTGCTTGGGGGTAGTCAGGGGCACGTCACGTAACGACGGCAGGAGTCCGCCGCCCTTTTCGGAATTTGGTGATGTAGAATGCTACAAGTGCTATGTCAGCCTTACCCAACCTGGTGCCCTCCAGATGTGTTGGACTACAACTCCCAGCATGACCCAACCAGCCAAGGGGGTTGTACACCTGGGAGTTGTAGTCCGACACATCTGGAGGGCACCAGGTTGGGGAAGCCTGATGAACCAACGGCTCACTTTGAACTACTCTGGCTGTGACTTTCTGAGACGGAGCCTATATGGCACAGTCACACTGAACTATCCGTTTGCCTCCAGTTCTTGTCAAGAAGGGGGACATTGGGAGGGGAAGAAGAAGGGGAAAGCTACACTTAGGAACCCCAAGACTAAATCCTCTAAAACAGGGGTGTCAGACAAAATGCATGGGAGCCATAACGTGTGCTTTGGGGGGGGGGGTTGTTTTGTGGGGGTTTTTTTGTTTTTGGTTTTTTTGATATACAGAGAAGTATCACTGTCAAAATCCACACAAATGTTCAGGACTAGGAACTTAGGAAGCGGCCTTATACTGGGTCACAATATTTCAGTGGAGGCTGGTGGCTCCGATGTCAGTGGGGCAGTCTGGGCTTCAGCCAGAACTCAAAGGGAGCTGTCCAAGGTGCTGAACCTATTTTGGAGATAGGGTTCAGCACCTTGGATAGCTTCTTCGGACTTCCGACTGGTTCCGACTGAAACCCAGAGTGGATTCACTGCCAGGATGGTGTGAAAGCCAGTGTGGTGTAGTGGCTAAAGTGTTGGACTGGGAGTCGGGAGATCCGGGTTCTAGTCCCCACTTGGCCATGGAAACCCACTGGGTGACTTTGGGCCAGTCACAGACTCTCTGCCCAATCTACCTCACAGGGTGATTGTTGTGAGGATAGAATGGAGAGGAGGAGGAGGATTATGCACACTGGCTTGGGTTCCTTGGAGGAAAAAAGGCAGGATATAAATGCAATAATAAATCAATAAATAAACTCACTGCTCCACTGACTTTGGAGTCCCCAGCCTCCACTGCAGTGCTTTTTCCATCCAGCCCAGTATCGTCTGGTCCTACTGGCCCTGATTCCTAAGGTCTTGCATAGAGAGAGCTTATTTCCATCAACTTGTGCCTGGGCTTTTTTAAACTGGAGACGTTGCCAGAGATGCACCCTGGGACCTTCTGCAAACAAAGCTGGGGGGCTCTACCGCTAAGCTGTAACCACCCCCACCCCCATGCATAAAATAGGAATAGAGAAATCTGTCAATTTCAGTTTCTCTCATTTTGTCTCATTTTTCCAATATTGCATAAAAAACATAAGAACCCTGATGCTGGTTGAGACCAAGGGTCCATCTAGACCCACACAGTGGCCAACCAGCTGTCAACGGGAGACCCACAAGCAGGCCACGATGCAACAGCACCCTCCCACCCATGCTCCCCAACAACTGGGTTATACTAGAGTGACCAGATACAAAAGAGGGCAGGGCTCCTGCAGCTTTAAGTGTTGTGATGAACAGGGAATGCCACCATGTACTGCAGGCTTACAAATGACACCTGCTTAAACTCCCTTTTCTATACAACTATTAAAGATACAGGAGCCCTGTCTTCCTTTCCATAGGGTCACCCTATGCTGGATCAGCCCAAGGGTCCATCTAGTCCAGCACTCTGTTCATTCAGTGGCCAACCAGCTGTTGACAGGAAACCTATAAACAGGCCACGGTGCAACAGCACCCTCCTACCCATGTTCCCCAGCAACTGGTGCACATAGGCTTACTGCCTCTGATACTGGAAGCAGCATATAGCCATCAGGACTAGTAACCATTGAGAGCCTTCTCCTCCAAGAATTTATCCAAACTCCTTTTAAAGCCATCCAAATTGGGGCCCATCATCACGTCTTGTAGTAGTGAATTCCATCGTTTAACATCCAAATTGGGGCCCATCATCACGTCTTGTAGTAGTGAATTCCACAGTTTAACATCCAAATTGGGGCCCATCATCACGTCTTGTAGTAGTGAATTCCACAGTTTAACTATGCATTGTGTGAAGAGGTCCTTCCTTTTGTTTGTCCTGAATCTCCCAGCTTCATGGGATGACCCCTTTGGGTCCTAGTATTATGGGAGAGGGAGAAAAATGTCTGCCTGTCCACGTTCTCCACACCATGCAGAATTTTGTACACCTCCATCAGGTCTCCCCTTAGCCTCCTTTTTTCTCAGCTAAACCATCAGCTGTTGTAACCTTCCCTCACAGGGGAGATGCTCCGGCTCCTTGATCATTCTAGTCAACCTTTTCTACATAATTTCGGTTTTGATCCAATTTCAGTTTCGATTCAAATGTGTGAAATTACGTAAATTCACATTCAACTGTGATCTAAATAGATTTCTCCCTACGCCCTAGTCTAAACCACAAAAACTGTGAAGCTGCGCACTGCTGTATTTTGAGCCTTTGTCTAGAATGGACCATGAATGTGAAATACCCTTTGCGAGCGCATACCCTTTGCCCATAGTGGGAAAGCTGAATCTTTGGCCCCAGAATTCTTGCACAGAAATACTTGCTCTTTTTTGCCCAGCACGGAGAAGGTGCATATATTAGGAACACAAAAACACATTTTCAAACAATTATGCTAGAAATGGCTTTAAACAGATAACCTTTCAGAGGTACAAGAATACTTGCTCATTTATTTATTTATAAATAAATAAATAAATAAATTTTCACAGCACTAAAATGGAGACCTGGCTTCCAGTCCCACCCCCCCCACCCCCAGATTCATTAGCTACAACATTAGCTACATTTACTGTTCTAACTCTGCATTTTAATCTTATATCAATTTTGCTGCGTGGTTTTGTCCTGGTTGTGCTTTTTAAACTGTATTTTGTATTTGTGCTTTTAACCTGTTGGTTGTTTTATTATGGTTTTAATTTTTGTGAACCGCCCAGGGAGCTTCAGCTATTGGGTGATATAAAAATGTAATAAAAAAATAAATAAACTCGGGACCTAACAAGAGCTCCTGGCTAGATCTGACCAAGGCCGTTGCTAGATGAGGGTTTAGCCCAGTTCGAGGCCCGGGCTCCCTGCTGTGCATGCAGACAACGCACAGGGGATCCCGGGGTCAGGCCAGGCTAAACCCTCCCTTGACCCGGGATAACTGGCTCCGCTTATGGCCCGGTTTTTTCCGCAGCCCCAGGCTGAGCCCGGGGCTGCAGAAGGTCTAGTTAGTTCTGTGGCTTTTCCCGGCTGCTCGCTTACTCACGAGTAGCCAGGAGAAACTGTGCCCATCGGTCTGGGGGGAGAGATCATGGACATGACTAGTGGGCGAGCGACCGGGGTGGTGGTGGAGAAGTGAGTGGGGGGGTGGACATGGCAAGCGGGGGGTGGATGGGCGAGCGGTGGGTGGGCAAGTGAGCAGGGGGGTGGAAAAGTGAGCGGGGGGTGGACATGGCGAGCGGGGGGTGGAAAAGTGAGCGGGGGTGGACAAGTGAGCAGGGGGGTGGACAGGAGAGCGGGGGTGGACATGGCGAGCGGGGGGTTGGAAAAGTGAGCAGGGGTGGACAAGTGAGCGGGGGGGTGGACATGGCAAGCGGGGGGGGTGGACAGGCGAGCGGGGGTGGACAAGTGAGCAGGGGGTGGAAAAGTGAGCGGGGGTGGACAAGTGAGCGGGGGGTGGACATGGCGAGCGGGGGGGGACGGGCGAGTGAGCGGGCAAGTGAGCGAGGGGTGAAGGGGGGCGAGCAAGCGAGGGGGCGAGGGGGGCGAGCGAGTGAGCAAGCAAGGGGGTGAGTGGGGGGTGAGCGTACGGACGGGCGAGCAAGGGGGGCAAGCGGGGGGGGCATCATACATTGGGGGAATTGGGGACAGAGGGGAGTTTTTTTGAAATGCAGGACGCGACGGGGCCTTCCTTTCCCCATCACGTCTTACATGTAGAAAAGGGTGAAGGCCCGCGCTAGCTGCAGCGCGGCCTCGCTCCTTCTCCTCTCCGCATTGACTGGTAGGTCTAGCAAGGCCCCAAGACTCCATCCAGTCCTGCACGGTATTTTCAAGAGTAGTCAGTCAGGTGACTTTAGGAAGCTCACACAGGGCCCTGCTAGACCTGCCGGAGAAGCCGGGAGGGAGGAGGGGTGACGGCGCGCTAGAGCTAGCGCGCGCTGTTGCTGGCTTCTAGACGCATGACGCGATGGGGCAACGGGAAGCCCCGTAGCGTCGTCCTTTTTCTTTTCTTTTCTCTGAGTTAAAGGGGCCATGTGCGCCGGAGAAGGTAAGTGCGGGTTTTTTTTAAAAAAAATTAAGGCTCCACAATTCCCGATGCCCCCCCTGCCCGCTCGGCCATCCTCCCCCCATCCCCGATGCCCTGTCCCCAGCTCTCCTTCCCTCGCCCCCGTCCCCGATGCCCGGCTCGCCTTCCCTCTCCCCTCTCCCCGATGACCGGCTCGCCTTCCCTCGCCCCTGTCCCCTGTCCCCGGCTCTCCTTCCCTCACCCCCGTCCGCCATCCCCGATGCCCAGCCTTCTCCCCGCCTCTCTCCTGCCGGGTCCAGCCTCCCCCCCCTGCCCCTCTCCAACCCCCAGGATCCCCCCCGGCCCGATGGGCACAGCGCTCACGAGCCGTGGCTTTTCCCGGCTACTCACGAGTAAGCAAGCAGCCGCAAAAAGCCATGGACCCTGCTAGACGTTCCGCAGCCCCGGCCTGGGGCTGCAGAAAAGCCAGGCCATAAGCAAATTCGCTTATGCCGGATTAAGGCAGGTTTTAGCACGGCCTGATCCCGGATTCCCCTGTGCGTCATCTGGATGCACAGGAGGGAAACCGGGCCTCACACTGCGCTAACGCCTGGTCTAGCAAGGCCCTAAGAGGACATGAGGCCCACTGCCTTTTCCCATCATTTCCAACAACCATCATTTCCAACAACCGGCATTCTGTGGCAAGCTACTGTTGAACCTGAGATCCCATCATGGCTAATAGCAGCCATTCATAGACCTGTCTTTGCATACATTGCTGCCTTCCAGACTATGTTTCCTTCCTACAAGAGGAGAAATAAAGCTACCTATCTCAAGGTTATTGACAAGAAGCAGGCAAAGCAGGGACAGAGGGTTACAAAGAAGGACTTTTGGACTCATAGGAGCCATAGGGACATTTCATAATCACACTTTAAGAGTGGACTTAGCCACACAGAACGTGATTGGAGTAAGGAGCAGAGGCCCCAGCCTTAAGGATCTCTAACCTTCCATGTATGGTAGCTCACCCACCATCAGAAGCTTTTTGGGACAATGGTGCTGCTCACTTACGTGCCCAGCTGGACTGGAGAAGGGGAGTTCCAGAGGAGCAGTCACAGCCTCACCTGCTAATCTTCTCCTTGGAGATTGGAAAGAGCCAGCTATTATATACTTACACCATGAATGAAAGGACCAATTCAGGGCTTTGATAACCACTGCGTTGTGAAGCGCACTCACGGTGAGCATCTTCCAAAGTAAACATTTTTGCTGACATATTGGAAAATTGGGGGAAGGCAGTGAATGCCAGGGGACGCGTGACTCTTCCTGAGGCTGGTTGGTTGAACAATTTTTCAGCTCCGTATTCTGCTGAAGGGGCTTCCGCAGGAACTCAGTGTGTGATGCTGCACTTTCTGGTAGGGGTGTACACGGACCCCCCGCTCCGCTTCTCTTCCAGATCCTCGATTTGTGGATTGGGCCACTTTGCTCCGCCCCCGCTCCGCGTATGTCTGCTCTGCTCCGCTGCGGAGCTCCGGATCCGGATCGCAGCTCCGTTTTTTTTCCCCCATAGGCATGCATTAAGCTAAAAAAGTATACAACTTTTTTCTGTTAAAGTTAGAAACCTCAAGTTTGGCACCATGACACCTCATGGAGGTATACACACGCACGCCAAGACTCAAGGCAATCCCATCATCCCCTAATTTTTGGGGAATTTATGAAAATCGGGCACCCCATTCACACCCCTTTTGATAGCTCCGTCAATTTGCATGTTAAAAATCTCAAACTTGCCACCATGATAGCTTATCCAGGGATACACATGCACACCAAGACTCAAGGCAGTCCGATCATCCCCTGATTTTTGAGGAATTTATGAAAATCGGGCACCCCATTTACACCCCTTTCGATAGCTCCGTCAATTTGCACATTAGAAACCTCAAACTGAAGTACTTTGGCCACATAATGAGAAGACAGGACACCCTGGAGAAGAGGCTGATGCTAGGGAAAGTGGAAGGCAAAAGGAAGAGGGGCCGACCAAGGATGGATGGATGATGTTCTGGAGGTGATGGACTTGACCTTGGGGGAGCTGGGGGTGGCGACGGCCGACAGAAAGCTCTGGCGTGGGCTGGTCCATGAAGTCACGAAGAGCCGGAAGCAACTGAACGAATAAACAACAAAAGCCCTATTTATAATGTCATGGAAAGATCTGGGAGTGACTCCTCTCACTAGGGTTGCTGAAAGCCTTTGAGTAAACATGTTGAATAAACAACAACACACACCTTCCACCTTGAGTCCAGACTGTTGTGCATCGGATAAAACAGGCAGTTGCTTACAGAGGCTCCTGGCATGATTGTCGTGGGAGCCCAAACATTGCCACAGCAACTTTTGCATTCTGCTTCCTCTTAGCAACTCACACACTAGATGTCTGGCTTAAATTGCACTTTGGAAGATTGGCGCTTTTATCTGACAGGGTTTCAAGATTTTAAGAATTAACAGAGGTTTAAGGACGTTCTAAAGAGCACTAAAGATGCTTTTGTGGCAGGTAACACAATCGCTCAGAATCCTCTTGTAAAGGCTGAGCGTACTCCGTACATCAAAAACTTTTCAGTATGATAAGGTGCCATCTTAGGTTCCCATTTCATCTCTCTGTGTCTCAGCAGATTTTAAACAACAACGCCACAATCTTACTTAAGCTGAACGTGTAAAACCACCTCCTTTCTCTCCTCATATGGAAATTGCACAAGAACTCCCATTCCAGCAGCTGGGAAAGGGAGCAGGCTGCATTCCCCTCTAGTGGCTTGATTTAATATTAACATATCATCCATAGACTAAAATCATTCATGGAATCATAGAATAGTAGAGTTGGAAGGGTCCTATAAGGTCATCAAGTCCGACCCACCCACCCCCCGCTCAGTGCAGGAATCCAACCTAAAGCATCCCTGACAGATGGCCGTCCAGCTGCCTCTTGAAGGCCTCTTATGTGGCAGAGCCCACGACCTCTCTAGGTAACTGGTTTCATTGTCGTACTGCTCTAACAGTCAGGAAGTTTTTCCTGATCTCCAGCTGGAATCTGGCTTCCTGTCACTTCAACAGGAGGAATTCTTTGGTAATTGTATCAGAGGCCTCTCACTTTCTCCTGCATTCAATCTTTTTTTAAAAAAAAATTCCATATATGAAGAAATTTGCAAATGTTGGGAAATCCTTATCAGAAATGAAATTCAATTCTCACCCAGCTGTGCATGACTGTTAGAGCAGCATCACAATGGAACCAGTTACACACTAGAGGCATCCCACGCTAGAGGCCTTCCAGAGGCAGCTGGACAACCCTCTGTCAGGAATGCTTTAGGGTGGATTCCTGCATTGAGCAGGGGGTTGGACTTGATGACGTTATAGGCCCCTTCCAACTCTGCTATTCTATGATTCTATGATACATTCATTCCCACCATAGACAGGACTGTGTGGTACCTGCCTGCTTGCCTTCCTGCCTGCCATATAGCTGTTAAATATTTTTTGTGAACCGCCCAGAGAGCTTCGGCTATTGGGCGGTATAAAAATGTAATAAATAAATAAATAAATAAATAAAGATGAGGAGAGTCAGGAAAAAAAATTGGCAACCCTAACTTGGCACCACAGACAGAGTTGAATACACAGGGAATCAAAAGTAGACTTTCAAGAGCCAAGCACTCAAAGCTCTGTGCCTAGAGGGACAAATCTGACCCTTTGGGTAAATTATCCTCAAAAAACTAACTCAACAAAATTCTCATCCATTCCTGCTCGGGAGCATGGCATTACCTGCTGTGCCAGTGGCCAGACCACCTCCTGCATGTGACCTCCCCTCTGCCCATAGTGGGAAAGCAGCAATGCTCAAGAAACATAGGATTGTGGAGTTGGAAGGAGCCACAAGAGTCATCCAGTTCAACCCTCTGCAATATGCAGGAAAAGCAATTAAACCATCCATGAGAGGCAGCTGTCCAGCCTCTTCCTAAAAACCTCCAGACATGGAAAACCCACCAGCTCCACTCAGGCACCCATGTGGCACACGCACACCCCTTGCTACGGCCAATACTTTAAACAGTCCCGTTGTTCAACCACCAAGTCCTGCCCATCTATCTCTTCAAATACTTAAAAGGTTGTCACACAGAGGAGGGCCAGGATCTCTTCTTGATCCTCCCAGAGTGCAGGACACATAATATCGGGCTCAAGTTAAAGGAAGCCAGATTCCAGCTGGACATCAGGAAAAACTTCCTGACTGTTAGAGCAGTTCAACAATGGAACCAGTTACCTAGGGAGGTTGTGGGCTCTCCCACCCTAGAGGCCTTCAAGAGGCAGCTGGACAACCATCTGTCAGGGATGCTTTAGGGTGGATTCCTGCATTGAGCAGGGGGTTGGACTCGATGGTCTTGTAGGCCCCTTCCAACTCTGCTATTCTATGATTCTATGATCTCCCCAACACACACACACACACACACACACACACACACACACACACACACGTCATGGTGCTTTACCCTCTTGTCCAACCAGCAACAGACTATGGCCATAATAATTCTGCGATGATTTTACACCAGGGCTTCCTTTATTCCCCAGCCTGAGGTCCTAATCCCCAATCCAGGATCCTCCAAGCCCTGTCCCCTAGAGGAAATCTGCCCCCTACAAAGGAACCCCCACTATTATCTCTGATCTAACAACAGTGGAGATTTTCCTGCATGTTGCTCTGCCGTTGCCCCATGGAGGGCTTGGGAGGGGGCAATCCAGTCCCCACCACCACAATGCTAACCTGAATCTGCACCTCTCTTTTTGCACACATGGAAACCCTGCACAAGGAAATAGTCTGCATCCATCAAATGCCAGAGTCCGTTTCTCACACTGCTAGTTGCGCACATAGGTTCCACATCTGTGCATGGAAGTGCGTAGCCCTGTGGATCATCACAGCTCAGCCCATTGTTTCTGAGGAACTTTTGCAGTATTGACAATAACAATAACATCGCAGATGGTGCTGGATGCAATGGAGGTGATAGTGATCTTAGGTACCTAGAGTACTTTGTGTCATGGAAACCTGGGCTGATGTCGCTGGCCTTGCAACACAGGCATTTGAAAATACAAAAAAAAAATCCACAGTTAAACCATTTAAAAACAGAAAATGCAAACATTGGCTCCATTCAGAAGACACCTTAAAACATGACTTTAACCACGGTGGCTAAGCCAGAAAGCCAGGCCGTGTTTCGAAGACACGTTAAACCACAGCTTTAACCAGGGTGAATAAAGCAAAAAGCCTTATTCACCCTAGTTAAAGCCATGGTTTAAGGTGTCTTCTGAACATGGCCCAGCTTTCTGGCTTAACCACCCTGGTGTCTTCTGAACAGGTGTCTTCTGAACAGGCCCTGTCTCAGAAATGTTTAACCAAGAGATCAAATCCTCTGTAAAAGTCTTTTAGGGGGTCTTCTTTGATGCACGACCCTCTCCCACTCTTATGCAGCTCCCTTCATTCACACGGGGGATGGCAGGAGAGCGTCCCGAGGGATTGTGCCCTGAAATATTTGAAGGACTTCTTATTTCCATGCTTTATGTCTGAATAGTAGGCTGGAAGCATGACTTCTCATGTAACTGTTGATAAAGATAGCTCCTGTTTAGTTGGCAAAGGAACTGATGAAAGAGCAAATTAGAACTTAATTAAGAGCTGTAGCTAAACCTCAGCAGCTATGCAATAATGCCACCAGAGACATAAGAGGGCGAGCGTTTCATTGGAACCACAGGCATCCGTAGAGACTATCGCCACATCCCCAACTGTTCACCACAACTATTGCTTCCTGTGATACAAGCGAGTTAGTATACTGATCTAAACATCCATGAGTCAGACTAGCTTTTCCCAACCTGGTGCCCTCCAAATGTGTTGGACTACAACTCCCATCATCTGCTCAGCATATCTGGAGGCACCAGGTCAGGGCGTTAGGAGAACCGGCTGAATAAAGCAGAGTGAATCCAGAAAGTAAAGCGCTTAGCACACTCTACTGAGTCAAACAGAACTGTCACAATAAGATTGCTGAAAATTAGGGGTGTGCACGGACCCCCCGCTTCGCTTCACTTGCAGATCCGCCATTTTCCGGATCGGGCTGCTCTGCCCCGCCCCCGCTCCGCCCACTTCCGCTCCGCTCCACTCGGAGCTCCGGATCCGGATCCGGAGCTCCGTTTCCCCCCCCCCATAGGCTTGCATTGAAAGCTAAAAAATTATACAACTTTTTTTCTGTTCAAGTTAGAAACCTCACGTTTGGCACCATGACACCTCATGGGGGTATACACACGCACGCCAAGTTTCAAAGCAATCCCATCATCCCCTGATTTTTGGGGAATTTTTGAAAATCGGGCACCCCATTCACACCCCTTTCCATAGCTCCGTCAATTTTGCACGTTAAAAAAAACCCTCAAACTCACCACCATGAAAGCTTATCCAGGGATACATACGCACGCCGAGACTCAAGGCAGTCCCATCATCCCCTGTTTTTTGGCGGGGCTTAAACCTGCAAAATTTGGAACTTCCAAAACTCCAAGTGAGCGCAGGAAGGACTTCTCCCCTGAGTCAAAGCCACACACACACAACATCCCTGCGAGGTGGGCAGGGGAGGAGGGAGGGAAGGCAGGCAGGCATGCAGCTGGCATTTCTGGGGGCATAAGGAAGTGAGCCAAGGATAAGCCAGTAATGCATATAAAATGGAATAAATCAATAAATAAACAAAGGAGGGGTGGAATTAAAAGCAGCAGTGTTGATCAATAAACAGCAAGAAGATTTTTTTAAAAAAAGGCTATATCTGTCTTTTACCAGCAATAGGGGGACGTGCCCGGGGGAGGGGGAAGCAGCTGCCAGTTCAACTCAAGACAGCCACCAACAGCTCTGAGATTAAGAAGTAAACGCTCACTTCAACTCATAACAGGCATCGCTCCACCACTAAAAAGTGAACATTCACTTCAACTCATGATAGGCATTGCTCCACCGTTTTACTCTCTTTGGAAGGCTCTAATGGCCTTCCAGTGCAGGAGAGAGTGGGGGCACGTCCACAATGAGATGCCCTAGGGGAGCTCATCCCCTTGCACCACATCTTTTCAGTTGTTCCCCAAAGTTAGGGTGGGGAGCAGTGCTGTGTTTCTATCTCTTATTCTTGGCTTAGTATATGATTTCAGGTTGTGTTTGTGCATTTGGTGGGGCTACTGTGTTAAAAAACACTGGGAAAAGCCCGTTCAGATGAAGAAAGAGAAGTTTCCCAGAATCCCAAGTTACCTGTTTTGCCTATGCCCTCCTCTAACTTTGGGATCATCATGACCGGGAGCTGACTCTGCCCCTCAGCCCTTTGAAAAAGGTATTTTTCCCGCCGATTTTTAAAAAACTTCTAGCGCGCGACCCGTACGATGCAGAAAGTTGAGAGTAGTCTCAAAATGACCCCCATCCACGACTCTCTGTGCACAAGAATTTTCAGAACGATAGCTTAAACCCCCCCCAGTTATCCCTGATTCTTTCCCTCAATGCAATCCTATGGGCGAAAAGCCGAAAACGCCGTTTGAGCCGCGCGGTTGGCCCGATTTTCAAAAAAATATAGCACGCGACCCACATGACACAGAGAGGTGAGAGTGGTCTCAAAATGACCCCCATCCACGACTCTCTGAGCACAAGAATTTCCAGAACGATAGCTTCAAAAACAACCTAGTTATGCGCGATTATTTGCCGCAATGCAATCCTATGGCGAAATGTTTTCAAGATGGCGACCGGAGCGCTCCGCCTGAACTAGGAGCTCCGAAAAATGGTTGCTTCTCTTCGCCTTGCTTCTAGGGGTCCACGGTCCGCTCCTACTCCGCCTCTGGGTAAGGCGGAGCAGGCCAATCCGCTACTGCTTCTACGCTCCTAATTGGAGCAGATCACACCCCTACTGAAAATAATAGTTCAGAGGCAAAGTCTCCTGGCAAAGCAGCAAGCAAATCAGGCCAGACTTTTAACAGAACGAAACCACTACTACCACAAAACATACTGAACATGCTAGTCTTTTTATACACAACAAGGCCAAGCTGAAAGGAAATGTCTTCGGCTCCACCTGACTGCTAACCCCAAGGTGACTCCAAGGCTCTTTGATGCAGGTAAGGCTCTCTAATGCACACTGAGCTGTAGGTTAGTTCTGTTCCCTGGGTGACCCCCTACCACTTGCACCTACCAACTGCTTTAAAACCTCCAATAACAAATTAACCCTTAGCTTTCACCTTTGTGGGGAGGGAGGCATCAACCATTCTAACAGAAGGTGGGTGAGTTTCAGTATATTAGACATGGTCAATATATGGCAACCGTACAGGTGCCCCTCCTATGTTAAATTACATTTCTAAGCTGCCTCAAATGGCTGGCGAAACAAAGTAGAAAGATTTAAATCGATTGAGGGGGATGTTCCTTCCTGTCTCAATGAACATCCCCCTCCTTAGAATTCCAAAATATTCCTTCTGGATGTCCATCAGCTAAAAGGGCATTATTGAAGGACATGTTCCATTCAGGAACAAATTCACTACACCCCATTTCAGGTAACTATGCTAGCATCTTAAGAATATTCAAATGGAGGGCATTTGCCATGGCATCAGTGGCTTAATGTTTTACTCAAACATTCAGACCAATAACCAAGTTAATTATGGTCCTTGGAGAACAATGTAAATCATTCTGGAGTGCATTGAGCTTGCAACAAGTGACATTTAGATCTACTCCGAAGTCTTTGCAATGGAGCCAGGAGCTCTAAACTGATTTTTATCGCTGTATCAGTCCTATTGTAGAAGCTATATAAAGCTGTTGAATGAAATTGCCCTCTCTAGCTTGGGAGAGCCGGGAGCTTCAAGACCAACTGGTAAGGAAGAAGGTAAGGAAAGAGACTGGGTAGAGACTGAACTGGTTTGGGGGAGGGGGGAAGGTTTTTGGCTGGGAAGAAACCTTAGGAAATGCACTGCTGCCCTTCTGAATTTTTAAAGCTTTAAAACAAACAAACAAACGCAGGAGGCTGGCATGATGCAACGTAAACCACCCAGCCTCCAGCACCATCTTTATTTCTAAGAATGCTTCTGGTCCCCAATAAGAGGGATCCTTAGAAAGTAAAAAAGCCCAGTCCTTTGTTTTTGAAGTAGGGTGGCCAGCTGACCCTTTTATAGAGGACCAGCCTCTGTTTGAAGGCATCCTTTACTTATTTTATTTATTTATTTATTTATTTATTTATTTATTTATTTATTTATTACATTTTTATACCACCCAATAGCCAAAGCTCACTTTATGCCATGAAGAGCATAAAAAGCAACCAACAATCTAAAAACACAAAAATACAAAATACAATATAAAAAGCACAACCGGGATAAAACCACACAGCAAAAATTCATATAGGTTAAAATATGGAATTAAAACCGCAAAGTTTAAATTTAAGTTAAATTACTTGAAGAAGGGGTAACCAGTCCAACCCCAGTTTAATGGTGAAGAACGATAAGGCCTGTTAGCCATCGCCAGGTAGCACCTGGACAGCAAACTGAACAGGCAGGTGCACAGTCTTCCACACTATGGTGACATGTTCCATGTTTCTATTTAAATTATAATAATTGTTTCTACATTTGCATCTGTACATATGGGCATGTGCACATTTTATACAAATGTGTGTCCTCTTTTACCATCTTCCCGCTGCCCCTATGATGAGAAAAAAAGAAAAGAAAAGCATAAGCTTGGGAGTGCTTGGAAGTGTGTGTGTGTGTGTGTGTGTGTGTGCGTGTGTGTGTATTAGAGCTTTCATCACACTACTGTTATAGCCTACTATCATGGCACAATCCTTGCAAAGGACTCCCATGACAGTCACATTATTGTCTGCTATCGCGGTGAAGGACTCCGATGACGTCGACTATGTCCTGCCCTGATTGCAGTTCTTCCTCCCCTTGTAGCAAAGTATTTTTGCCCACATTCAGTGTGGTTCTTCTTGCGTGGCCACTGGGGGTGCAGAAGGATGACAAGGTGCAGAACCACCTGGCCGGCACCCGCGCCAGTCCCCAAACTAGTGTTGTGGAGCCCAGAGCAGGCCCAGCCCTCCTGAGGCACACATGGAGCAGCAAGACGAAGGGCAGGGCTACCTGACCCCATCCCTTGCTAGACCCAAGCGAGCGCCACAGAGCCCGGCCCAACCCTCCCGGGGCACTCGCCGGAGCAGGGCGGAGACACGGAGGCTTGTGTGATGGAGCTCGTTGACAACAGCTCTTTGACCTTAGCTAGATGATGGGTTAGCCCGGGCTGATACCCGGGATCGCCCCTGTGGATCCAAATGATGCACAGGGGATCCCGGGCTCAAGCAGGGGTCAACCCTCCCTTGCCCCGGGTTAACGGGCACCACTTTTGGCCCGTTATTTCCCGCGGCCTCAGACTGTGCCCGAGACCGCGAGCATGTAGACTGTTCCACCGCTTTTCCTGGCTACCACAGCACTGCAGCCATCAGGGCTAGGGTGGGGCGCATGGCCCCTCTAAGACGGAAAAAATGGTGGACGCGATGGGGTCCTTTCTTGACCTCGTCATGCCTGAGGTGTAGACTACGCCGAGAGCCCACAATAGTTGCATCATGGGCTCTCCCCTCCTTACCACCAGATTATCAGGTAGGTCTAGCAAAGGCCTCAGTTTGTTTTGGTGTGGTGTATATTTTGTCTAGAGTTACATGTGTGGTATTTGTTTTGCCGTGTGTGTGCATGTGTGTGCGCGCGTACTTCCAGGGCAGAGCCTGTGACACATGCTGCTCATCTGAAAAGAGCTATTGAGCATCTGAAAAGAACTATGGACTAATCCAAAAGAGGCCATCATTTGTCTGTATCTGACAAATTAACCGTTTGCCAAGACTGTCTCTAAAATGCCTTGGGAAAGGGGGGAGGGGCTTCTCACACACAAAAAGAGATAAAATTCCGATCTGAGCTATTTTGGCCCCAGTCTTTAAATGAGACTTTGCACAAATCAAATCCCCAATGACTTCAATGCTGCAAAGGGAAAGAGCTTCAGATTTGGCCCAGACAGATGGCAAACTGCATGCGCCTCTTTCTCTCTCTCTCTCTCTCTCTCTCTCTGTGTGTGTGTGTGTGGTCTGTTTTGCTCTACTGTTTGTTTGCACAGTAGTGTGACAATGTGATGCAACTTTCCAGGTCTCCAGGCTGGAAGATGTGGAAGTTCCTGGGCCTGGTGGTATTTTGCAGCCTGGCCTGCCCCTTGCAAGGAATGACAAAAGAAGCTTCGCCAGGAATCGGCGCTGTCATCAGCCAAGCGGCCGTTAGCAAATGTAAGACTGCTTCTTGGCTTGGATTTGCACTGCCCCGTGACTTGTTGATAAGGACCTGAGTGGCTCCCTTTTGCCTCATTGTCTCACTTATTCTGGACCTGCAACAAAACTTACAAAAGAAGCACTGTGTTCAACGGGATGCAACATTCGGTGTGTAGTTGTCACTGACTTCCTTAGCGCCATCCATGGCATCTGACAGGAGAGTGACAAAAAGGTCTCTGGAGTTAAGCCAAATGGCTTCATGGGGAAAATGAGGAGGGATTTGGAGCAAGAAACAGAGGCAGCGTCATACTGGTGTGTTGTGGTGGGACGCAGTTCCAGGAGAAAAGGTCAACCAAGGATGAAGGGCTGAGTCATTTTAGGGAATAGGAACGTAAGACGAGTCCTGAGGCTGGTTCTGGTCGAGGGTCCATCTAGTCCAGCATTCTGTTCACACAGTGGCCAACCAACTGCTGACCACCAGGAACCCACAAGCAGGACATGAGTGCAAGAGCACTCTCCCACCCATATTCCCTAGTAACTGGTGTACATATGCATAGTGCCTCTGACAGGGTCCATCCCTGGCAACATCTCCAGTTTAAGAAATCCCAGGCACAAGTTGATGGAAATAAGCTCTCTCTATGCAAGACCTTAGGAATCAGGGCCAGTAGGACCAGACGATACTGGGCTGGATGGAAAAAACACTGCAGCGGAGGCTGAGGACTCCAAAGTCAGTGGAGCAGTGAGTTTATTTATTTATTTATTATTGCATTTATGTCCTGCCTTTTTTCCTCCAAGGAACCCAAGCCAGTGTGCATAATCCTCCTCCTCCTCTCCATTCTATCCTCACAACAACCACCCTGTGAGGTGGGTTGGGCTGAGAGTCTGTGACTGGCCCAAAGTCACCCAGTAAATTTCCATGGCCGAGTGGGGACTAGAACCTGGATCTCCCGATTCCCAGTCCAACACTTCAGCCACTACACCACACTGGCTTTCTCTATACTGCCATCTTGCCAGTCAGCTGGTGGACACGACTTCTCCCCTAAAATTCCCCTCAGAATGGGGCATCAGTGGAGTGAAGTATGGCAGATACCAGCCAATTGGAGTGAGGGAACTCCACTGAGCACCCCGTTATGTGCCACAATATACCAATGTCACACACAAAGAATGGGACCAGTGGAGGCTGGTGGCTCTGAGTTTGATGGGGCTGTAAATCCACCCTGAGTTTCAGTTAAAGTGAGTATTAAGGATGATGAACCTATTTGGGGAATATGGTTCAGCATCTTGGACAGCTCCTTTAGAGTTCTAGATGGTTCTGACCGAAAACTAGAATGGACTCAGAACCCCACCGGAATTGGAGCCACCAGCCCCCACTGAGGAGGGGTCAGTCCAGCCCTACAAACAAGGCTGGCTGTACCATTAGAGAGAGTGAGGTGGCCGTTCCCAGGGGAGGGGAGTGCCCTGTGCATCCTAAGCTAGCCTGCAGTCTACAGGTACAGCGGAAGATGTCCCATTGCCAGTGCTGAAGTAGGATTCAATGCTCATCTTTCCATTTCCTGTATATGGCATGGGGTGCAGGTGCCATCTTGTCCACCTCAGGCAGCAAAACATCTTGGGCCACCTTGCCTCCAAAGGTCAATTTCAGATGGCTGCAGTTACTCATAGAGATTCCTGCTTCTTGCATATGGAAGAGGCAGGTTGAAAAGTGAAGATGGACTGACTAAAAATTAGGGCTGTAGTCTGCTTCTCTTCCGGTCGGAGAAGCAGAAGCGGATTGGGGTGCTTCACCTCCCCTTAAGGCGGAGGTGAAGAGGATTGGGGGGCAGCGGAGCGTCGCAGAGCGGATCGAGATGAAGGCGGATCCTTCGCCTCGATCTGGAGCTCCGAAAAAATGTAAAGGGGACTTACCTGGCACTGCCGCCGCCCATACAGCGACAGCGGCGGAGCCAGGTAAGGGGGAGGGGGTCTTACCTGGTCCATCATGGCCCATCGCCGGCTTCACTAGAGCCCGTGGCTCAACCCAGAAGTGTAGGCCCCAGTTCCAGGTTGAGCCGGGGGCTCTAGTGAAGCCAGCGAAGGGCTGCGACAGACCAGGTAAGTGGTGTGTGCGAGGGGGGTGTTACTTGGCCCTGCCGCTGCCACCGCCCATGCAGTGATGGTGGTGGAGCCAGGTAAGGGGGTAGGGGGGAAGGGTCTTACCTGCGTCCGTCCATGGTCCGTCGGCAGCTTCAACTGAGCCCGAGGACTCAAACCAGAAGACAAGGCCGCAGCCTGGTCTTCCGGTTTGAGTCCTCGGGCTCAGTTGAAGCTGCAGATGGACCATGGACAGACGCAGGTAAGGGGGAGGACGGAGGGGGGCCTTACCAGGCACCGCCGGCGCCGCTGCGCAGCTCCAATTCAGATCCGGAACTCTGCAGCGAAGTGAAGTGGACCACTGGCGAATCGGAGCGGACCCGATCCGGAAGTTGCGGATCGGGATCCAAAGCGAATTGGGGGGTCCGT
Organism: Elgaria multicarinata webbii; assembly: GCF_023053635.1. Lineage (NCBI taxonomy): Eukaryota > Metazoa > Chordata > Lepidosauria > Squamata > Anguidae > Elgaria > Elgaria multicarinata. The sequence continues at coordinate 217,255,854 of NC_086171.1, read as the reverse complement.
GCACAGCCCTACTATTTATTTATTTATTTATTACATTTTTATACCGCCCAATAGCCGAAGCTCTCTTGTACTAAAGATACAAGGTTTTGTCATGTCAAAAAGAGACATAAGCAGGTCAAACACACATCTGGGAAGGCTGCTCCAGTGAAGCTGAACAATGTGGAGGCCACGGCTCAAATGGCGTGGGCGTTTTACCTAGCCGTGTAATGCCAGAGGAGGCTTTTTGTTTCATGGTCTTACATCACAATGGGCTAGCAGGATAAAGAATCAGCTCAGTATTTAGAAGCTTCCTTGGCAAGCAGCCACAAAAGGCTCAAAGGTTTTCTTGCATTCTGTCCCAGTTTGTCAGGTTGGCACATGCATCACCATGTGCATCCGCGTTACTGCACTGTTCCCTGGGAACTGTAAGCTGCAGGGCACCACAGGCGCAGCTGAAGTTGTGGGGTGTAGATGTGGCGTGGGACTACGGGATTAAAGCTGATGGATTCCTGTGCATATGTCTACAAAGCAGTGAGTTTCACATGTGCAGAAAAGTTGGAGAAAACCCTCCAGGAGCAATGGCACTCGATTCAAATTGCAGCCAAGCATTGCAAGGTGGGCAAAGGTATATACCAAAGCAGGTCTATGCAGGTACATCAGAAGATGCACTGACTAGTAGTGGGTCTCTGAGGGTTTTAGGGAGAGAGAGAGAGAGAGAGAGAGAGAGAGAGAGAGAGAGAGAGAGAGAGAGAGTCTTTCACATCACCTGCTATCTGACCTTCTTGAGATGCCAGGGCTTGAACCTGGTACCTTCAATATGCAACGCATGAGCTCTGCCGTTGAGCTACGGTGAGTGACATAAGAAGACCCATTGCTGAACTAGGCCATCTAGTCCAGTATTCTGTTGACAGGGCCCACAGGAAACCCACATGCAGGACATGAAAGCCACCAAAAAACCCACAAGTGGTACCCCAGCAACCGGTGTACATGCGCATACCACCTGTGATGCTGGAGGTAGCATATAGCTGTCAGGACTAGTAGCCATTGAGAGTCTTCTCCTCCAGGAATTTGTCTAATCCCCTTTTAAAGTCATCCAAGTTGGTGGCCATCATGGATGGTTTAAAATGTTTTATTATTTTCTAAAACACAAACAAAACAAACAAATAAACATTACAAAAAGCAAAATCAAACATCAACATAAAAAAACATACAAAACATATGCAATTAAGATGGACTTCCGATTCCCTCCTCAGCAAAAAATATGTAACAATATTTTCTCTTGCTCTATAATTAAAAAAAAAGAGAGAGTTTCCCTCTTTCTTCAATTTAACAAATTTTTCTCATTTGTTGAATCCACAGATAAACACATGGGTTTTTTTTTCCTAGTCCCTGCAAAAATTCTTTGAAAGGTTTCCATTCAGTTATAAACCTAGATGTTGACTTTTCTCTGATTATTGACGTAAGTTTTGCCATCTCCGTCATCTTCATCTGGACGAATTCATGAAGGAAAAGGTTATCAATGACCATCACATCTCCTGGAAGCAAGTTCCATATTTTATCTCTGTGCCGTGTGAAGAAGTCCTTCCTTTTAATCTCTTCTGAATCTCCCACCGTTCAGCTTCATGGGATGACCCCAGTTGGGTTCTAGTATCATGAGCGAGGGAGAAAAATGTCTCTCTGTCCACATCCTCCACATCGTACATAATTTAATTCCATCATTCATTTCATCCGTGTTCCAGATTTTGCCACCACACTTCTTCGCAATGGGCTTCTCCAGAGTCACATCCTGGCCATTCACTTCCCAGATTCCCCTCACAAAGGACACCCTGACAACTGGATCATGGGGTAAGTTGACGATGGTGAGTTTGCTGCTTCCCCCACTCCCACCCCACCATTGGAGGAGTCAAGGAAAGGAGCCAGATTCAAAGGATGCTTTGTCTTGGGAGATCTTTTCTCGCCTGGGGTTATGGCAGGGGACATCCAGCAATTTTAAAGGCTAGATGTTCTTGGCTGGCTTTGGACTGGACTTGGCAGGGTTGAGTGCTGGTGTTTTGTTTGACCATCTGCTTGCTTAATCTCGTTTGGAAGCGATTAAGCCCAACGCTAGACAATCACCAAAAGTCACACTGTGGGTCTCAAAAAATGACCTTTGATGCTCTTGCGACAGGAGCCAGCCTTCAAGGTAAATGTGGTCTGAGGTCACTGGACTCACGTTAAGAATGATGCAATGGATCCTGTTGAACAAGACAAGGCGAGACCTATGCTTAAGGGCCAAACTCCGTGTGACTCTAAATGTCACTAACTCCATGTGACTGTAAAGTATTTTAAGGAATGCCAATGGTGGCTGCAGGGAGAGGCTGATCAGGACTGGGACTGCAGGGCTCAGCGAGGTGATTTTAACCCTTCCCTTCCCCATGCCATGGTCCCGATGGAAATTGTATCTCCACACCGCCACAGGGCTGGTTAGGATTTAGTTTCTTCTTTGGAACTAAATCATAATCATTTACACTGGCTGGAGGTAATGGGGGTTGAAGTCCAGCCCGTCCAGAGGACATCAGGGTGGGGAGGTTCATCTTAAACCATATGCACGGGTGTCATCCCCCTGCCCCAATTCATCTACTGACCTTCAAAGCTCTTCACTGCCTAGCTCCTGCCTATCTCTCCTCTCTCATCTCACACTATCGCCCCGCTCGGGCTCTCCGCTCCTCCGATGCCATGCTTCTCGCCTGCCCAAGGACCTCCACTTCCCTTACTCGGCTTCGTCCTTTTTCTTCTGCTGCCCCTTACGCCTGGAACGCTCTTCCAGAACACTTGAGAACTACAAACTCAATCACTGCTTTTAAGACTCAGCTCAAAACTTTTCTTTTCCCTATAGCCTTCAAATATTGAGTTTGTTCTGACTTTACACTGTTGGTTTTGCCCTACCCTGTGCCTGTTTACACTTCCCTGTGCCTGTTTGCATTCTCCTTCCCTCTTTATTGTTTACTACAACTTATTAGATTGTAAGCCTATGCGGCAGGGTCTTGCTATTTACTGTGTTATCTGTACAGCACCATGTACATTGATGGTGCTATATAAATAAATAATAATAATAATAATAATAATAATCTACATACTCAGCATGGAAAGGATTCCATCTTCCACTCTTCACCTCAGTCAATTTCTGTCTCTCCACTGAATTGCAGATGATGGCTTCTCCCCACCAGCCCCAATCCGGTATTCATTGTCAGACTGCTACTATTCTGATACTGTTCTGACTCTATTCTGTTTAGCTTCACCCTACCCAGTGCCTGTTTACACTTCCCTGTGCCTGTTTGCATTCTCTTTCCCTCCTTATTGTTTACTACAACTTTATTAGATTGTAAGCCTATGCGGCAGGGTCTTGCTATTTACTGTGTAATCTGTACAGCACCATGTACATTGATGGTGCTATATAAATAATAATAATAATAATAATAATAATAATAATAATAATAATAATAATAATAATAATAATATATAGGAGCTTCCATTTGCAATGAACTAAAAATTATTGGTTAGACTTGTTCTCCTTGAATGCGTCTGATTTCCTTTTAATGCCATTTAAGCAGGGGCCATCCAAACACAACTTGTGGCAGGCCAATTCTGTCAGCTAATGGTGTATTGTGTGAAGTATTTTATACAATACTTCACACAATACACTTTGTTTCCAGGGGTCTGGAAACAAAGCCCTATGAAGAGAGTCTGAAAGAACTGGGCATGTTTAGCCTGGAGAAGACAAGGCTGAGGGGAGACATGAGAGCACTCTTCAAATACTTAAAAGGTTGTCACACAGAGGAGGGCCAGGATCTCTTCTCAATCCTCCCAGAGTGCAGGACACGGAATAATGGGCTCAAATTACAGGAAGCCAGATTCCAGCTGGACATCAGGAAAATCTTCCTGACTGTTAGAGCAGAATGACAACAGAACCAGTTACCTAGGGAGGTTGTGTGCTCTCCCTCACTAGAGGCCTTCAAGAGGCAGCTGGACAACCATCTGTCAGGGATGTTTTAGGGTGGATTCCTGCATTAAGCAGGGGGTTGGACTCGATGGCCTTATAGGCCCCTTACAACTCTACTATTCTATGATTCTATGATTTATTTATTGCCTGCCTTGAATCTACTGCCAAGCAATTCCATTGGGACACCGCATGTTCTAATGTTACAGGAGAGTAAGAACTAGGGATGTGCTCCACTCCGATTAGAAGCGGAGAATCAGAAGTGAATTGGCCTGCTCCGCCTTGCCCAGAGGCAGAGTAGAAGCGGACCGGGGACCCGTAGAAGCAAGGCGAAGAGAAGCGGCCATTGGCAGAGCGCTTCTCTTTATGTGGACCGATCCGATCGCTATTTTGAAACATTTTGCCCATAGGATTGCATTGCGGAAAAGAATTGGGGATAACTGTGTTGTTTTTTAAGCTATCTTTCTGAAACTTATTGTGCTTAGAGAGTCATGGATGGGGGTCATTTTGAGCCTACTCTCAGCTCTCTGCATGCTGCGGTTCGCTTGCTAGGATTTTTGGAAAAGTCGGGTAAACAAACAGGGACAGCGGGTAAACCGGCGGGTTGTGGGTTTTTTTTTGAAGCGATGACAGGCACATTCAACTCCCAATCCTGATGAGAATTGATCACCTCATGAAGCATCCTCCAATCCCAGCGTTGGAGGGGGGGACTAAGGCAGAGGCACCCTCAGAGCTTTGAGCTCTCAGCGTCTTGTGGGTTTTGCGTTCGTGGGGAGAGGAGTTAGTTAGGTGCTGCTGCTGTGTTTGGAGATAGATTAGATTTAGCTTGGCGTGTGTGTGTGTTTGTTTGCTTCTTTCTGACTTTTTGCTTAGTTTGCTCTGTGTTTTTCCCTTATTTTGATTTAATATAAACTTTATTTTTAAATTTTGGAGTGTTTGTTTGGTTGGTTGGTTCACCCCCCCCCCTTCCCTCTCTTAAAGCATTCTTTCATCTTCCTTCTTTCTTCTAAATACAAAAAAATACAAAAAAAATATTCTCTATTTCTTCTCTCTGTTACTTGGACTGTGTGTGTGACTCTGTTATTGTGTGAGTGTGCTGTGTGCACTGTTTGTGAAGTGCAACAGCCACAGATTGAGCATTTCAAATCCTGTTTGGGCAAAGCATACACACTTCGTGTCCCATTTCCCTACATATAGTATTAGTAATATTCTTATACATATTATTATTAGTATTAGTATTATATTCTTATACATGATATTATAATTAGTATTAGGGTGGCATCTGGGAGGGTGCCCACTTCAATTTGTTTTTATCTGTCAAACCGTCGGAGAACAGCCCATGTCTGCAAATGGGGTGTCCGATTTTCATAAATTCCCCAAAAATCAGGGGATGATGGGACTGCCTTGAGTCTTGGCATGCATTTGTATCCCGGGATAAGCTGTCATGGTGGCGAGTTTGAGGTTTCTAACATGCAAATTGACGGAGCTATTGAAAGGGGTGTGAGTGGGTTGCCCGATTTTCATAAATTCCCCAAAAATCAGGGGATGATGGGACTGCCTTGAGTCTTGGCATGCATGTGTATCCCTGGATAAGCTGTCATGGTGGTGAGTTTGAGGTTTCTAATGTGCAAATTGACGGAGCTATTGAAAGGGGTGTGAATGGGGTGCCCAATTTTCATAAATTCCCCAAAAATCAGGGGATGATGGGATTGGCTTGTGTCTTGGCATGCATGTGTATCCCTGGATAAGCTGTCATGGTGGTGAGTTTGAGGTTTCTAACATGCAAATTGACAGAGCTATCGAAAGGGGTGTGAATGGGGTGTTGGATTTTCATAAATTCCCCAAAAATCAGGGGGTGATGGGACTGCCTTGAGTCTTGGCATGCGTGTGTATCCCTGGATAAGCTGTCATAGTGGTGAGTTTGAGGTTTCTAACATGCAAATTGACGGAGCTATGGAAAGGGGTGTGAATGGGGTGCCCGATTTTCATAAATTCCCCCAAAATCAGGGGATGATGGGACTGCCTTGAGTCTTGGCATGCATGTGTATCCCTGGATAAGCTGTCATGGTGGTGAGTTTGAGGTTTCTAACGTGCAAATTGACGGAGCTATGGAAAGGGGTGTGAATGGGGTGTCCGATTTTCATAAATTCCCCAAAAATCAGGGGATGATGGGATTGCCTTGAGTCTTGGCGTGCGTGTGTATACATCCATGTGGTGTCATGGTGCCAAACTTGAGGTTTCTAACTTGAACAGAAAAAAAGTTGTATACTTTTTTAGCTTAATGCAAGCCTATGGGGGGGAAACGGAGCTTCGATCATGATACGGAGCTCCGCAGCAGAGCAGAGCGGACATAGGCGGAGCGGGGGCGGAGCGAAGCGGCCCGATCTGCAAATCACGGATCTGGAAGAGAAGCGGAGCGGGGGGGTCCGTGCACACCCCTAGTAAGAACAACATGTCTCAGTCCATTTTCTCCACATAAGAACATCAGGAGAGCCCGGATACTAGGGTCTATGTTCAGGTGGGCACACCCCCTTGTTATTGGACACACACCCTTGGGGGCGACCATGTTGTCCTCCTTTTTAGTTTCCAAAATATGGAGGACAACATGGTCGCCCCCAAGGGGGGGTGTCCAATAACAAGGGGGCGTGCCCACCTGAACATAGACTTGGTCACATGTCTGATTTTACAGCACACATTTAAGACAAATCTGTTCTACATAACATCTTAATGTTAAAATCACTGAAATAAAGAACAAGTGAGAGATTCAATGTATCTGAAATTAACTTCACTCACTCCTACTTTTGTAGGTTTTGCTGTACTTTGAAGCTTTAACTGTTGGGATGAAGAGGAAATTTCACCAGGTTCTCCATATCTACAAATGACACCTGCTGAAATTCCCTTTTCCATGCAACTGTTAAAGATACAGGAGCCCTGTCCTCCTTTTCATAGGGTCACCCCAATTAAAGTGCAAGGAGAGTGGGGCGGTTTCAGTCCAGCACCTGCCACTACGTGATCTGGGAAAGGCCTGGTGCATTTTCCTCTATTGGTTGGTTTCATCATGGCCTCAAAGGCCGCTGAAGGACCATCGCAGACCTCCAGGGGCTATGGGGCTGCCACTCCAAAAAGATTAGATAGATTAAGGAGAGAGCTGCCCTGGTTTCCCAAAGAGGGTTAATCTGACTTGTGGTACACTCAGAACCTGACACTGATCCTGCCTGTAATAAAGATCCCTTTAGATCTTGTGTACACAATGATTTCTCCCAGGCCCAAATTCTCTTTGATCTCAGATTTCATGGCACTCTTCTAGGGCAAAAATGAGGTTCAGGTGATTACAGAAAGAATAATCTGGAGCTCTTTCCTAATGAGCATCATTGAGCAATATCACAACCAATGCCTTGGAGGGGCCGGTTGGCCAGATTCAGACCTGTGCTTTTCCTCATCTGCACAGGATGGGAAGGAACGATAGTTCCTAGTGCAAAGGCAGCTGTTGTCTGGCTCCCTGCCTGGGATTTATTTTATTTTCCCTGCAACACAAAAGAAACACCACCTGTGTGTGTAGCAGTCATAGCCCTGGATGGAGGACTGCAGCAGCTGTTTAGCAGTAAACAGGTAGTTTTTAGGCACACCCTAAATTTGAATGAAGTTCTTCCACCAGCCCACCCCCACCTCTTTCCCCCACCAAAGATGTACCTCAGTTCTAGTATATAGAGTTTGCACCGCCTCGTTTCTCACAGCCACCTGCTTTTCAATCTTCAGATTGCATATTGTGAAGGTCTTCGTTCCCACCATCAGTTTGGAGCTGCGGAAGAATGGATTTGCCTTGCTGTGTATCAAAGCCAGACTACATTTCAGTGCTAAATTGTGAGTCCCCCACAGGCGCTTTTGGCTATCGGATGACTCTGTATCAGGGACCTCTGTGGATATTGTATGGAAGGGCCACAGAGGCCACTTTGAATCCCAGTACTGGGGAAAAGGTGGAATACAAACATGATGGTGATGGCGATGATGATGATGATGATGATGATGATGATGATGATGATAGACTGGAAGAAAATGTTGGTATAATGTGTTAATATTAGCTACAGAATGGGTCTGTGTAGAAATTTGTTCAATGTTCTTCCCCTACTCAAAACCAAACAAACAAGAGACTGAAAGAACTGGGCATGTTTGTTTGTTTATTTATTTATTTATTTATTACATTTCTATACTGCCCAATAGCCGAAGCTATGTTTAGCCTGGAGAAGAGAAGATTGAGGGGAGACATGAGAGCACTCTTCAAATACTTGAAAGGTTGTCCCACAGAGGAGGGCCAGGATCTCTTCTCGATCCTCCCAGAGTGCAGGACATGGAATAAGGGGCTGAATTTAAGGAAGCCAGATTCCAGCTGGACATCAGGAAAAACTTCCTGACTGTTAGAGCAGTGCGACGGTGGAATCAGCTACCTAGGGAGGTTGTGGGCTCTCCCACACTAGAGGCCTTCAAGAGGCAGCTGGACAACCACCTGTCAGGGATGCTTTAGGGTGGATTCCTGCATTGAGCAGGGGGTTGGACTCGATGGCCTTGTAGGCCCCTTCCAACTCTGCTATTCTATGATTCTATGATTCTATGAAGAATGTGTTCTGTCCAAATTATCTCCATTCAAATGGGGCCCACAATGCTCAGGCGCACACAGCTATAAGGGAGCATCTTTTCAGTGCTGGGCCATAGACATGAGGAACATAAGGCCCAAAAAGAGCCTTTATTGAGCAGAGCAGATTCCATCTATTTCAGCATTTGGTCCCCCATTGTGGCCAGCTAGTTGCTTTGGAGAAGATCACAAGCAGAACAGGAAGTGGTGTCGGTCCTCTGAGGTCCAAGCTAAATTGGTTAAATACGTATAACTGAGTGACAATCCTTTGGGGACATAGCTCAGTAGAATAGTCCGTACATAGTGAGTGTCATCAGATGGGGAGGGGGGGAATCACATTTCCCTCCCATCATCACTATCTGGCCTCCTGCTGCTGTACCACAATAGCAAAGATTTCTTTACATGAGGAAAGAAAGAGGAAGCAGTAAAAACCATGTGGTCCATTCAGTGGGCATTTTTATTGCGCTGCTTTTCCTGCACACAGCTGGAAATGGCGGCGCATTTTGCTTTAAAAAAAATAAGTCAGATTTACAGGGGTCTATTTTGTCCTGGAAATAAGACCAGAAGGAGACATGCAGGAGGCAGCCATGGCGTCAAAAGGATGAGCAAAAAAACGTGAGTGGGCAGCAACAAGCATGCACTAAAATGCTCATCTGATGACACCCAGGCCTTAGCTAGACGGGGCGAAATCCCAGGGCGATCCCAGGATCATCCTTGTGCGTCCACATGACACACAGGGGTCCCGGAATCAGGGAGGGATGATCCCTCCCTCGCCCTGGAATCTCACCCTACAATTTAGGCTTGACTTTTCCACGGTCTCGGGCCCAGAACGTGTGTGCGGGTGTCGCAGTTTGTCTCAGTTCCTCACAGCTCCTCGCGAGGAGCCAGGACCCGCGCAAGGAGCACTGCGTCCATGGGGGGTGAGGTGGGTAGAGTGGGGATTTTTTTTAAAAAAAAAATCATCTTACCTTTTGCGCACGAGTGCTCATGCACATCTTCTTCTTTAAGAAAAAACCCAAAATGGTGGGCGTGACGCCTCTCCATCTGAGGTCGTCGTGCGCTGCGTGTGAACAGTGGGGGAGATCTCGCAATAAAAATATCGCAAGGTCTTCAGCCCTCCATCCCGCTAGAACAGACGGTCTAGCTAAGGCCCCAGTATGAAAAAAGTTTCAGGCTCAGCATCATAAGGCAGTTTTGAAGATTTGGACACAAAGTACAGAATACAAATTACTGAAGTTCTTCGCTGGATTTTTTTTCTTTAAATTGTTTTTTTAAAAAAACAACATGATTTCTCTCCTCCCCCAATAAAAAAAAATCTGTTTCTCTCCAGAAGCACAGTGGTGTGGGTAATGATAAGGGATGCTACAAATGCTGCCTAATATGGTGGAAAGGTATCTATGCTGCTCTGATTAATGTATATTTGTCTTTTAGCTATTTTGGCAAACACTTTGAACGGACTGATATCATCGTTGATGTGGACCTTCAAACAGAATTCAAATTTGTAGACCTTTTCGTGGGTATCCTTGATGTCAGGTTTGAGACATGCAAGAGTGAATTCAAAATTGCGAAGATAATCTGCCCTTCACAGTAAGTGCTGGTGTATTCCTTAATCTATATATGTGTACGGACACCTTTGTCTGAACTGCCAAACACGCCTCCACAAATCCCTTTCCAGCCACATCACGAGTCCCTGAGCTTCATTGCCAAAAGGTGGTATTATGGCACCATCAAGTGGAAACATTTTGACACTCCCAGTGGTGGGGAAAAAAAAAACACAAGGAAGTGTGAAGAAGGAATTTCACCAGGTTTCCCATATATACAAATGGAAAGAAAAGGAAAGGAACCTCTCGTGCAAGCACTGAGTCATTACTGACTTTTGGAGGGACACCAGCTTTCACCTGACGTTTTCATGTCAGGCCTTATGGCGGGGTGGTTTGCTATTGCCTTCCCCGGCCGTTATTACTTTTCCCCCATCTAACTGGGTACTCATTTTACCAACCTCGGGAGGATAATAATCTGAGTCGACCCGAGCCGGCTACCTGAAACCAGCTTCCGCTGGAATCGAACTCAGGCCATGGGGAGAGTTTCAGCTGCAGAAACTGCTGCTTTACCGCTCTACTGAAATTCCCTTTTCTATGCAACTGTCAAAGATACAAGAGCCCTGTCTTCCTTTTCATATGGTCACCCTAGGTGACACCTTGCCCCATTTCTCCTCACGACCTCTCCCAACGGCTTCATAGAGATATTAGATAACATTGCATCCCATAGTTGAACTGCCTTTGTGGAAGGCACCAGGTTGGGGTAGTCTGCACATTTAACATTTAAAAAAATGTTAGCTGTTTTTATGCTTTTGTTTTTAAATTTTGTATATTGGTTTTTAATGTTCAGTCTTTTTAATCTAATCTTTTAAATCTTTGTAAACTGCCCAGAGAGCTGCGGCTATGGAGTGGTATATAAATGCAATAAATAATAATAAAATAATACTAACCAGATGGCCATGGGGAGGTCCTGGTCCTTCCTTTTAAAAAAAAAAAATTCTTCTTTGTCCATTTCTGCAGCTTGCTAGTGAATAAAGTGAAGCCCATCGTAACAACTGTCCTTGCAGCAACACTTCCCAAATCGGTGAGTTGCTGTCAAAAATGAAAATATTAACCCAGCGTGACACATCAATGGAAAACCTGGAATCCATCTTGGGAATTTGTAGGGAAGGGGGTCAAAAAAGAAAACCGCCAGCCGATATTGTATTACCTTCATAGAGACTATTGATGCAGCCATATTTGGAATACTGTGACTAGTTTATTTATTTATTTATTTATTTATTACATTTTTATACCGCCCAATAGCCGAAGCTCTCCGCCCCGCCCTCTTCCACCGAGTTCTCCGACCCGGGTGGCTCTTTCCCCGGCAGCAGGAGGCCGGCGGGGAGGTGGGTGGCGGCAGCAGCGGCGGCAAGGACGCGGCCGGATTCCCCAGCCTCCTCCTCCTCCGCCTCTTCCTCCGCCTCTCTGGGCAGGATCTACACCATCGTTTTCGGGGTGCACTGGAGGCGCACGCAAGCGCCTTCAGTACGCAGTGTAGATTCCCTCCTGGATTCTCAGGAATAAACGAATGGCAGCCGAACAACACTGTTCTTCAATTTCCCAACACCTTTTTTTCTTCGGCTAATGGTATTATGGAGTGGGGAGTGGGCCATAGTGCTGAGGGAGGGGATCCATGGTGCTGAGGGAGGGGGTGAGCCCTTTCTCCATGCCATTTCCCTGATTTAGGCCATAGCTAGACCTAAGGTTTATCCCAGGATCATCCCGGGTTCCTCCCTGCCTGAGCGCTGGATGCCCTGTGTGGCACTTAGATGAACAGGTTTGACCCCAGGACAATCCTGGGATAAACCTTAGGTCTAGCTACGGCCTTAGATGAACAGGTTTGACCCCAGGACAATCTTGGGATAAACCTTAGGTCTAGCTATGGCCCTTGTCTCCAGCCCAAGCTGCGATTAGCCAAAGAGGGGGAAACATACAGGTGTGATACAAACAGCGTTGTGCTTTCCTTTCCCTGGGAAAAAGCAGCTTTTTTTAGGGGGGGATTTGGATCACAGTTGGAGGAAAGGGGCAAATCCACTCACTGCAATAGCAAAAAAAAGATGCTGGAAAATCCACTCACAGCTCTCCGGCTGCACGTGTAATTTTGCATGAAGAGCAAATACAGAAGAAAAGCGCTGGTGCGGAAACACGACCCGTTCTTTTCTCCAGTTGGATCCTTTACTTCAAAGCAGATGCCTCAGCATCCCCTTCCTCCACATGGTGCCCTCCAGATGTACTGGACTACAATTCCCTCAATCCTCAGCCAGCATGGCCAAGGCTGAGGATTGTGGTAGTTACAGTCCAACTTGAGGGCAACAGGTTGGAAAAGGGAATGCCCTCAGTCAGAGATCATAGAATCACAGAATAGCAGAGTTGGAAGGGCACCCTAAAGCATCCCTGACGGGTGGCTGTCCAGCGGCCTCTTGAAGCCGTCTAGGGTGGGAGAGTTTTACCCACCCTCACAGGGCCACGTTTTCGCTTTAGCGCCTCTTGTCTTGCCTTCCAGCTGTGTGCAGTGGTGCAGCTGGTTGTTCGGCTGGTCAGGATTGATATCCTGTATACATCAAATGGTGAGTTTCTTGGAGGAGCTGCTGGTAGCGGCCAAGTCTTTTGTCTCGTCGGTCTCTGTCCTGGCCCTTTCTCTGGCCTCTCCTCAGCTATCTTTCCCCCCTTCTTTCTCCTGGAACAGCAGCAATTGAGAGACATGGTTTCAGGGTGCTGCTGACCAGCCTGTGGACCACTGTCATCTGGCCTGCAGGCCGCCTCCCTCTGCAGCCCAGCTTTTTGGCTCTGGGCAGTGAGGGAAGGAAGAGTAAATGTGGAAGAGAAGGGCATGGGGTGTGGGTGGGTGGCCTTAGCTAGACCTAAGGTTTATCCCAAGCAAATGGAGGGGTCATCCCTGCCTGCTCCCAGGATCCCCTGTGTGTCATTTAGATGCACAGGGATGACCCCGGGACAATCCCAGGATACACGCCTGGTCTAGCCATGGCCAGTGTGTGCAGGAGCATGAGTGAGGATAAAGCATAGAATCATAGAATAGCAGAGTTGGAAGGGGCCTATAAGGCCATCGAGTCCAACCCCCTGCTCAATGCAGGAATCCACCCTAAAGCATCCCTGACAGATGGTTGTCCAGCTGCCTCTTGAAGGCCTCCAGTGTGGAAGAGCCCACAACCTCCCTGGGTAACTGGTTCCATTGTCGTACTGCTCTAACAGTCAGGAAGTTTTTCCTGATGTCCAGCTGGAATCTGGCTTCCTTTAACTTGAGCCAGTGTCCTGCACTCTGGGAGGATTGAGAAGAGATCCTTGCCCTCCTCTGTGTGACAACCTTTCAAGTATTTGAAGAGTGCTCTCATGTCTCCCCTCCATCTTCTCTTCTCCAGGCTAAACATGTCCAGTTCCTTCAGTCTCTCTTCATAGGGCTTTGTTTCCAGACCCCTGATCATCCTGGTTGCCCTCCTCTGAACACGCTCCAGCTTGTCTGTGTCCTTCTTGAAGTGTGGTGCCCAGAACTGGACGCAATACTCTAGATGAGGCCTAACCAGGGCCGAATAGAGAGGAACCAGTACCTCACGCGATTTGGAAACTATGCTTCTCTTAATGCAGCCCAAAATAGCATTTGCCTTTCTTGCAGCCATATCACCCTGAGTGGAGGAAGTCTGCCTGTGTGCATCTATAGATGTGCATCCACGTGTGTGGGTGTGGGTGTGGGTGTATACAGTATGCATTTGTGATGCTACAGTGACATGATGCTGTGTATTTTTCTTTGCAGTGTTTTTCTCCATTGGCACAGTAGCAACTATCCACTATCAGCTGGCTGCTCTTCCATTGATAGGTTCAGGCTTCTTGGCACTGGAATCATATGTAAGCAGCATCACTCTTATTGTCTTGAATTAATTGGTATTGGTTTTGTAATGCACTTGGGTGTTTGTTTATTTGTTTTTTTAAAGTGTGAACAGCATGTTGGGCTCTACAGACCCTTGGTCTGATCCAGCATGACGCAACTTACATTCCTTACAAAATTATTATAATCATCATCACCATTATTATTATTAGTATCTCTCTTTTCTTGCTTGTGCCAGTTTTTCTCGATGGACACGATTTATTTATTTTATTTATTTATTACATTTTTATACCGCCCAATAGCCGAAGCTCTCTGGGCGGTTCACAAAAATTAAAAACCATGAAGAACATAAAACAACCAACAAATTTAAAACACACATACGAAATACAACATAAAAAGCACAACCAGAATAAATCCCCACAGCAAAAATGGATATAGGTTAAAATATGAGATTAAAACAGCAAAGTTTAAATTTAAGTTAAATTAGATGTTAAAATACTGAGGCCACAGCTAGACCTAAGGTTTATCCTGGGATCATCCAGGGTTCGCCCCTGCCTGAGCACTGGATCCCCTGTGTGTCACCTAGATGGACAGGTTTGACCCCTGGACGATCCAGGGATAAACCTTAAGTCTAGCTATGGCCTGAGAAAATAAAAAGGTCTTCAGCTGGCGATGGAAAGAAAACAATGTAGGTGCCATGATGGGCTTTGCCAAGTCATGCTGTCTTTTACTGATTCAGGAATTTCCTGACTATTGAACATGTTTTAAGTATGACTGCATCATCATCATCATCATCATCATCATCATCATCGTCATCCAACACCACTTTGTTTTCTACTCTGTCCCCATGTCTTTTTCTAGATTGTTCTCCGAACTGGAAACCGATTCATTACTGTTCCTTTCAGCGATGTCCCATCCCCTGTGCCTTCGCTGCAGGACAACGCTCTCAGTTTGGGTATAAGTGAGAGCAGCCTAAACACCATCTTCTCTGTTCTGCTCCAGATTCAAGTGCAAGAATTCATCTGCACACCTCAGGTGGTGAGTGGTCATGATGCACTCATCACACAGAATAGCTGCACGCTCGTTTAGCTCATCATAATTTACAGGTAGGGACTCAAGACAATGTCAGCATGTCAAATTCCTCAGCTCTTAGAAGCTCAGGAAGCTCCTTTATCTCTGGACCCCAGTTAAAGCAAGGTCCGTTTGGCTTTCCTGGATGTCAGAATGCTGATTGACTCCACCATTTCTACATAGGCAGCAGCCAGCTAACAACCTAAAGGGCAGCTGATCGTGTCAATTCTCTTAACATAAGAGAATCCTATGCATGCTTACTTGGAAATAAATCCCCATTGAATTCCATGGAGCTTATTTCTAGGACAGAGCTACACCTCATATTGATATGATGCCATTATTGGCATCTATCGGGCTTCTCTGAATGAGGCTTTTATTGTGGGCTTGTGATTGGTCACTCGGGATTTTTTGCGGGGACTTTACATGATGTAGTCAACCTCCAGGGTGTATTATTATTATTATTATTATTATTATTATTATTATTATTATTTATTTATTTATATAGCACCATCAATGTACATGGTGCTGTACAGAGTAAAACAGTAAATAGCAAGACCCTGCCGCATAGGCTTACAATCTAATAAAGTTGTAGTAAACAATAAAGAGGGAAGGAGAATGCAAACAGGCACAGGGGAGTGTAAACAGGCACCGGGTAGGGTGAGGCTAACAGTATAGAGTCAGAACAAACTCAATATTTAAAAGCTATAGGGAAAAGAAGAGTTTTTAGCTGAGTTTTAAAAGCTGTGATTGAGTTGGTAGTTCTCAAGTGTTCTGGAAGAGCGTTCCAGGCGTAAGGGGCAGCAGAAGAAAAAGGACGAAGCCGAGTAAGGGAAGTGGACGTCCTTGGGCAGGCGAGAAGCATGGCATCAGAGGAGCGGAGAGCACGAGCAGGGCAGTAGTGTGAAATGAGAGAGGAGAGATAGGCAGGAGCTAGACCGTGAAGAGCTTTGAAGGTCAGCAGGAGAAGTTTATATTGGATTCTGGAGTGAATTGGAAGCCAATGAAGAGATTTCAGAAGCGGAGTGACATGGTCAGAGCGGCGGGCCAAGAAAATGATCTTAGCGGCAGAGTGGTGGACAGAGACCAGTGGACTGATGTGAGATGAGGGAAGGCCAGAGAGAAGAAGGTTGCAGTAGTCCAACCGAGAGATAACCAGTGCGTGAACGAGAGTCTTGGCAGAAGAGACAGACAAAAATGGTCGAATCCTGGCAATATTATACAGGAAGAAACAACAGGATTTAGCTACTGCCTCGATGTGAGGAGTGAAGGAGAGCGAGGAGTCAAATATAAAGCCAAGACTACGAGCTTCCTTGACCGGAGTAAGCGTGACATCATTGACAATAAGAGAGAATGAGAGGTGAGGAGAAGGTTTAGGAGGAAAAACAAGCAGTTCAGTTTTTGCCATATTAAGTTTCAAACGACGATGAAGCAGCCAGGCTGAGATATCTGAAAGACATGCCGAGATACGATCGTGGACATCAGGAGAAAGTTCCGGAGATGAGAGATATAATTGTGTATCATCGGCATACAGGTGATATTGGAGGCCATGAGATTGAATAAGCTTACCCAAGGGCAGCATGTATAAAGAAAACAGCAACGGGCCAAGCACCGAGCCTTGCGGAACCCCTACTGAAAGGGGAAAAGAGGAGGACGAGCTGCCGTTAGCCGACACACTGAAAGAGCGACCCTCTAGACCCTCTAGTTATAGACAGAGCCACAGAGTCCAAGGTCATGAAGGGAATCTAAGAGAAGATCGTGATCAACCGTGTCAAAGGCCGCAGTTAGATCAAGGAGAATAAGAACGGAATAATGGCCCTTAGACTTGGCAGTGAGAAGATCATTGGTGATCTTGGTAAGGGCTGTTTCAGTGGAATGCAAAGGACGGAATCCAGATTGAAAGGGATCCAGAGCAGAGTTACTAGAGAGAAAGTCAAGACAACGAGAGTAGACCACACGTTCCAGAATCTTTGAGACAAGGGGCAACAGAGAGACAGGTCAGTAGTTAGACAGAGATAGTCGATCAAGCGTGGGTTTTTTGAGAATGGGAGAGACTGTAGCATGTTTAAAAGCAGAAGGAAATGAACCAGAGGACAGAGAAGAATGAATGATGTGAAGCAAGGACGGGAGGATAGCGGGGATAAGATTAATAAAGACGCGAGAGGGAATCGGATCACGGGAACAAGTGGAAGGCTTCGACGAGTGCAGTATTTTAGACAGTTCATCAGCTGAGACCGAAGGGAACGCCGAGAGAGTTGCAGGAGGAACTGACAGGAGAGGAACAGGAGCTGGAAGCGGAGCAGAGCTGGCCAGATCGGAGCGAATAGTTTGGATTTTACCATTGAAGAAAGAGGCAAAGTCATTGGCAGACAGAGAGGCGGGGAGAGAGGGTGAATTAGGCTTCAGAAGAGAATTGAAGGACGCAAAGAGCCGCTGAGGGTGCCTAGCATTTGACTGGATCAACGTCTCCCGTGCTTTTGGCTGTTATAGGAGCTTTATTCTCAACAGGGAAAATGTGAGTGGGATGTTGAAGTGCGATAAATTCCCCGTGAATTTCCAGTATCCCACTATATTGCAGCTATACCCCAGCACCATCTAGTGGCTGTATAATGAAACATATAGAACTTGCTCAAGAAGGAAAACCCTGGGAAAATAAAACCATAAAAGAAGCCAATCTTAATCCTGCAAGAAATCCAGAAGCAGGAGCCCTGGTAAGGGTACAAGATTTTAGCTTCGTGTAGAGAAGCCCATCATAAGGGTATCTTGCACGTTCTCAGAGTGCATTGAATTAGGGATTGTGGTGCACCTTCTCCAAACTGCCACTGGTTTGTCCCAGACTGTAAGACAAAACTCTGAGCGTGAAACGGTAGGCTGCCTGAAAGTAGAGACTCCTGTTCACTTTGATAGTGTGACCCCAGACTGGTCCTACTATCATGCATGGTACTTCACAGAGTACCCAGTATCCAGGTCCCTGCCATGAGGAGCGTAAACTCTAAAACTTGACATAGAAAATCAACAAAAGAAGTGGAGGAAGCTGAAGTCAGAGCCAAACAGGGGGTGAATATTTGGGTTCCACATACTTAGATATGGGGACTGTTCCTAGCCCACCTCCTCCTCCCCCACCAAAAAATGACACTGTGGCCACGGCTAGACCAGGCCTATATCCCGGGATCATCCCGGGATCATCCTTGCACATCCAAATGACACACAGGGGGTACTGGAAGCAGGCAGGGACGACCCCTCCATTTGCCAGATCCCTGCTGGACATCAGGAAAAACTTCCTGAGTGTTAGAGCAGTATGACAATGGAACCAGTTACCTAGGGAGGTTGTGGGCTCTCCCACACTAGAGGCCTTCAAGAGGCAGCTGGACAACCCTCTGTCAGGGATGCTTTAGGGTGGATTCCTGCATTGAGCAGGGGGTTGGACTCGATGGTCTTGCAGGCCCCTTCCAACTCTGCTATTCTATGATTCTATGATTCTATGCCTGGGATAATCCTTAGGTCTAGCTAAGGCATACACCCCTGGGCTGCTTCCAGATGGAAGGCTCCTATCACCAACAGCCAGAAAACATTTGAAAGAAATCCGACCGACCATTGTCAACACAGTAACATTTTGTCCCAACAGTTTTCTGGTGCTGTTGAACTCACAGAATCCATTGCAGGTCTTCTTTCACATCAAAAGGTGAGTGTTTGTCTGTCTTTAAGAACTGTATGTCCCATTTTACCAAAGCAATTAGCAAGAAAAACAAAACATAAAAATTAAAAATTACACAACAGAGCAATAAAATAACACTGCAACGAAGTGACATCTAGCAGCCATAATCCATTGGTTATTCTTGTTGTTAATGGTTTATTAGATTTTTTTTTCCATGTTCCACTTTGGTGTGATTAACCTTTTTTTCTTGGTATTTGTAAGCCATTCTGAATATAGGAAACTAAATGTTTATTGTTGTTTCTATGCTTTTGATGGTTTTAAATTTTGTATATTTGCTTTTAATGTTCACTGTTTTTAACTTTTGTAAGCCGCCCAGAGAGCTTCGGCTATGGGGCGGTATATAAATGTAATCAAATAAAAAATAATAACTAAAAATACAATACAAACGATAAACCCTTCCCCATGCCTGCTCCATTTTAAGTTTAGCTCTCCCTACTTTATACCATCCTGTATTTAAAGAAAAAATGTTTCATGTCTGTAAGTAAAATCATTAAGCAAAAAGTGGATGAATTAATAATTACATAGAAAAAATAAATTGAGGCTGCAATCGTATGCATGTTCTAACAGGAAAAAGAAAGTCTTACAGCTCCCAGGGTTCCCCAGCCAGCCACGCTGAGGGTTGTAGGGCTAAAAAAAAATCACTCTGAACATGCGTAGGATCGCACCCTAACAAATAAAATAAGAGTTGTCTCAAGCTTGTCTTTTTGCTGGCCTACATGGCTACAACAGTGGATCACATTACCTTGCATATAATTCAAGATAAGTTCCATAAAATAATTGGAATTGATTATCTTTTAGCAATTCGGTGTAATATACTTTTTCATAGCCTGTTAAAAATCAATAGATCTTTGTTTTATCCCAGGTGCCAGGGGGGATTGTCTGTAATTTTCTATAATGTCCTGGAATGACAGGCTTTCCCCTTTAAGGCTGCTATGAGCATGTGCAGAGGCCCTGGAAAGTTCACTTTCCTGCCAACCCTGCACTGCCCCAATCGGGGCCCTTTAAGGTGGTAGCTGGGAAGGACACGCTTTCCGGAGGCCCCAAAAAGGCACCTTCCCACCCCACCCCCACCAGGTGTCTTCTTTTTTGGTTTCCCATATATGGTCAGGTGCATATCGAGTAGATACCAGAGCAGGCTGCTGTTTGCCCATTTGGGCCCATTGGATGGGTGGGGAATCCATTCTCCGTCTTCTGAACCCTCAGCGTGAAACCATGATATCCTGTCCAAGGACAGACAGGTATACGAGGCGAAGGGCCAATCTACACCTAGCAGGATACAACACTTTTAAAATGGTATAAAAACGGTGTATGTAATGTGTCCTGGGCCTGAACAGTTGTTATAACCCTTATAAACCGTTATAAGCAGTAGTGTAGATCCTGCCGATGTCTGAGCGCCACCTTTGTGTCCCCAACTCGTACAGTGCCCCAAGTGTCCTAGGAAGTCACAACTGAAAATCATCATCACTCTGGTTGGAACAAAGAGGATTATCCTGGAGCCCAAGAGAGCCTTCCTGGAGCTCTCCACCAAGATTGCGATATTAGCAAAGGGCTCGTCTGGGACCCTCACCGGCCTCTTTGTCCTGAAGGCTGTAAGTACTGAAACAAGAGCTTTCTGCATGGCTTGATTTTCAAAGGCTTCTGAATGGCAGGGTGGGCAGGGCCGGTGCTACTATAGAGGCCACTCAGGCGGCCGCCTAGAGCGCCAAGCTAAGAGGGGCGCCGGGCACAGCACAGCACTCACGCGCATTGTTGGCTGTGAGTCGGCCCGGCCCGAGGGTTCAGCTGGGCCTGGGCAGGCGAGATGGCACCCCATGCCAGCCCAGCCGAAGTGAAGCCAGGGACGCTGGGGTGGGGGTGGGGCGGCTCCACGTTCGGACTTCCGGAATGTGCCCAGAAGAGAGAGAGAGAGAGAATGTATGGGTGAATGGGGTGCATGGGCTCTTTGAGTGAATGCATGTGTTCATGCCCGTGTTTGGAGTGAGTGATGCTGAGTGTGTGTGCGTGGAGCTGATATTCCTATTAAATAATGCATTTTAGACTCATAGACGTTCCTTTCCAATTTGTTTGCTATAATTGGCATGACGTATTTCTTGCACTTTAAAATAAATTTAGCAGTTTCAAGTTTTGTGCTTCTTATTTTTTCCAGGAAACATCTATCCTTAAAAGTCAAAGTTGGCATTTTTGGGGTGGGGAGGGGTGAAAGTAGCTCACTTTGCCTAGGGTGCAAAATAGTCTGGCACCAGCCCTGAGGGTGGAGCGGGATGGAGGGGGAACAGATGGTCCCCCTTTCAGTCCACCCTCCCCTGAGACATTTTCCTCATTGTCTGATTGCAGAACTTAAAACTGAGTATCCTGGCTTCTGTTCACGATTGCAAACTGCTCTTCTCTGCAAAACTGATCAGGTATCGCACTTTAACGTTACATGATGAATCGCTCTGGAGGGGAGAAAGGAATGGGGGAAATATAAATTGCCATGTTTACAACCAGACAATGGATGCTACAGCCTTAGGGCATGTCTACACCAGGGGGATGGAGAGGGAGGCTCTCACGACATGTTGATTGCGAGGTCCTCCCCCTCAGTCTACACGTGGTGGCGCACGACGTCCTGGGAGGAAGAGGACATCGCGCCCGCCATTTTTTTAATCAAAAATGAGCGCAGAAGCACTCCAGCAAAAAAGCTTTTTTTAAAAAAATTAAAAAAACCCAACCCCTCCCACTGCCCCCACCCCACCCTGCAAGGAGCCAGGACAAACCGGGACACCCACCCACACATCCCGCTGTCTCAGGATCATCCTGGGACTGGGGGGAAACCAGGAGGAAAGTGTAGGGCAATATCCTGGGAAAATGCAGGGATCTTCCCTTCCTGCTCCCGGGATCCCCTGTGCATCTTGTGGATGCACAGGGATGATCCCAGGATGATCCCTGGGATATCACCCTGTCTAGACATGCCCTTAGTTCCTCAGAGACTGCTTCCATCTAAAGATGGGCAGCCTTGACCTGGCTCACTTTGGATTGTTTTGGAAAATAAGCAGAGCTATTCTACACACCAGTCTGAAAGTCATTGGCCTATATTCTGTCGCTAACCTTCAGAAGGTGCCCCGACCCAATCCCTTAAACCATCTCCCTCGTTCTCTTTAGTGTTCCCCTCCCAGGGCAGAAGAGCTGTCCCTTCAGCTGAAGGAAGAGGGGAAGCCTGGTCTCTCCTTCTCTTCCTTCTCCAGTGTGGCGTTAGCATTCCAGTAAGAAAGGCCCCAGTGGCCCTCGGGAAATGTACACAGTAAGCACTGCAGTCCAGGTCCGGGCCCGATTCAAAGTGCTGGTATTAACATTTAAAGCCCTAAACGGCTTGGGGCCAGGCTATCTGAAGGAACATCTCCTCCCGTATGTATCTGCCCAGACCCTAAGGTCATCCTCAGGGGTCCTTCTCCGCGAGCCCCTGCCAAAGGCAGTGAGGCAGGTGGCTACCAGGAGGAGGGCCTTCTCTGCGGTGGCACCCCGGCTGTGGAATGAGCTCCCTAAGGAGGTTCGCTTGGCACCTACATTATATGCTTTTAGATGCCAGGTGAAGACCTTTTTATTCTCCCAGCATTTTAACAGTCTATAAATAAATTTTAACTTGGTGTTTTAAATTTGTAATTTTGCATTGCTGCTGTTTTTATCTGGTTGAGCTTTTATATTGTATTTTATATGATGGTTTTATACTGTTGTTTTATACTTTGAATGTTTTTAATTTTTGTGAACCGCCCAGAGAGCTCCGGCTATTGGGCGGTATAGAAATGTAATAAATAAATGAATAAATCTCCAAAGTTTATAGCTGGGGCCAATCCCAGGGAGTTTCACCAGCACCTCTTTTCCAGTCCATTCAGTGAACATGGATGAATGGCCTGGTCATATAAGCACCCATTCATTGGCCTGAATCTTTCTACTTCCATGCAGAAGAGAGTTCATTCTCATGAACGTTTGCCCATGAATCCTCCCATCAGCAGTGCCCTTGGGCATGTAGCTTAGGGCGTTCTAGTGTCTTGACCCTTATGTCCATCTTCTCTTACCACAGCATTGAACTGACCCTGCTTTCTACAGAAGTTGGACCTGTCGAAGTATGTTCCTTTTTGCTTAGTGGTTGGTTGGTTGGTTGGTTGGTTAATTTTATGCTCCCCCCATCCATAGGGACAAGAGCGGATTATAATATTAAAATAACATTTATGTGAATGATGAAATAGGAGACTCCTGAAGGAGAGCTTCATTCCATCCATTGAAACCCAGACAAAATAGAAAGGTGGGACAATGTTTGGAGGAGGGTCTTGGGGGTGGATCTAGAACACCTTAAGGGGGAGAGACCTCCACAGCTATGCTGGGAACCACAACACAAGTTGTCTCCTAGGAGGGGAATCATTTTAGGGCCGCTAATGAAGAGACACATCTCATGATCCTTTGCAATATTGCAAAGGATGCTGAGACACAGCTCTCCCTCAGTATTGCTGAGCCTTACTTGGCTCAGCAATACTACAAACGAGAAGGATCTTGGAATTGTTGTAGATCGCAAGCTGAATAGGAGCCAACAGTGCAATATGGCTGCAAGAAAGGCAAATACTATTTTGGGTTGCATTAATAGAAGTAGAGCTTCCAAATCACGGGAGGTACTGGTTTCTCTTTATTCGGCCCTGGTTAGGCCTCATCTAGAGTATTGCGTCCAGTTCTGGGCTCCACAATTCAAGAAGGACGCAGACAAGCTGGAGCGTGTTCAGAGGAGGGCAACCAGGATGATCAGGGGTCTGGAAACAAAGCCCTATGAAGAGAGACTGAAAGAACTGGGCCTGTTTAGCCTGGAGAAGAGAAGATTGAGGGGAGACATGAGAGCACTCTTCAAATACTTAAAAGGTTGTCACACAGAGGAGGGCCAGGATCTCTTCTCGATCCTCCCAGAGTGCAGGACACGGAATAACGGGCTCAAGTTACAGGAAGTCAGATTCCGGCTGGACATCAGGAAAAACTTCCTGACTGTTAGAGCAGTACAACAATGGAATCTGTGACCTAGGGAGGTTGTTGACTCTCCCACACTAGAGGCCTTCGAGAGGCAGCTGGACAACCGTCTGTCAGGGATGCTTTAGGGTGGATTCCTGCATTGAGCAGGGGGTTGGATTCAATGGCCTTGTAGGCCCCTTCCAATGCTGCTATTCTATGATTCTATGATTCTAAGTGTTGTGTTCCAGAAGGAAATAAAGGACTTGGATCCTCCAGGTTTAAAGTTTTGGTACTAGTGTACAAAGCCCTGGAACCAGGATAGCTGAGAGTGCGCCTTCTCCCTTACCAACCTGCCCAGTCAATGAGGTCATTAGGGGGCATACTCCTGGTAGTTCCACATGGAATCCTAGAATCCTAGAATAGCAGAGTTGGAAGGGGCCTACAAGGCCATCGAGTCCAACCCCCTGCTCAAGGCAGGAATCTACCCGAAAGCATCCCTGACAGATGGTTGTCCAGCTGCCTCTTAAAGGCCTCTAGTGTGGGAGAGCCCACAACCTCCCTAGGTCACTGGTTCCACTGTTGTACTGCTCTGACAGTCAGGAAGTTTTTCCTGATGTCCAGCTGGAATCTGGCTTCCTGTCACTTGAAGCCTGCCCCCACCCCCCTTCATAGAATCATAGAATAGCAGAGCTGGAAAGGGCCTACAAGGCCATCAAGTCCAACCCCCTGCTCAAGGCAGGAATCCACCCTAAAGGATTCCTGCATTGAGCAGGACCTATGGTTTGATTGGAGCCCACCAGGAGAAGCCTTTAGTGTGGTAGCCATTTCTCTTTGGAACTCCATCCCCTGGAGGTCAGGCAGGTGCCAACGCGGTGCTGTTTCCGGCACCTCCTGAAAACAGCTCTTTTCCAGGAAGCATTCCTCAACCGACCAGACACCTCTTTTGCTGGTACTCTGCTTTAAATTGAATAATTTTAATATGCTTCTTTAAACTTTTTATTCTTTTACTATTTTATTCCGACGTTCACTACTCTGGAATATTTTAGATATGGGACAGTATATCAATATTGTAAATAAATAAATAATCAACCCAACTCAAGAAGTAATTCGTGAGGAACTCATTTGCTTCCTCTTGCAGTTATAAAAACAGCCACGCAGGATCAGACCCAAGGCCTGTCTAGTCCAGCGTTTTGTTCATAAACTACCACCTGCTTCCCCAGCAACTGGCAAACAGAGACATGCTGCCTCTGATGCAGGAGGTAATACGTAGCCATGTGACTAGTCGCCATTGATATCCTCCATGAATTTGACTAACCTGCTTTTAAAGCCGTCTGTGTCGCGAACCATCACTGCACCTTGTGCTTCACAAGAACCGGACCTCAGCTCTCCTTTCAGTGGTGCCCTTCGACAGGTATTGGAGCAATGAAAGAGAGCTTAGAGCATGACTTAGAGCATGACCGGTAGGAAGCATCAGTTCCGTGCATGGACAGCCTTCTGCCAGTTAAAACACACCTGTGGACATGAGCCAGATCCAGACACCTGCATCTTCTGCTGTTCTCTTTACTGGATCACTCTACTTTGCCTTTCAGATCTCTGGCCTTGTGAAGTTGATAAAGAGGCTTTTAGTGGAAACCTTTGTGCCACATGTCAATGGTAAGTCCAGCTGAGTGCCATCTCTGATGAACACCACTATCAGAGCATCTCGGAACTTTTTCTTTGCCCTAGAATCCTCTTTTACCAACTCACCCTCTCTGGGGTATATTTTGCAAAAACAACAACATATTTTTGCCTAGAGATGTTCAGGGCAAAATTCAGCTGTGAGCCACTGAGCGGGCCAATATGTGCATATGCTCTAAAACACATTGCGTGTGGAAGGAGAAAAATGGCCATGGCACAAGTTGGACACATAAGAACATCAGAAGAGCCCTGATGCTGGATCAGACTGAGGGTCCATCTAGTCCAGCAACTCAGTGGTCAACCAGCCATCAGCCAGGGATGAACAAGCTGGACGTGATGCACCAGCACCCTCCCGCCCATGTTCCCCAACAACTGGTGCACATAGGCTTACTGCCTCGAATACTGGAGATAGCACACAACTATCAGGGCTGGTAGCCATTGATAGCCTGGGCAAATTCAAGGGCCCTTACCAGCTGATCTATGTATATTTTTCCCCATCATGGAGACTCTATCCATGTATTTTCCCCACCTTTCCTAATATTTCTCCGACCAGTTGGGGCCAGGCCTCCAACATGTATATTTTCATTCACATGATTTTATACACTTAGGAGGACACTTGTGTTAATCTTAACATATGAAGTTGCTCTCAGTTGGAAAAAGTATTGGCAATTTGCACAGAGATGGTCTTGGTGAGTCTCTGGCATCATGGGATGTTGGCATTTGGAGAGCCCAATTGCAGGCGAGGCTTCCCCTCAGAGAAGTCCCTGCAAGGTGGAGATCGGATCTTAGATGATATGGGGGAGATGTTGCTTGGACTTCATGGCATTGGAAACAGCTGGAGCTGCCCCTCTGCCAAGGGAGGCTTTTGGATCATCTGGCCCAGTACGGCCTGCTGCTCTGGCTGGCTGAGACCATGGAGATTTCCTGCTGCTTCCAGAGATCCCATCACCTCCCACCTGCTCCTTTAACTGGAGCTGTCAAGGACTGACCCTGGGATCTCCTGATGCAAAGCAGGTGATCTACCTTTGAGCTGGGCCCCCCCTTATAAACACAATCAAAACATGGAGGCGAATGGATCTTGGAACATGCAGGCACGGTCCCACTCACCTATCCCCTGTTCACCTATTTCTACATCTGGCATTCCCCTCCCCAAAGGGAATTTAAGGCTCAGAACAGCCTTCCTCAAGCTGATGCCCTCCAGATGTTTTGGACTTCAACTCCCATCATTCCCAGCTAATGTGACCAACTTGCTGGGAATGAAGGCAGTCGCAGTCCAACGCATCTGGAGGCCACCAGCTTGGGGAGGGTGGTTCAGAAAGTGACCTGAGAAGAAGAGCAGCTGGGTGTTTTGCTCCCCAGCCTGCGGCTTGCAAGAGCGGGGATATGTTAAAGGGTCTTGTCCGGAGAAAGGGTTCTGCCATAAGATTTCTTGAAGACTTCCAGCAACGGGGTGGCAAATGGAACCTATGCCACAGGTTGAAATAAGGTAGCTAGAAACCCACAGCGTGTCCGACTCTGGTTGCCCGTTTCTGAAAAGCACCAGAGCAGAGGAGCACAATCTGTAGCTCCCAAGGCGTTACTGGTGGTCCCCATGACTCCCACGGCCAAAATTGCCACTGAATTGGATGCTGAGGACCCCAAGAGGGTCTGTTTTCCAAAAGACACTCCAGAAATTAGTACAGGGCCTACTTCAAGGGAAACTGTGTGGTTATGGGAAGAAATGAAGGGGGAATGACACAAATGAAAAGGATCTTGGAATTGATGTAGATCGCAAGCTGAATAGGAGCCAACAGTTTGATATGGCTGCAAGAAAGGCCAATGCTATTTTGGGCTGCATTAAGAGAAGTAGAGCTTCCAAATCACGGGAGGTCCTGGTTCCTCTCTATTCGGCCCTGGTTAGGCCTCATCTAGAGTATTGTGTCCAGTTCTGGGCACCACAATTCAAGAAGGACGCAGACAGGCTGGAGCGGATTCAGAGGAGGGCAACCAGGATGACCAGGGGTCTGGAAACAAAGCCCTATGAAGAGAGACTGAAAGAAGTGGGCATGTTTAGCCTGGAGAAGAGAAGATGGAGGGGAGACATGAGAGCACTCTTCAAAGACTTAAAAGGTTGTCACACAGAGGAGGGCCAGGATCTCTTCTCGATCCTCCCAGAGTGCAGGACACGGAATAACGGGCTCAAGTTAAAGGAAGCCAGATTCCAGCTGGACATCAGGAAAAACTTCCTGACTGTTAGAGCAGTACGACAATGGAACCAGTGACCTAGGGAGGTTGTGGGCTCTCCCACCCTAGAGGCCTTCAAGAGGCAGCTGGACAACCCTCTGTCAGGGATGCTTTAGGGTGGATTCCTGCATTGAGCAGGGGGTTGGACTCGATGGCCTTGTAGGCCCCTTCCAACTTTGCTATTCTATGATTTTACGTGCGCATGTACACCAGAACATCCTTATGTGCATATAGGCAACCAACATTGCATGTGGCCCTTAGAGACAAAAAGGTTATGAGCAGGAGAAGTGTTCGGGTATCTGGAGGTCAGAGGTCGTGGTCTGAAGCCAGAAGTTCCCACGATATTCTGCGTGTTGTCTGATGGCTTTGGCAATATTTGGCAGTTCTCCAAACTAAGCCAGTCCACTGCCAATGAGAGGAGAAACCTCAGCCTAGGACATGGCTCAGCATTTTGACAATGCCCTTGCCAAACAAAATGTGACACTCTGCTCTTCTTTGCTACCTGCTCTCTTTCCTATTTCAGAGTGCCTGACGATCGGAGTCCCAACGCCCTCATACATGGACATACACTTGACTTACCCAGTGATCCAGTATATACCGGTAAGACCTCTGATGAAATGTTGCTGCCTTCCATCCCTTCAAATCTATTTATTTATTTATTATTACATTTATATCCCGCCTTTTTTTTTACTCCAAAGAACCCAAGGCGGCATAAATAATCCTCCTCCTCTCCATTTTATCCTCACAACAACAACCCTGTTAGGTGGGTTGGGCTGAGAGTCTGAGACTGGCCCAAAGTCACTCAGTGGGTTTCCATGGCCAAGTGTGGGACTAGAACCCGGATCTCCTGACTCCCAGTCCAACACTTTAACCACTACACCACACTTTGCCTGCTCCCTCTGCCTGCTTTGGGGTTGTTTTTTAATCTTGGCTTACACATCTCACACATAAGACACTTTTTTTAATGGAGTTCTGCATGCTAGGTCCAGAACAACTGGACCACCCTGACTGCCCAATTTGCTTTCCAAGAGTAAGGAAAAATAGGAAAGGAACCTCTCGTGCAAGCACTTGAGTCATTGCTGACTCCTCGAGGGACACTTGCTTTCGCTGACGTTTTCTTGGCAGACTTTGTAGTGGGGTGGTTTGCCATTGCCTTCCCCAGTCACCGTTACCTTTCCCCCAGCTAGCTGGGTACTCATTTTACCGACCTCGGAAGGATGGAAGGCTGAGTCGACCTAAGCCGGCTGCCTGAGCACCAGCTTCCGCTGGGATCGAACTCAGGCCGTGGGGAGAGTTTCATGGCACTTACCACTCTGCGCCACACGAGGCTCATTTCCAAGAGTAATTTTCTTCATATAAAGCTCCCTGGGTAGGAATCATTCTGGAAAGAGCAGCTCTGATCCAGTTCTAGCTTTGGGAAACTAGCCAGGCATGGTAGCTAGCAGCTCTGGTGGGGACGCTCCTGCCCAGATATATCATACGACACACAGCCAGCCATTTCCAGGGCTCTTGGATGGGCAGGCATCACACGACAGGCTGCAATGTGCATGTGGAAGGATGCTTCTGCAGGCAGATCTCTTCCTAGACAAGTCTTCCATTCTGTAGCTGATAACAGTCCCAGAACCATAACGGCCTGCCCTGGACATGGGCACCAAACGAGCAGCAAATATGGCATATAATGTATTGGCAAATGACAACACTAATCTATGCAATGTTTTCTTTTCACCGTGGAATAATGAAATCTCTTTCAGAGACAAGAGCAGCTGTGCTGCCTCAGACCAAAGGCCTCTCCAGTCCATCATCCCCTTCCCCACAGTGGCTCAATGAGAAGCCCACGAGCAGGACATGAGCGCAACAGCACCCTCCTGCCCATGTTCCCCAGCAACTGGTATAGTGAGGCATACTGCCTCTCACACTGGAGATAGCATAGAGCCATCAGGACTAGTAGCCCATAAATTTGTCTAATCCCATTTTAAAGCCATCCAAGTTGGCAACCGTCTGCGCGTCCTGCTGCAGCCAGTTCCACATTTCCGTTATTCACCATGTGGGGGGGGGGGGAATGCTTCCTGTTGCCTGCTCTGAACCTCGCTCCTTTCAGGTTCATTGGATGGTCCCAGATCCTAATATTATGAGAGAGAGAGAGAGAGAGAGAGAGAGAGAGAGAGAGAGAGAGAGAGAGAGAGAGAGAGGGAGGGAGGGAGGGAGAGAGAAAAGAACACTACTTTCACCACACCATGTATAAGATGGCCGGTGAAAAAACAGATGCTCAGAGGCTTAATTAAGGTGGCAGGTGAGGCAGATGGCAACGCAGCAGTGTCCCATTGTCCCTGCCTCCGCAGCCTAACACAGTAAAGCTCATTCTGTCACTGCATTTTAATGAATCATAGAATCATAGAATCATAGAATCATAGAATAGCAGAGTTGGAAGGGACCTACAAGGCCATCGAGTCCAACCCCCTGCTCAATGCAGGAATCCACCCTAAAGCATGATAGTGCTAAGTTCAGAACTGAAGTGTTCTTCCTGACTGTTAGAACAGTACGACAATGGAATCAGTGACCTAGGGAGGTGGTGGGCTCTCCCACACTAGAGGCCTTCAAGAGGCAGCTGGACAACCCTCTGTCAGGGATGCTTTCGGGTGGATCCCTGCATTGAGCAGGGGGTTGGACTCGATGGCCTTGTAGGCCCCTTCCAACTCTGCTATTCTATGATTCTATAATGCCAAAAGCAAGAGCCCCTCCCCCATCCCTGCAAAAAAATGTTCTGCAGCTGAGCCCAAACGTCACTAGAATCATTAACTGGGAGGGGATCTACACTACTGCTTTTAAAGCGCTTTAAAGCACTTTGAAAACATTTTGAAAACTGTATATGGGGTGTGTCCCGGGCCCCAACAGTTGTCAAAACTGTTATAAAGCACTTTAAAGTGCTTTAAAGCAGTAGTGTAGATCCTGCCTGGGCCCAGCCGCCCCCTCCTCTTCCCCCTTATCCAATGACAGCTGCAGCATTAAGGAAGCCTAAAAGGCGATGCTTCCGTGGGGCCTCCCTCTCTCCCTCCTTCCCTGATGGCCTGGACCCTGGCAGCAAGTGCCAAGGTCCCTAGAAAGTCTAGTTGTCCAGGAAATGCATCGCATGGACAGCAGGTGTCATGGGAACGACGTGTACCCCTGAAATGCTGTCATGAGCAATGCTGTTTTCAGCAGCAAGCATTTCACACCACAGCGGCTGCCCATCTATCAGCATAGGAAAGGCTTTGCATTTCAACGGAAGGAAGAAGTAGCCCCATAGGTCTACCTCCAGCCCAGGGCCGGTGCTACCATAGAGGCCACTCAGGCGGCCACCTAGAGCACCAAGCTAAGAGGGGCGCCGTGCAGCGCGTTGTTGGCTGTGAGCTGGCCTGAGGATTCAGCTGGGCCTGGGCGGGCGAGATGGCGCCCTGCGCCTGCCCAGCCGAAGTGAAGCCAGGGACGCTGGGGGGGGGGTGTCTATGTTTGGACTTCCTCCTGGTAGCCACCCTCCCACAGCTGCTCTAGCCACCTGGAAGCCTCCCTCCCAGAGCCGGGAAGCTGCCGCCAGAAGAAGAAAAAGCACGTGGCAAGCTCGACCCTGGCCCAAGCCAGCCTCTGCCTTACTCCTGAGGAAAGTGCACCGGGTCGCCTGGCCTCTCTCCTCAAACAGGCTGCGAAGTCCAGGCAGGCGGGCAAGCGGGACTCCCTCTCCCTTCCCCCAGGAAGCTAGGGACTTGTGGACTTCTTGCAAGGCAAACTCTCCTACTTCCCAATCCTGCGCGCGTGGATCAATGGGACTTTCATCCAAGAAAGCGTTGCACTGGGAGGCACCAGTGTGGCCCGATCCACCTATGCCTCCTTACTCGGAAGCCTTATTCCCCCGAGTAAATGGGACACCAGGCTGCAAAGCGGGTTGCGTTCACACAGAAGTAAGTCCCGGTGAATTCCAAGCGGCTCAGTCCCAAATCAAAGTGAGCCAGTCCCAGCTCTCCACTCGGTGCACACGTTCGGACTTCCGCACAATTTAGGGGTGGGGGGGTGCAAGTAGCTCTGGCCTTGCCAAGGGCGCAAAATAGTCTGGCACCAGCCCTGCTCCAGCCGTAACTCTGCTCAGTTCCAGCAGAGAGGGGTGTGAAATAAAGGCAGGGCCATGACTAGCTGCGGCCACTCCAGCCCCTCACTTCTTCCGAAGGCCTCACACTCATCACAATCCTCACACCTGATGGAAAAGTGCAAGGCGCTCAACGTTTCACTTCTTACATTTCTGCAGGGGATGCTCGTGCTGTGTGTGTGAGAGAGATGAAGGGGGGACCTCGCTGCCAAACCCGGTCCCGGTTGCTTACAGCTCTAGCAGAAGGAAGGTCAAGAGGAACGTCTTAGCAAGAAAGAAGAATCTATTATCTATAAGATCGTTTATTTTCCTAACTTGATTTAACATTTTGTCTCAGGTCTGGGGGCGAGCTAGGTGTGATTTGCACAAGTACTAGTAGCCCCACATGCTCAAATAGCAAGGGGGAGATAGGCGTGTTTGGACCGTCGGTAGCTAGTTTGGCCTTGGGTGTTTTCTTTTTAACATAATGGAGGGATGCAAATAAATAAATAAATAAACAATGATTATATGATTATAAGGGGGAGGACTCTGACGTTTGCCATTACAAGCCCCCGCTCTCAATTCTGAACTTCAGTTGTATCATTTAGAGTTCAGTGGCTGAATGTGCTTTACTGTGTTAGGCTGCAGGGATAGGAATCATGAGAAGCAGCATGAGATTGAACGTGATTCCAAGGACCATTTTATAGAGTTAGCAGCAGAATCAAGGGACAAGGTTTTTCCTGGACTATACCGCTTCAGCCTGCAGGCAGAGGGTCCCATATTTGAGTATTCTGCTGTGAGAAAACCCAGAAACTCTCTCTAGGCATAAATGGAGCATATTTTGGAGAAGAGTTCAGTTTATCCTTCTTCCTGGCTTGTAACATTTCTATATGTGAGGAGGTAGGTGTGTTGTTGTGTGGGGAAGTATTTAAAAATGCAGCCCTCCACCTGCAGCCTGAGATACAATCCACCGATAGCATCAGTGCTCACATCTACAGATTGTATAAATTCGCCCAGAGAGGTAAAACAATAGTCTAATATGCATGCAAAACATGACCGTATTCAAAATGGCTTGATAAAGAAGCTTCTCCGTTCCGCAGTGGATTGTACAAATGTAGACACCTTTTTAGATTATGGGTGATATTTGATGCTCGTGGTAACTCGCTTTACAATAAACATATATGCTTTCTCAACAGCCAGAGGGTACGTCCATTTTGTATCACTTCCCATGATCCCTTGCAGTTGCTCTCAACTTGCAGCAACAGAAGTGTGATTCAGTATTTCTGGGTTGGCGGAGGTCAGATAGCAATGTAGTGTCTTGCTTCAGGCCTCTGCAAAGAGCTGTACTCTCCCAGCTACTGTTTGCAGGGGTATTAAACGCCAAACTCCCTTCACTATACTTCATAAAATATTACTGATCGTATTGGTTACATGGCATGTCCTTCCATTGACAATTGGCACAGATGTCGCTTAAACAAAGGCTACCATAAAGGATCTTAGAAGTTAAGTGGAAGAATATCCAAGGGGGGGGAGTTGTGAAGCCCTCTTAAACATCTGGAGAATAAAAATGCTAACTTGTGCTTTTTTAAAGGTGGGAGGAGGGGAGAGATAGATATATGAAGAAAGCACCTTCCACATGGGACACTGGGTGGTGCTGGGATACAGCTTATGGGTCATGTGTGGCTATGCTCAAGCCAAGAGCCACATAGAATCATAGAATCATAGAATAGCAGAGTTGGAAGGGGCCCACAAGGCCATCGAGTCCAACCCCCTGCTCAAGGCAGGAATCCACCCTAAAGCTTTCCTGACAGAGGGTTGTCCAGCTGCCTCTTGAAGGCCTCTAGTGTAGGAGAGCCCACAACCTCCCTAGGTAACTGGTTCCATTGTCGTACTGCTCTAACAGTCAGGAAGTTTTTCCTGATGTCCAGCTGGAATCTGGCTTCCTTTAACTTAAGGCCTTTATTCCATGTCCTGCACTCTGGGAGGATTGAGAAGAGATCTCGGCCCTATTCTGTGTGACAACCTTTCAAGTATTTGAAGAGTGCTCCCATGTCTCCCCTCAATCTTCTCTTCCCCAGGCTAAACATGCCCAGTTCTTTCAGGCTCTCTTCATAGGGCTTTGTTTCCAGACCCCTGATCATCCTGGTTGGCCTCCTCTGAACACGCTCCAGCTTGTCTGCGTCCTTCCTGAATTGTGGAGCGCAGAACTGGACACAATACTCTAGATGAGGCCTAACCAGGGCCGAATAGAGAGGAACCAGTACC
Organism: Elgaria multicarinata webbii; assembly: GCF_023053635.1. Lineage (NCBI taxonomy): Eukaryota > Metazoa > Chordata > Lepidosauria > Squamata > Anguidae > Elgaria > Elgaria multicarinata. Next base: position 217,221,851 of record NC_086171.1, on the reverse strand, counting down.
TCACGTGATTTGGAGGTATCTGGGCATCCTCTGCAGAATTGCAGGGGAACCAGGATGCACCTCTTGGTTTGCACCCGGTTGTGGCCACGGAATGTCTTGTATCCTGAATGTAGGATTGTGCAGACTATGCGGAAACTACTAGACTACTCAGGATGATCAAACATGCCACTTTGAAAACACCTGCAAGACTGGCCATTCACTCCAGGCAATTTAGAACAGAAGACGTGTTTTAATAAGGCAAACATGGCAGCTAAATGACACATCTTGGGCAGCTGTCAGATAAAGCCAAGTGCTTGTAATGCCATCGATTCGTACAAGAGAACTGAGCATTCCACTGAAATCAATCTGAATTGCTTTGGCTGAGATTGCTGTCAATCTATTGATGCGGCGACATTTACAGGAAAAGGACGAGAAGGCGATTTGCAGAGGCGTAGAACGGGCGCCATGGCTCTCGCGAGAAGGCTGGCGAAGCCCACGCTGTGCTCCTCTCTTGAGTTCAGGCCAAGTCAAGGTCACTGTTGACTTCAGCATAACCCTGGAAGATTAAAAGACAGTAGAAGAAAAATGGCCAGAATCCATATTGTAGAGAAGACCAGCCTCCCAAATCCTGTCCACTCCATGGTTGAGCCAAACCTTTGAAGACTAAAGCCAAGCACGCTTTAAGGACCAAAGCGAGTTTATTTACACAACTAAAAGCTACCACGTAAGGCCTTGGTCCGGCAGTAAAAGCTGAGGGACAAGGGGGGAGGGGGGAGGAGTGAAGGAAAGAAACAGAGGAAAGGTTAGCAGCAAGCATTTACTCTTGGCCAGCCTTCCCCAAGACATCCAGACCCTTGGACCATAAAAAACCTAACTAACTTTGAGCAGCACCCCCTGCTCGAACTAGACCTTCCCCTGAACACGCATGTAGCCCGCAGGAAGAAGATGGAGGTTCTTCACGACTGGCCTTTTTTTATCCAGTCGGCCGGCCCCATGATCGTTTCCACCAACCGATGCCCTTCCCGGGCCCCGGGTGTCCCCCTCCCTTTAGGAGCAAGAATGGTTCCTTCTAAGCATTCTTTCCCACAGCTGAAACAAGTCAGCTTCCCAATTAACCCTGATACCCGCCAGGTACTGTGGTGGGAGTTGGAAGTGCCAGGCAGAGAACGACCTTGGCGAAGCCTCCTGGCTCATTCCCTCCCACAGATGCCTGGGCCTGCGAAACAGTTGGAGCACAGTAACACCAACAGGGACATAAGAGCAAGACTGAAGCCATCTTGGACCACTGTCCTTCACACATACAAGCTCTCACCTAGAAGCATTTTGGGTAGAGTGACAGAAGGGTGCTCAGCTTATCCTATGCAGCAGCATTTATTTCTGGAGCTCAGGGGACTGGGTGTGGCAGGGCAAAGGGACACACTATGGCCTCACATAGATCAGACCATCAGCTTTCAGTCCATTGGCCAGCGCACCACCATAAACAACTGGGCCTGTTTAGCCTGGAGAAGAGAAGATTGAGGGGAGACATGAGAGCACTCTTCAAATACTTGAAAGGTTGTCACACAGAGGAGGGCCAGGATCTCTTCTAGATCCTCCCAGAGTGCAGGACACCGAATAACGGGCTCAAGTTACAGGAAGCCAGATTCTGGCAGGACATCAGGAAAAACTTCCTGACTGTTAGAGCAGTACGACAATGGAACCAGTGACCTAGGGAGGTTGTGGGCTCTCCCACCCTAGAGGCCTTCAAGAGGCAGCTGGACAGCCACCTGTCAGGGATGCTTTAGGGTGGATTCCTGCATTGAGCAGGGGGTTGGACTCAATGGCCTTGTAGGCCCCTTCCAACTCTGCTATTCTATGATTCTATAACAACATCACCGCTGGAAAAGCAGAGGAACCCAGAAGCCTTGCTCCTAGGGATACAGATACCTATGGCCATAGCTAGACCTAAGGTTTATCCCAGGATTGTCCTGGGGTCAAACCTGTTCATCTAAGTGCCACACAGGGGATCCAGTGCTCAGGCAGGGGTGAACCCGGGATGATCCTGGGATAAACCTTAGGTCTAGCTATGGCCTATTACTCCTTGACATGGATTTAGCTCCAACTGCCTGCTAAAGCATTCCCCAAAACACTTGGTGATATGGCTCATGTTTACAATAAACAGGGAAGAGGCCAGAGACGGTGCAGCAAAGGTGGGTTTGGGGAGATGCGGCTGGTGGTGGAGGAGCAAGTAAAAGTGTGGGCTAGAGGGATTAGTAAAGACATTCCCCAAAGGAGAGACCTGGGCATAGAGGAACTGGAGGAGTTGGAGGAGTTGGAGTTGGAGGAGGTGGAGGAGGAGTTGGAGGAGGAGGAGGAGGAGGAGGAGGAGGAGGAGGAGGAGGAGTTGAAGGAGGAGGAGGAGTTGAAGGAGGAGGAGGAGTTGGAGGAGGAGGAGGAGGAGTTGGAGGAGGAGGCAGCAGCTCAGCCAAGAGTCTCACCTTATGAATCTCTATTTTGGTATCGATGTACTGGACACTGACCAGCTTGGGAAGAGGAATCCCGACACTCAGAACGGCTGAAAAGGAAAAATACCAGTGGACTCAGCAACTCCCATCTCTACATACTCTCCCATGGATCCGTGCTGCTGTCACCCAAAGAATCTACTCACCCAGGACAATGCTGCTGTAGAGACATTTGATGTGAAAAAATGCTGACCCAAGTGGGCAGGTATTTAGGCGCATTGACAGTAGCTGCATCAAGCCCTACCCTGGGTGGGAATCCCATCCAGGATGAAGAAGCCCTGAATTTCGGAACCAATCAGTGGTTGAACTGATTCACAAATAATTGGGGCTGCACAGTAACCCTGGTGAGACGAGGGCCATATATGGTGAGTAAGGATAGCATGTAACAAGGAAAGGCTTTCTTACAAATGGTTTTCACTGCCTGGTTTTAGGATTTTCTCTCTATCTCCCCTTAATGCTATTTTGGGCTGCATTAATAGAAGTATAGCTTCCAAATCACGTGAGGTCCTGGTTCCTCTCTATTCGGCCCTGGTTAGGCCTCATCTAGAGTATTGCGTCCAGTTCTGGGCTCCACAATTCAAGAAGGACGCAGACAAGCTGGAGCGTGTTCAGAGGAGGGCAACCAGGATGATCAGGGGTCTGGAAACAAAGTCCTTTGAGGAGAGACTAAAAGAACTGGGCAGGTTTAACCTGGAGAAGAGAAGATGGAGGGGAGACCTGAGAGCATGCTTCAAATACTTGAAAGGTTGTCCCACAGAGGAGGGCCAGGATCTCTTCTCGATCCTCCCAGAGTGCAGGACACGGAATAACGGGCTCAAGTTACAGGAAGTCAGATTCCAGCTGGACATCAGGAAAAACTTCCTGACTGTTAGAGCAGTACGACAATGGAACCAGTTACCTAGGGAGGTTGTGGGCTCTCCCACACTAGAGGCCTTCAAGAGGCAGCTGGACAAGCATCTGCCAGGGATGCTTTATGGTGGATTCCTGCATTGAGCAGGGGGTTGGACTCGATGGCCTTGTAGGCCCCTTCCAACTCTGCTGTTCTGTGATTCTATGATTCTCTGTTAGCCTTCCTTCATTCAGCCTGTTATGCCACCCTTCTCCTATCAATAAAATTTTTCTTTCTTTCTCTTTACCTTCAGCCTGCCACCCACCCTCATCCCTCTCCCCCTTCCTGTCCATAAAGTTGCCAGCTTCATGGCCTTGCGAGGGGAACTTCTGCCCACCCTCAGGTGTAAACTGAGGCCTTTGCTAGACCTACCCGAAAGTCTGCGACGTAATAGGGGAGAGCCCATGATGCAAGTATCGTTGGATGTCGCCCTAGTCTACACATCAGGCGTGATGAGCTCAAGGAGAGACCCATTGCGTCCGCCATTTTTTTTTAAAGGAACAAAGCGCACGAATGCTCATGTGCTAAGGTAAGGGTTTTTTTAAAAAAAAATAGGTTTCCCCACTCCCCCCACCCTGCCCCCGATGGGTGCAGCGCTCCTGGGGAGCACTGCACCCCATGTGCAGCTCCCAGCTCTGCGTGAGTTATCGCGCGGAGCCGGGAAAAGCCGCGAAAATTGGCTACACACTCACGGTCTTGGGCTCATCCCGAGACAGTGAGAAAAAGCAGGCCCAAAGTGGTAGGCTATATCCTGGGGCCAGGCACAGGGGCGATCCCGGGTATCAGCCCGGGATATAGGGTGGTCTAGCAAAGGCCACTGGTGCCGAGACCTCATTTGAAACGTCACAAATGTGATGCAAAGAGATATGTACCAACATGACCTCGGATGTAATGTGAATTGTGAACAACCTGATTGTCTCTGTGTTACCAGAACATGAAAATGTCAATGGACCTTATCAAGAGAAGGAGCGGGGGGATGAGGCAGAGACAGCAACTCTGTGTGAATTGCCCTGGCCGTAGTGGGAAGGATGCAGGTGACCCTAGGGTGCCAGGAAGAGCAGAAGGCGGGAGGAAATTGGAGGCCTACCAGAAGCCCCGACTCCTCGGATGTAGCAAGGTGGAGATGGGTCTGAGGGAAGGGAAGCCAGAATGTTCCCAAAACAACAAGGGACAAAGCGTTTATGGCTCTGAGGGCAGCCTTGGGAGCCACATTAAGGCTGTCAGAGGGGCTGTCAATCCTGCAGTAAAAAAAGCAACTTGTGCTGGTACCGAACATGATGAACTATCAACGAAGAGCATCCCAGACACCCACCTCCCTTTGTGGCCCTAAGCCCTAGTGAGAAACCAAAGGCATAAAAACCCTGAGCTTTCTTTGCTCAGGGAGGTTGTGGCATTTTTTATGTGTTTGCCTCTGTATACTGTGCAAATACTATACCAGATTATACATCCAGCTGAGGGCTGAGGGAAGTGTTCTCTCATGGCATGACTCCTCCCTGCCTCTTGGCAGGTTGGATCCAAGAAGCACCGTTCCAAGACTCAGACTGGCAGAGACTGTATAATCCAACAGAGACAACTGGAAAAACAGTGCCCCAGTAACCGGGAGTCAATGAACTCCTTAGGGGTTGTACTACCAACTGAGGACAGTAGAGAGAGCCCTCCTGGTGTGAATCACTCATAGAATCATAGAATAGCAGAGTTGGAAGGGACCTACAAGGCCATCAAGTCCAACCCCTGTTGATAGCAAAAGGTGATCCAGAAAGATTTGTTTCCCACTTCCTGATTGGCTGGGCTTGCACAATTCCAAAGCATTCCTGCCCTCAGAGGGGGTCTAACTCTGTGAGTGTTCTGTAATTAGGGGCTCGTCTACACGGGCGCTTTACCCCGGGACAGCTTCGGAGTGTCGGCAGGTGATCTACATGATGCAGCCGCCACTCCGAAAGGATCAAGGGGCAAAGCCCAAAAGCTCTGCACTAAAAAAGACCTCTGCAGAGCCTTTTTAAGGCAATTTTTTTTTAAAGGGGCTGTTGGAAGAGGGTGGACAGGGAGCTCCGGGCTCCACACTGTAAATTTATTTATTTATTTATTTATTACATTTCTATACCGGCCAATAGCCGGAGCTCTCTGGGTGGTTCACAAAAAATAAAACCATTCAAAGTATAAAACAACAGTATAAAACCATAATATAAAATACAATATAAAAATAATTTTATTTTAATTTAAAAAAAAAACGGTGGGGGGAGGAGAAGAACAGGGCAGCTGGCTCTCCTCCCTCTGAACTCACTCTGGCTGCCCCATTCCTCTCCCCTCCCCCCTGTTTTTTTAATTTTTAATCTGTAGCTGCGAACCTTCGCATCTAAACATTAAAAATTAAAGAAATTGGGCGTAGAGGAACGAGGTAGCCAGAGTGAGCTCAGATGTTCCTCCCCTCTCCTCGGTTCTGCCAATGACGGCAGCGGCAACTCCGATTTGGCATCCCTTCCCATGTAGATGCTGGGAAGGAGGGCCAATTTGGAAGCCCATGGCCTCAGGGCGTAGACCTGAGGCCGTCAAGATGGGGGGTGGGTTTTCTGCCCAGAGGGGGTAACACTCTCTGTGAAACACTTGTGCTTGCTTTCCTGTCTTGTTTTATTCATTGCTATTTCCCTTCTCCAATTCCCTTCAATATAGGAATTGAGGGGAGACATGAAAGCACTCTTCAAATACTTAAAAGGTTGTCACACAGAGGGGGCCCAGGATCTCTTCTCGATCCTCCCAGAGTGCAGGACACGGAATAACGGGCTCAAGTTACAGGAAGCCAGATTCCAGCTGGACATCAGGAAAAGCTTCCTGACTGTTAGAGCAATATGACAATGGAATCAGTTCCCTAGAGAGGTTGTGGGCTCTCCCTCACTAGAGGCCTTCAAGAGGCAGCTGGACAACCATCTGTCAGGGATGCTTTAGGATGGATTCCTGCATTGAGCAGGGGGTCAGACTCGATGGACTTGTAGGCCCCTTCCAATTCTGCTATTCTATGATTCTCGATCCTCCCAGAGTGCAGGACACGGAATAACGGGCTCAAGTTAAAGGAAGTGAGATTCCGGCTGGACATCAGGAAAAACTTTCTGACTGTTAGAGCAGTACGACAATGGAACCAGTGACCTAGGGAGGTTGTGGGCTCTCCCACATGAGAGGCCTTCAAGAGGCAGCTGGACAACCATCTGTCAGGGATGCTTTAGGGTGGATTCCTGCATTGAGCAGGGGGTTGGACTCGATGGCCTTGTAAGCCCCTTCCAACTCTGCTATTCTGACTCTATGATTCTATGAAATCCTTTTGCTTGCTTCACAAACTGGTTGCGTTTCTTGTCTCCTCCTTAAAAGATCCAAGCTGTCGCAGCCTGATCAACTGGCTGGGACAGTCCTTTTCACACTGGGAGTGGACCATGCTACAGGGTCTGATGCTAAGATGTATTTGCCTTCCTTACCATTCATGTGAGCCAGGAACGGCTTCTCCAGCATGGAGAGAACCACAGTTCTCAACCGGGAGACCTGCCAGAGCAGAAAAAGCAATGCGTTAGGAACATCGTGACATTTATTTATTTATTTATTTATTTATTAAATTTTTATACCGCCCAATAATCGAAGTGCTATTGCGCTATTCACAAAAATTAAAACCATAATAAAAACCAACGGTTTAAAAACACAAATACAAAATACAGTATAAAAAGCACAACCAGGATAAAACTACGCAGGAAAAATTGATATAAGATTAAGGGAGGGAGGCTTAAGCAGTTCTACCCACTGATATCAAGCATATGAGTACAGGAAGACAGATGAACCCAGAGTGAAACAATTTTCCCAAAAGAAAAACTTCACGCTGGAGAGTAACACAGGCAGAGGACCAATTTATAATAAGACCGAAAGGGGAAAAAGGAAAGAAACCGAGACCCAAACAACAAGAAAGATAATATTTTGCCATAGATAAGAGATGTGAACAATATAAACGATTCCATTCCTGATACAAAAGCCCTGTTGTTGTGGATCCATATCCCAAACAGACAGCAGATTTAAGAACATCACTGTCAGATCCACTGAAGAGACAAAGTGGCAACTCAGTGTGCAAGATGATACACAATTAAGCCAATTCTGGATAATAAAATGCATGCACACAACTCACTTCAGCAGATAACTTAGGGTGGCCATATTTTGGAAACCAAAAAAGAGGACAACATGGTCGCCATGTTAAAATTATTTTTAAAAAATAATTTTAAAACCTCAAACTTTTTTTAAAAAATCCTAAAACTCAATGTTTGGACAGATCTGTTTCAAACTTGACATAGCTAAAGTCCTTGTTAAGAGCAATCATGATGCCAAGTTTCATCTTTTTATCTTTAAAAATAACATTTTTAAAACAAATTAAATCCTCAAATTTTAAAAAAATTCCTAAAAAATCAATGGATGAACAGATCTGTTTCAAATTTGGTATGGCTAAAGCTCTACCTAAAAGCTATCATGGTGCCAACTTTCATCTCTTTATCTTTAAAAATGACAATTTTAAAAATAATAATTTTAAAACCTCAATTTTAAAAAAATTCCTAAAAAATCAATGGATGAACAGATCTGTTTCAAATTTGGTATGACTAAAGCCCTTCCTAAGAGCTACCATTGTGCCAAGTTTCATGACTTTATCTTAAAAAATGATGGCGTTATAAGCATTTTTGTTAATTCCCATTAGAGCTGCCCTTTGGGGGGAAATACAGATTTCCCCTCCCCCTCCCGGATTTGTCATCAGAAACCCAGGCAAATCCAGGCAAATCCGGTCATATGGTCACCCTAGGTAACTGTGTGGGCATGTTTCCATCAAAACATCGGATTGCACCCTAAGTGTCCCAAACATGCAATGCCAGCATGCAAGAAGATGGAAATATCTCCAGAAATACAGAGACAGGTTGTACACATCCTTGCCATAGATTTGTGCTTCCGCTTGTGATACTTGGATCTACACTACTGCTTTATAGCAGTATTGAAGTGCACTGATAACTGTTGGTGCACAATCCATATTCCATATACTGCTTTCATAGTGTTATATCCTGCGTTTTATTATTCCAAATTTGGAATGGTTTGACACAAGTTGTAGATCTTGCCCTGGTCTCCCAACGAGCATAAACAAATAAGATCAAGATAGCCCGGAATCATGGAAAGGAAAGGCTGCACACAGAGGAGGGCCAGGATTTCTTCTCAATCATCCTAGGCCTTTGCTAGACCTAAAGATTATCCCAGGCAAATGGAGGGGTCATCCCTGCCTGCTCCCGGGATCCTCTGTGTGTCATTTGGATGCACAGGGATGATCCCGGGATATACACCTGGTCTAGCCATAGCCCTAGAGTGTGAGACACGGAATAAGGGGCTCAAGTGACAGGAAGCCAGATTCCATCTGGACATCAGGAAAAACTTCCTGACTGTTAAAGAAGTACGACAATGGAATCAGTTCCCTAGGGAGGTTGTGGGCTCTCCCACACTAGAGGCCTTCAAGAGGCAGCCGGACAACCATCTGTCAGGGATGCTTTAGGTGGATTCCTGCATTGAGCAGGGGGTTGGACTTGATGGCCTTAGAGGCCCCTTCCAACTCTACTATTCTATGATTCTATGAAGGTGTAGATCTGGCCCTGGTCTCCCAATGAGCATGAACAAGATAAAGTCAGCTGGGAATCATGGAAAAAAAGGCAGCAACAGGCATTTACCTCTGCTACTTCTACACTCGAAGAAACCACCTTCAGACCAATCCCTCTGCAAGAGAAACTATTTATTTATTAATTAATTAATTAAGTAATTATATTTCTATACCGCCCGATAGCCGAAGCTTTCTGGGCAGTTCACAAAAATTAAAACCATGAAGAGCATAATAAAACAACCAACAATCTAAAAACACAAATACAAAATACAATGTAAAAAGCACAACCAGGATAAAACCTCACGGCTGAGATTGATATAGGTTAAAATACAGAAGTAAAACAGCAAAGTTTAAATTTAAGTTAAATTAGGTGTTAAAATACTGAGAAAATAAAAATAAAACTAGGATGACATAAGCACATAGCATCATGACCCTGTTCAGATGACATGCTATGGTACAGTGGTTAAACATTTTGAACTAAACGTTATGGCTTAGCGTGTCATGTGAACCATTCCTGACCACGGTGGCTACATAACCACAGTTTAAACACATTCATTAATCATTTGCTGCAAAGGGGTTAGTGGTCTAACCATGGCTTAGCGTGTTGTTTGAACAGGCCCATTGTTAAGACCCTGTTAGCAGCAGTGCTCAGAATAAATGAGTCACATAGATCCTTAAGGGAGCCCACATGCAAACAGAGAGGTGGAGAAGATGAAAATCTAGAGGCATTGGTCAGGCTTTCTCTTCGCCCCTGCTCTGATGCCTTGACATCAGCTACCTAGGGAGGTGGTGGGCTCTCCCACACTAGAGGCATTCAAGAGGCAGCTGGACAACCATCTGTCAGGGATGCTTTAGGGTGGATTCCTGCATTGAGCAGGGGGTTGGACTCGATGGCCTTGTGGGCCCCTTCCAACTCTGCTATTCTATGATTCTATGATTCTATAGCTGCCCCTCTCTGGCATGCACTGATAACTTCAAGGCTCGACTTCTGCAATGCACTGTACATAGAGCTACCTTTGTGCCTAGTCCGGAAGCTTCAACTAGTTCAAAATATAGCAGCCAGGTTGGTCACCGGTACACCTAGGGGTGACCATATTACACCAACTTTAAAATCACTTCACTGGCTGCCAATTAGAGGTTCATCCCACGTACACTTTTGTTCTGGTTTACCCTCGAATTATCCCATTTCGGTTATAAAGTGCTTTTATAGTGCTTATATAGCATGTGAAACTTGTAAACTTACACCTCTGCTGTATTATTTATTTATTTATTTTAAACATTTGTATCCCACCCTATATCATTAAGATGTCCAAGCAGCATACAGATAAAAGCATACAGTATAAAATAATAAATATGCACAGTTAAAAACAAATTAAACCATGAACCAAGTTAAAATAATATATAATTTAAAAGCAGTAAAAGAAGCGCATTGCGGAGACCCGTTTAGGTTCACTCACACATGTTGTTATCCCCACCCCCCAGATCTTCTTTGAACCTCCTCCTCCTGTTTATTGGTTCTTTGAAGTGGAGACAACTGGGTCTTGCACTGGAATTTGCTTCTCTTGTTACTGAACACCAAAGTAGAACATTAGGTAAGACTGCAGTCAACTCTTTTGCATGCTTATTCAGCAAATAAATCCCATTGAGTTCAATGGGATGCATTTCCAAATTAGAGCCCCTCGGATTGCAGTCTTAATTTTTGCAACTTTAAAAAGGGGGGAAAGGGGGTGGGGCAGCGAAATGAGGAAGGAAGTGGCCATCTCAACTCCCAGTGTACGGAGGAGACTTCAAATGCAGCGCCAGGACCGCCAATGACAAAGAAATTGAGAGGGAAATCACAGTTAGTGAGACGACTAAACTAAGCCATCTTTTCTCATATGGGGGGCTCCCAATAAAACTGGACCCCCCCCCATTGTTAAAAAAAAAAGGAAAGAAAAAGAAAAAGGTGGGGAGATGCAAGATCCCCCCATAGAGAATGTTTCCATCTCTGCTTCGCCCTGTTTGTGTCTCCTGCCATCTCCCACTCAGCTTCACATGCTCAAAGGAATGGAAGTACGATCTGTGTCCTTCCCCCACCAACTCCCGTTCAAATAAGAACAAGAGCAACATTTTAGGGAGACAAATCAATAAGGGAAGAGACACACAGCCTGTGTCTGCAAGGTTGGGAGGAGCCCCACCCTCATGGAGAGCAAGGAGGGGGTAGGGGAACGGGGCAGAGTAGGATGGAAAAGGGGACACACACACACACACACACAGGGATTCAGAAACAGCCAAAGGACTTCGCTTGAAACCGACAAGACATTTTGGGTGAAACTGACCAGTCTTGTCTTGCTTTGAAAAGAGCTCCTATGGACCTAAGGAACCAACCTGTTCCTTTGCAGCGGAAAACTATAAACTGCAAGGGTTTAAGTAGGGTGACCATATGAAAAGGAGAACAGGGCTCCTGTATCTTTAACAGTTGTATTGAAAAGGGAATTTCAACAGGTGTCGTTTGTATATACGGGGAACCTGGTGAAATTTCCTCTTCATCACAACAGTTAAAGCTGCAGGTGCCCTGCCCTCTTTTAAATCTGGTCACTCTAGTATAGCTCCTGCACTTTAAATGTTGTGATGAAGAGGGAATTTCACCAGGTTCTCCAAATATACAAATGACACCTGCTTAAATTCCCTTTTAAATTGTTAAAGATACAGGAGCCCTGTCCTCCTTTTCATATGGTCACCCTAGTTTAAGGGAGAATTTTTTTAAAAAAAAAAATCATATATAATCAACAGATGAAACAATCTGATTAAAATTTGGTATACTGAAAACCCTCCTTAAGACCTTCCACTGTGCCCATTTGGATCTCTTTATCTTTAAAAATCAGGGTGCTACTGGCAAGGAGGGTGTATTTTCCATATGCTTTGAAGCAAAGGCTCCATTAAAAACACACACAGATCTGAAGAGTCTCTCTCCCCCCCCCCACCTTCCTGTTCTACCTTACAGTCCTGTATATGTGAACTGCCCAGAGAGCTCCGGCTATTGGGCGGTATAGAAATGTAATTAATAAATAAATAAATAAATATGGCTGAGGGTTGTTGCTGCTGCTTTTTGCTTGTTAAACTGGGGATTAATCAGTCCTGTTTCCCCCACAAGGAGAGAATGGGGGATTTCAGAAGCAGGAGAACGAAAGGTTTTCAATTGGCACACCCCTCTCTTTCGTCAGCAATACACACACACCCTTTGAAACCATGCCCACAAAACAGCGCAATGAAACAATGGTTTCATTGGGGTGAATTTTCTCCACAGAGGAAAGAAAGGACTTTATAGAGTTAAAGCACTTGGCAGATTTGTCTCTGGACTGCAGCAGGTTTTCAAACCAGAGCCTGGCAGTTTTGGTCAACGTGCAAGACCTGGAGTAGAGACAATTGGTTAATTGAACCAAAGGGGGAAAGTATTTAAGATGTCCCTGTTTAAAGGCATCTTGTTTTTGTCATGTTGTCATGTTGTTGGTGAAGTGTGCTGTATATATCGATGACCATATGTAAAGGAAAGTTTGTTTCAGTAAAGTTATTCTTACTGACAAAATCCTGTGAGTATTGACTTTTTCCTCAGTAAGCCTCTCAAGTCAGAAACTTAGTGCTTCCAGCTATCGCGTATGCTACGCACTCTGTAAATTATTCAATTCCACGACACAAAATACATGTTAAAGTTTGAGCAATGTGCTTTCGCATGACCGGAAGAACCAGACTTTCCGCACACAAAAATATTTCGCTGTGAGGGGAGGAAGAACCGCAATCACAGCAGGACATAGTCGACGTCATCTGAGTCCTTCGCAGTGAAAGCAGACTATAATCCCGGTGTCATTTGAGTCTTTTGCATAGAATTCGCTGCAACAGCACAATATAAGGCTGGTGGGATGAAGCTATTAGTTTCTGGGCAAAGTATAAAGTGTTGGTTATCACCTTTAAAGCCCTACATGGTTTGGGTCCAGGCTACCTACAGGATCGCCTTCTCCCATACAATCCGCCCCGCACACTCAGGTCCTCTGGGAAGGGTTTATTCCAGTCAGCCACAACTAAGCTGGCAACTCTTACCCAGACGACCTTTTCTTCTGCCACCCCTAGACTGTGGAATGGCCTGCCGGAGGAGATTCGTCAGCTTAATGCTCTCTCTGAGTTTAAGACAGCTGTAAAGACTAGTCTCTTCCGGCAGGCCTACCCAGATGAATTTTAAACCTAAGAATTTTAAGATGCTGTGATTGTTATTTTAACATTGTATTGGTTTTATATTCACTTTTAACTAATTTTATGTATTATATTGTGTTTGGTGTTGTTCCCTGCCTCGATCCAGAGGGAGAGGCGGGTAATAAAATTATTATTATTATTATTATTGTTGTTGTTGTTGTTGTTGTTGTTGTTGTTGTTGTTGCCCAGAAAACTGCCTGGTGAATTGTGACTTCAGTCTATGTCAGGGAGTTGTATTAAGAAAATCAGAAGAGCCCTGATGTTGGATCAGACCAAGGGTCCATCTCGTCCAGCACTCTGTTCACAAAGGGACCAACCAGCCATCTGGAAGGCTCCAGCTTGGCGAAGCCGGGCTGACAAGCCTGTGCCCTTGCACCTTGCCTCATGCTGTGCTTCAACCCTTTAGGATGAGGTGACATCATTACTTCACTTTTACATATCATTCCACTTTCACTTCGTCTTGTGGCAGCTGTTGCTCACACTGCTCAGAAAGGCTTCTGAATTCTTTAAAATCCTGTTCTCATGGGGCCTTGCTAGACCTACCTGCAAATCCGTGCGGGAGGAGGGGCCAGCCCACACTAAAAGTAGTGCGGGCTATCGCCCCTGTCTACACGTAAGACGCGACGGGCTGCAGGAAGAACCTATCACATCCGCCATTTTTTTTTTTTTTTTAGTTTAAAGGGGCCATGTGCGCAGGAACGCACCGAGAAAGGTAGGCTTTTTTTAAAAAAAGGTTCCTCGCTCCCCCCTGCCCCAGATTCCCCCCCGCGATCTCCGATCCCCCACCCACCCACGATCACTAATCCCCCGCCTGCGATCTCCGATCCCCCCCCGCCCGCCCAGGATCTCCAATCCCCATCCCCCTCGGCTCCATTTCCCCCCCATCTCCCCACCCTGCCTTGATGGCGTGCCGCTTTTCCCGGCTACTTGCAAGTAAATGCGGTAGCCAGAAAAAGCGGCGGAACGGCCTACACACCCGTGGTCTCAGGCTCAGCCCGAGACTGCGGGAAATACTGGGCCACAACCGGTGCCGGTTATCCCAGGCCAAGGGAGGGTTACCCCTGCCTGAGCCCAGGATCCCCTGTGCGTCATCTGGATGCACAGGGGGCAGCCCAGGGCTCACACCGGGCTACCCCATTGTCTAGCAAGGCCCTTCATCTACTCTTGCTCTGTTCTATTCAAAATCCAACGACAGAGGCGGATGGGCCCGTGCCCTTCTTGGTGAGAACTTGAGGCTCCACCGAGCAGCTGGAGCTCCTCACTACCTGGTGCACCTCTACCACCTCTCTCCTCCTCCTGCCCCAGGTAAGGTTAGGGATCTTCTGTGGGGAAGGATGGGGGAGGCAGCTGTGAAGGTGGCAATGGGCACTTGGGGCACAGGCCAAATGTTTGGAACACACACAATGGATCAAGACATTTTGGGCAGCCAGGTGAAGCCGCCTGCTCCGAGCAGCATCGTCATGATGGGGCAATGGATGCTACAAAACCATCTCAACTTTTGGGCCTGACAAGGCGGTGGCATCTGAGCTCTGCCTCAGACAGCAAAATGATTTGGGGCTGGTCCTGGCTGAACTCACCCTTCCAAGGCAACCGAGATCTGAAGGCTTGTTGCTTTGACCTCCATCTTGAGAGCTAAGCTCAGATCCTGCAAACAAAAGACAGGAAGGTTAGGATGCTGGTAGGAGATGTTGCCCAGAGACTCCGACTTTTGAACCTGTCCCCCAAGGCAGGTAGAAGACTGCTTTCCTGCAGAGGCCCACATGACATCATTTGAAACTTTTCGGGGACTGCATTCCAGCAGAGGCGAAGGCCCGAGCCAAAGTGGGCGGGGTTTGAACCCAGTCTCGGCCCTGGCCAAGGGAACCATTTTATGGAGCAGCTGGGATGTATGAAGAAACTGCTCTGATCCTACACAGGAGAACCATATACAGAAGCAGTGTGTGTGTGTGTGTGTGTGTGTGTGCAGCCAATGCGATTGCAGCTTTGCACAGAGATGTGCCCTTGCATCGCAACGATCACACGAGCCCCACTGAGATGGAACAACGCTTGGTGGCAAGCACTGGATGAGAGTGCCGACGTCCAGTTGTGAACCGCCCAGAGAGCTTCAGCTAATGTAATAAATAAATAAATAAATAAAATAAAATAAAGCTGGGTGAGCCAACGTTTCTCCCAGAAGCTGCAAAACGAGGAGAAAAGGCAGGAGGAGAAGCAGCACATTTTTTTACTCACCACATCCAGAGTGCAGAGGATCTGACTCTGGGAGGAAGATCCAAAGCTGGCTGCTACCACCTGGACGGCAGGGCTGAGACGCAGGACAGCGCGGCCCTCCTGCAGGCTAATGATGGGGTGTCGACTGAGGACCACGTTGAGCCCAAAGACCGCATCCTGGGGATACCGTCCTGCAATCTGAAACGAGGAACGGAAGGCGTGAGAAGCGTTGCACTGCCGGGGCCACCGAACCTCTGAAGTGACCTTATACCGAATTACACCACTGGTCCATTTAGCCAACTACTGCCCATTGTGACTGGCACTGGGTCTCCTCTTTCTTTCTTTGATTTAGATTGAGGCCTTAGCTAGACCTACCTGTTATCCCGTGACAGAGGAGGGAAGACCTCACATTGTGTTTAACGTGAGATCCCTCCACTGTTTACACGCAACGTGCGACGACCTCAGAAGGAGAGGCATCGTGCCCGCCATTTTTTATTTTTAAAGGGACAGCAGCGCACGAACGCTCATGCGCAAAAGGTAGGTAATTTTTAAAATTTAAATTATTTTCCCCACTCCCCCCACCCTATCCCCTAACCCTACCCCCGTGCACGGCTCCCAGCTCCTCGTGAGGAATTGCGCAGAGTTAAGTCAACCCACGGCACCCGGCCACACGTTCCGCTGTCTCGGGCTCAGCCCAGGACCACGGAAAAACTGGGGCCAAAGGGGAGGACTACCGTATTTCTTCAATTGTAAGACGCACACTAATTTCAGTACCACCAACAGAAAAAAAAAAACCCTAAGACACACCCGCGATTCTAAAACGGACCCCATTTTTAGAGATGTTCATATGGGGAAAAAAGTGCATCTTAGAATTGAAGAAGTAGGGTATATCTGTTGGCTCCTGGATTGGATCTAGTTTTACTTTTACCACTGTTTTTCAAGTACCTGGAGACCTGAAGAAAATGAAGAAATCAGCAGAAATGCATTTTCTAAATGTCAAGGTCTCAGCTGGACAATTATTGAATTATTGGCTGGAGATGTTTTTCAATTAATCAATTCGTGGTTCCCTGACTGTACAGTTTTCCCTTACATAAATGCCTATGTTTCTCCATCTTTATTCCATTCCATCTGTAATGCTGCTGCTGTGTAAAACCATTATGATTGTTTGTGAGTATGTATGTGTATGTTGCTGTAACTAAGTTATTCAACTGCCAGTAAAAAGGCTTTGTTTTAACCAAGCAAAGAATCCTGAGCCTCATTTGAGTCTTTGCTGCATCCTACACTGAGAGCCACTGCTAATTCTGCTTATCTCTGGAATAGAATGTAACTTCCGACAATATCATCCCTCCCTGATCCCGGGATCCCCTGTGTGTCATGTGGAGGCACAGGGACGATCCTGGGGTTCGCCCCGGAATAAAGCCCCGTCTAGCTATGGCCTGACTCTGAGACTCTGGGCATCAGCCCCGGTTCCTGCATGTTGTACACAGCATGTGTCATGGCGCTGCCTTATGGCCTCACTCATAAAAGCAAGAGGCAAGATTCTGCTGGAGCAGCCTTTCCCAAACCGATGCCCTCCAGATGTGCTGGACTAGAACTCTCAGCGTCCCCGGGCAGGATCATGTCCAACACAATCTGGGGAGCCTCAGGTTAGGAAAGGCTGCACTAGAGAATGCAAACACCGGTCCCGCTACCTTGCACTTTTCCTCAACAAGAACCCAGGCAGGCCACGAAGAGGCAGGTTGCCTCTTTGCCTAGCAAGATGTTTCTGGAACACATTTGCATTGTGCTTCCTTCATGCAAAACTGGGATCCTTTTGCTGGCAGAAACAGAACGGTCAAAATCTCCCAAGGCCTAAATCCTGGGGAGTACTCGTGGGCATCACACAGCTCAATCTGGTCAAAGACGTGCATAAGACAGAGGACTGCACATAACAGCTGTGGGGGAGAAGGTGATGGAAAAAAACTAGGGATGTGCTCCGCTCCGATTAGGAGCGTAGAAGCAGTAGCGGATTGGCCTGCTCCGCCTTACCCAGAGGCGGAGTAGGAGCGGACCGCGGACCCCCTAGAAGCAAGGCGAAGAGAAGCGACCATTTTTCGGAGCTCCGAGTTCAGGCGGAGCGCTCCGGTCGCCATCTTGAAAACATTTCGCCATAGGATTGCATTGCGGCAAATAATCGCGCATAACTACGTTATTTTTGAAGCTATCGTTCTGGAAATTCTTGTGCACAGAGAGTCGTGGATGGGGGTCATTTTGAGACCACTCTCACCTCTCTGCGTGCTGTGGTTCACGTGCAATATTTTTAAAAAAATTGGGTCAACCGCGCGGCTCAAACTGCGTTTCGGCTTTTCGCCCATAGGATTGCATTGAGGGAAAGAATCGGGGATAACTGGGGGGGGGGTTTAAGCTATCGTTCTGAAAATTCTTGTGCACAGAGAGTCGTGGATGGGGGTCATTTTGAGACCACTCTCAACTTTCTGCATGCTGTGGTTCACGTGCAATATTTTTAAAAAAATCGGGTCAACCGCGCGGCTCAAACTGCGTTTCGGCTTTTCGCCCATAGGATTGCATTGAGGGAAAGAATCGGGGATAACTGGGGGGGGGGTTAAGCTATCGTTCTGAAAATTCTTGTGCACAGAGAGTCGTGGATGGGGGTCATTTTGAGACCACTCTCAACTTTCTGCGTGCTGTGGTTCACGTGCAATATTTTTTTAAAAATCGGGGTTTGGGTTTTTTTTATTTATTTTTTTATTTTTTTGGAAGCGATGACAGGCACATTCAACTCCCAATCCTGATGAGAATTGATCTCCTCAGAAAGCATCCTCCTCCAATCCCAGCGTTGGAGGGGGGACTAAGGCAGACCCACCCTGAGAACTTTCTGTTTTGTGTCTCTTTGTGGGTTGGCGTTCGTGGAGGGAACACTTAGTTAGTTAGTGCTCCTGCTTTGGACTTTGGAGATAGATTAGGATAGGTTTAGTTTGGCGCGTGTGTGTGTTTGTTTGCTTCTTTCTGACTTGTAGCTTAGTTTGCCCTGTGTTTTCCCCTTACTTTGATTTAATATAAACTTTATTTTTGAATTTTGGAGTGTGTGGTTGGGTTGGTTGCCCCCCCCCTTCCCTGTATTAAAGCCTGACTGTTCTGCTTTTGTGAAAGCTTTCTTTTGAAAGCATACACACACTTTTTGTCCCATTTCCCTACATTTATATTCTTAAACATATTTTATTATATTCTTTCACATAGTCCATTAGTATATATTCTCATACATATTATATTAGTATTCATATTTTGTTCTTCTTATAGTAGTGGTTGGTTCTTTTCCCCCCTCCCCTCTCTTAAATCCTGATTGTGTTTCCTTCTATCTTCTATATACCAAATATACCAAAAAAATTGGATTCTCTTTTTCTTCTCTGTGTAACTTGGACAGAGTGGGCTGCTTTTGTCAACTTCAACAGGCAGCCACAGATTGAGCATTTTGGGGAAAGCATACGCACACCATTTCCCTATTCTTAAACATATTATATTATATTCTTTGACATAGTCTTAGTAGTCTATTAGTATACATTCTCATACATATTAGTAGTAGTATTCATATTTTGTTCTTGTTATAGTAGTGGTTGTCCCATTTCTTGTCCCATTTCCCTACATTTATTAGTAATATTCTTAAACATATTATTATATTCTTGTAGATATTCTTAGTAGTATATATATATATATATATATATATATATATATATATTAGTATATTCTCATACATATTAGTAGTAGTATATTTTATTGTTCTTGTCCCATTTCCCTACATTTAAACATATTATATTCTTCTTATACATATTCTTAGTAGTACCTTATACATAGTATTAGTAGTATTAATATTTTGTTAGTCATCATGAAAAGAGGAAGCAGGCGTGCTGAAAGCAGCAAGGCTCAGTCTGCCAGCAGTAAGCAGGCTTCCTCTCCTCCTGTGAAACTCAAACGGGCAACTCCTTGGCTGACTGCTCCAAAACAGAAGCAGGACAAGCAGCAGGCAGAGCCACTCTCTTCTGCAACTTGTGCCCGGCGTTCTCTTTTTGAGGGTGGGAATGGGAAAAGTGCCCGTTTGCAAGAGGCACGTGGCAGCAGTGCCATTAGAGGAGGAGGAGTATCCCCAACTCCTTCATTCTCCTTTCAG
Source organism: Elgaria multicarinata webbii (assembly GCF_023053635.1). Classification (NCBI taxonomy): domain Eukaryota; kingdom Metazoa; phylum Chordata; class Lepidosauria; order Squamata; family Anguidae; genus Elgaria; species Elgaria multicarinata. The sequence continues at coordinate 217,202,241 of NC_086171.1, read as the reverse complement.
CCCACGAGCCCGCTGATGGACCTAGACGAGGTCCTCAGCACAGTGGAGGGGGGGGAGGAGGAGGAGGCGGTGGGCCTCCAGGATGTGGGGGCTGAGGAGGAGCAGCAGCAGGCCGGGGCTCTCTCCCCAGTCTCATCCCACACCCCTGTTTCTGTGGCAACACCAGAGAGCTCAGGCGGGCAATTGGTGGTGTCACCACGGAAACGAAAGACAAGCATCGTGTGGGACCACTTTGAGTTGGGAGCGGATCCCCGCTTTGCTGTCTGTCGCCACTGCAAACTCAGCCTAAGCAGGGGTTCATCGACAGGGCATTATGGAACCAGCAGCATGAAGATGCATCTTCATAGGCAGCACCAGGCGATCTTGCTGGGGAAAGAGGCGGGCAAGGCGACTGGTTCCAGGGGAAAGCCGAAGGCTGCTGCTGGCACTGCCACTCTAAGCTCTCCATCTCCCATCCCCACAAGGGTTAGGCAGGCAACCCTGCAGGACATGGGGTGGGGGAAGTATTGACCCACAAGATGGCGTTTTCCAATGCCCACCCAGGGTGCTACTGTGTTGGGGCATCTGCCGGGACTGACTCCTCCCCAATACTAGATCTATGACATGTCACTCTGCCTGCCCCTCTGCTAGCCTGTCCTCCTCGGTGACCGACTCGCTGGGATGGTTTGCGTTTGCAATGCGTGACTAACTGCAATGCTGGCTTAGAAACCAGCCATCACTTCCTTGTGCCCCCAGAAATGCCCGCAGCCTGCCTGCCTGCCTGCCCGCCTGCCCGCCTCCCCCGGGGTGCTGCTGTGGTGGGGCATCTGCCAGGACTGACTCCTCGCCTACTCTGCCTGCCTCTCTGCCCGCCTGGTGCCTGGTTTGCTCCCAATCGTCCTCCTCTGTGCCCCTCAAGGCGTAACTGCTGGCTTAGAAAGAAAGAACCAGCCATCTTTGCCTCACTTTGCGCCCACTTATGGGTTGGTTTGCTATGCGTTAGTGCTCAAGCCATCCTTGCGGCACTACAATGCATGCTGCCTGCCTGCTTTCCCTCCCTTCTCCCCTTCCCGCCTTGCAGCGATGGTGTATGTGTCTTGCTTTGACTCAGGGGAGAAGTCCTTCCTGCGCTCACTTAGACTTTATCAAGTTCAATAATCCCTTTTTCAAATGTGCCAGAAGATTTAGGGTTATCTCGTGGCATGTTGGGATTGCCTTGGAACTGGCCCCATTGAGCTGTCTGCAATTGCAACTTTAAATCCCTGACATACTGGAGTGTTCAAATTTCAAAAGTTCCCCTAACATCAGGGGATGATGGGATTGCCTTGAAACTTGGTGTCCATGGGGACACATGGGTAAGCTGTCATGGGACCAAAGGATAGGTTTCTAACGTGCAAATTGACGTAGTTGTAGAATGGGACTTGATTTGGGGTGAGTTAAAAAGTTTAAGCCGCGCCAAAAATCAGGGGATGATGGGATTTGCTTGCAACTTGGCATGCATGTGGACACATGGATAAGCTCTCATGGTGCCGAGTTTGAGGTTTCTAACATGCAAATTGACGGAGCTATCCCAAGGGGTGTGAATGGGGTGCCCGATTTTCATAAATTCCCCAAAAATCAGGGGATGATGGGATTGCCTTGAAACTTGGCATCCATGTGGACACGTGGATAAGCTATCATGGTGCCGACTTTGGGGTTTCAAACATGCAAATTGACGTAGTTGTAGAATGGGACAATTTGGGGTGAGTTAAGCCATGCCAAAAATCAGGGGATGATGGGATTTGCTTGCAACTTGGCGTGCATGTGGACACATGGATAAGCTCTCATGGTGCCGAGTTTGAGGTTTCTAACATGCAAATTGACGGAGCTATCCCAAGGGGTGTGAATGGGGTGCCCGATTTTCAAAAATTCCCCAAAAATCAGGGGATGATGGGATTGCCTTGAAACTTGGCGTGCATGTGGACACGTGGATAAGCTATCATGGTGCTGAGTTTGAGGTTTCTAACGTGCAAATTGACGGAGCTATCTAAAGGGGTGTGAATTAGGGTTATGGGTGGTGCGTTAGAGGGTAGAGCCGCGCCAAAAATCAGGGGATGATGGGATTTGCTTGCAACTTGGCGTGCATGTGGACACATGGATAAGCTGCCCTGGTGCCGAGTTTGAGGTTTCTAACATGCAAATTGACGGAGCTATCCCAAGGGGTGTGAATGGGGTGCCCGATTTTCAAAAATTCGCCAAAAATCAGGGGATGATGGGATTGCCTTGAAACTTGGCGTGTGTGTGTATACGCCCATGAGGTGTCATGGTGCCAAACGTGAGGTTTCTAACTTCAACGGAAAAAAAGTTGTTTACTTTTTTAGCTTTCAATGCAACCCTATGGGGGGCAAAAACGGAGCTCCGGATCCGGATCCGGAGCTCCGAGCGGAGCGGAGCGGAAGTGGGCGGAGCGGGGGCGGGGCGGAGCGACCCGCTCCAGAAAATGGCGGATCTGCAAGTGAAGCAGAGCGGGGGGTCCGTGCACACCCCTAAAAAAAACCCTGCATCAGTCAGCTTGTGTGTTGCAGTGGCTAAGGTTTGTGAAGCTACTGGACCACATGTCAAACCATTGCTCCATCTAGCCCAGGGCCATTGCTAGATGAGGCGTTAGCCCGGTGTGAGGCCCTGTCTCCCTCCTGTGCATCCAGATGACGCACAGGGGATCCCGGGGTCAGGCCAGGCTAAGACCTCGCTTGAACCGGGATAAGCGGATGCGCTTATGGCCCGGCTTGTCCACAGCCCCGGCCTGAGGCTGGGGCTGCGGAAGGTCTAGCAGGGTCCGTGGCTTTTCCCGGCTGCTCACATACGAGTAGCCGGGAGAAGCCACGGACTGGGCACAGCACTCCATAGGAGCTTTGTGCCCATCAGGCCGTGGGGGGGAAATCACAGGCGGGGGGCGCGGAGGGGGCATCAGATATTATGAGCGGGCAGGGGGCGGGCATGATGAGCGGGCAGGGGGCGGGCATGACGAGCGGGCAGGGGGCGGGCATGACGAGCGGGCATGGCGAGCAGCGACGGGCATGGCGGATGGGGAAGAAGGACGGGGACGGGCATGGCGGACGGGGGGAAGAAGGACGGGGACAGGGCCTGGCGGACGGAGGGAGGACGGGCGAGCAGGCAAGGGGGGCATCAGGTATTGCGGGGGGGAAATCAGGAGGAGCGGAGGACCCTTTATTTTTTTAAAAAAACCTACCTTTTTCGGTGGTGCGCTCCTGCGCACATGGCCCTTTAAGTTCCAAAAGAAAATGGCGGACACGACAGGGCTTCCCCTTGCCCCGTCGCATGTTACGTCTGGGAAAGGGTGAAGGTGCGAGCTAACTGTAGCGTGCCGTCGCCCCTACTCCCCATCGGATTATGTGGTAGGTCTAGCAAGGCCCCAGGTCTCAGGCAGAGAGCAGATCCTGATCCTTGAACCAGAGAATCTAGGGATGGAGACCTTTTACATGCAAAGGGCATGCTCTATCCACAAGCCATGAGCCCGTGATGTCCAGGCACTGACATGAGTGAATGGGGAGGTCTGGATGTGGGAAATCCAGGTTCAAGCCCCCATTCAATTATGAAGTCTCCTGGATGGTTTGGGTCGAGTCACAACCTCCCCACTAACCCTACTTCACACGGTCATTGTGAAGCGAATGCTCACAATGGGGTACACATATAATAGCTAATACTTTTTCACTGGAGGGCGAAGCCAGTTTTGCACACTCAACGGATTAGTCACTGAGGAGCCTCCCAAATAAGCATCACTTACTGAGGGCATGGCAGATTCCAGCATGGACCTGGTGAGGTGGAACCCTCCAGAACTCTGAAAAGAAGGAAAGAATTCTCAGTTTGATCCTGGGGAATGGCAGGGAATGAACCTAAGAAGCTGCTGGATCTGACCTAAGGCCTCTCTAGTCCAGCGTTCTGCTTCCCAGAGGGTTCAACCAGATGCCCAAGGAAGCCCACAAGCAGGCCATGAAGAGAGCAGTAGTCTTCTCCTGACTACTGACAACTGGTATTCAGAGGTCAGGTTCCTCTGACCCTGGCTGGAGGTAGCATATAGCTACTGTGACTGGTAGCCATTAGCTTTCTGCCACACACTCCTGCATAGCATGTCCATAATAATCAAGAGTTTGGCTCTGAGTAGTGGAAACCAACAAGATTTGATTTGGTCTGGGCTTGGCATGGTAGCGTTTGCCATGCAAATCGTGTATTGGAGGGAAGTGACTGGTTTGGAGGACCTCCCTCTCCCGCTCTACTGACCGACTGGCCTCCGATGTTGAGATTGAAGGCTCCTGATTGTCCCAGAGTGGAAAATAGATTCATGAACAGATGTTCCGAGATGCCCATGGTCACCATGGGATCATTGGAAACCCTCTCCTGGGGCGGCAGGGAGAAAGCCGGGGCGGGGCTGGACACGTCTATCGGCTTCCCCATCAGTGCAAAAGCTGCCTGCAGAGAGGAAGAATGTGTCATATTGGACCCTTTGCCCCACAAATCCCTTGTCAGAACTTTGTAAGGTTTGGGGTGGGGGCTTACATTTAAATCCACATCAATGTAGTCACTGGTGATTTCGGGGGTTTCCAACATGGCGTACTGAAGTTGGGACATGGGATTGATGGTATTCAGGCCTGCAGGGGGTAAAATAATATCCAAAAGAGGGTATCAGTATTTGAAACAGGCATTTTATTTATTTATTTATTTATTTATTACATTTCTATACCGCCCAATAGCCAGAGCTCTCTGGCATACTTAAGAGGGAGGAGGAGGAGGAGGAAGATGAGGAGGACGAGGAGGACGAGGAAAACGAGGAGGAGGAGGAGGACGAGGACGAGGACGAGGACGAGGAGGAAGATGAGGAGGATGAGGAGGACGAGGATGAGGAAGAGAAGGAGGACGAGGACGAGAAGGAGGACGAGGAGGAAGAGAAGGAGGATGAGGAGGATGAGGATGAGGAGGATGAGGAGGAAGAGAAGGAGGACGAGGAGGAGGAGGAGGACGAGGACGAGGAGGAAAAGGAGGACGAGGAGGAGGAGGAAGAGGAGGAGGAGGAGGAGGAGGAAGATGAGGAGGACAAGGAGGACAAGGACGAGGATGAGGAGGACGAGGAGGAAAACAAAACTAAACAGACTACATTTGGAAAATGCACACTCTCATGCAAATTCTCCAAAATGGCCACTGGTCCCAAGCCTCAGTTTCCACCAGGGAATCTCCGGCTGCCTCAGCTCCTAGTTCTTGTAGAATGAAGTGATGACTGTAAACTTCTGTTGACTCAGCAGATGCTGAAGGCTATCAAATATCTGAAGGGCACCAAGTTGGGGAACAGTGCTCTACTCAGGGCCAGGCTCTACCACAATTGCTTAAAAAGCAATGGAAGCCCCGTCCCCAAATTGTAGAGGCCTCTAAAGTCTTCATCCACCCACAGTTTCCTTCTCTGCATTCTGTCCCTCCAGAGGATTTTCTCCACAGCTAAAGTTCCAAAACCAAAGTGAGTTTGGCTGAGGAAAAGCCCTGGGATGTCAGGAGTGGGGGGCAACTAAGGGGAGATAAATGGCAGGCTACCATACCATATACATGACTAGGAAAAGTCTGGTTTTAAGCCAACGGGACTGACACCATCATGTCTAAGGTTACTCTGGCCTTTGCTAGACCTACCTTAAAATCCAGGCGTGAGGAGGGGAGAGCCCACGATGCAACTATCGCGGGCTGTCGCCCTTGTCTACATGTCAGACGCAACAGGCTAAAGGAAAGACCCGTCGCGTCTGCCATTTTTTTAAAAAAAATTAAAGGGCCAGCTGTGCAGGAGTGCACGAACGACTAAAGGTAAGGTTTGTTTTTAAAAAAACAAACAAAAAAGATTTCCTCGCTACCCCCACCCTGCCCCCGGTGGGCGCAGCGTTCCTGGGGAGTGCTGCTCCCCGTGCGCGGCTTCTCCCAGCTATGCTCGAGTAATTGCGCAGAGCCGGGAAAAGCAGCGGAATGGGCTCAGCCCGAGACCGTGGGAAGAGTTGGGCTGAAAGGGGTAGGCTATACCCCATGGCCAGGGAGGGTTGAGCCCGGAATCCCCTGTGCATTATCTGGACGCACAGGGGCGATCCTGGGTATCAGTCCGGGATATAGCCTGGTCTAGCAATGGCCTCTCACCATTCACTGAAGTGTACAGAATAGGCTGAAATGCGTTGAAGTGGTTCCCCATGGCTATTTCTTTAACTCCCAGCAGGGGGTGCCCCTGTTTTGCTCTGTGGTTGTTACTGCTGTTGTTCATAACCATCTCTCCATTCTGCCTGCCCACAACTACGTGCCCAACATGGTGCATAACTGTGAATGCTGCTCTATGGAACGCTCTGGTTAGTGGCAGCATCCCCCCAAGAAGCAGCGGACAGAGGGGTTTGGAGCAATTCCCCAGTTGCACTACATGCCTCGGGTGGTCTGATTGAGACCCCTGGGTCCTCACACCCTTCAAGTTGCAACTTACCAACCAAAGTGCCCAGCTTGGCATTCAGTCCCAGGACCGTGTTAGAGACACTCAAACACATCTGCATGGATGCATAGAAAGGGGAAGGGAGAAGGGTCAGCGGAGACCATCAGTAGGCTGGATGAAGCAGCCAGAACTTGTGTTTGCACTGGAAGCACCCTTGCACAGATCACCTGCTCTTGAAGCTAGTCTGAGAACAAATCTGTGTGTGTCCCCCCCTCTCTTTCGCTCATGCCAATACAAAGAATTTGGGATCACCTGCATGCAAAGTAGGGACTCTACTTCTGAGCTACGGCCCCTCCCTGCAGTGGAAATCATAGAATCATAGAACAGCAGAGTTGGAAGAGACCTACAAGGCTATTGAGTCCAACCCCCTGCTCAATGCAGTCATGCGGCCATGTCCAGAATGGGAGGGGTCAAGGGGGTCATGCATGATTCCCTGGGGGCCTCTCAGTTCAGACCTCTCCGAAGGCCAGGACTGGTGTTACTGGTCAACCCACTGGAGCTGTTCAGCACAGCTCTTATCTGATTTGCTCATCAGATAGGAGTACAAGGTTCCCGGGGCGGAAGGAATGTATACTTCATTGCTTTTTCTTGCTCTATTGGCCTATTTTAGCTAAATAAACCTCTTTCCTTTGCCCACTGGTGTGTTCATTGCCTCTGAACATCCCAAAAGAACCACAGGCTGTTGGCAAAACGCTCCCCGGTCATGAGTTGCATTTGCAAGACTCCAGTGCAAACACTTTCCATAAAAAGAGGACAGGAACATTCTCTGGATGAATGAAACATTTTCTGGGCCTTTTTACCTTGTCGATCAAGACGGCACGGATGTGGTCCTGAATAAGTTTCGGGAGACCAAACAAGCTAAAGAAGGCAGGACACAAAGAGGAAACACTTCTTTAAAAAAAACCACTTTCCATTTTCTCTATTAATGTAGCTTTGATATGTGTACCAATTGGAAGAGCTCCTATGGGGTGATCTAACCCATCACTATCCTAAGCTACAATATGGGGTCCCTAAGGCAGCCTTCGCAGAGCCGGAAGGCCCACTCACACACTTCCTTGGCCAGCTCTGGCCGACCTTGGAAACCGTCTCAGGACCCTTGCAGATGTTGCCACAGTGGCTTGCAAGTCTCTTTGCCATGGATTCATCTCACAGCACTGCCATCAGGTGAAGGCCCAGCACTAGGGTGACCCTATGGGAAGGAGGACTGGGCTCCTGTATCTTTAACAGTTGCATAGAAAAGGGAATTTCAGCAGGGGTCCTTTGTATGCAGGCGTCTCCCCTCTTCTCAGCTGCCTTTTTCGTGTTCCTTATGGAACTGTCGCTCTCTTGCTTCTAAGGCCCCTGTCATCCAGGACTTGTTTATCTCTAGGTCTCTCCACCTCCTTGCTCTTACTGAAACCTGGCTTCCTGCCCATGATACTGCCATCTCTGCTGCCCTCTCTCTTGGAGGACTCTCTTTCTCTCACACTAGTCGCCCAGAGGGTCGGGGTGGTGGTGTGGGTCTTTTATTATCTAGTTTGTGCCAGTTCCAGCCTCTTTCCATTCCACCTTCACATTGCTTCTCCTCTTTTGAGGTACATGTGGTGAGGCTCTTCGCTCCACTGCGACTGCGGGTTGCAGTTCTGTACCGCCCCCCAGGCTCGTCCTCAAAATTTATCTCTGATTTTGATTCGTGGCTGTCCTTTTTCCTCTCTGACAACTGTCCTACTCTTATCCTGGGTGATTTCAACATTCATGTGGATGACCCTCAAGATGCTGCAGCTCTACGATTTCGCTCATTATCTTCCTCTTATGATCTTAAGCTTTGGTCTGATGCACCCACACATTCCCTTGGACACTGTCTGGATCTTGTTCTCACTCGGAATTGCTCTGTGTTGGACTTTTCTACTGCTCACTTTCCGCTGTCAGATCATCACCTAGTTTCTTTCAATATTACTCATAATCCTCCTCCTTCACGTCCCGCTTCTCGCTCTTGTCGTGACTTGCAATCTATCAATTACGAGGCTTTTTCCCAGTCCCTAGCCTCCTCCCTTCCTTCTGTCTGTTCGGCTGTCTCCTTGGACTCAGCTGTCTCCTTCTTTAATTCCTCCTTATCTTCAACTCTTGATAATCTTGCTCCATCTACAACTCGGATAGTTCGCCCTTCTCAACCCCAACCGTGGCTCACCTCTTCCCTCCGCTACCTTCGCTCTTGTTCCCGGGCAGCTGAACGCCTTTGGCGTAAGACCAGGGACCGGGCAGACTTTGTCCATTACAAATTTGTACTTTCCTCTTTCTCTTCTGCCATCTCACTGGCCAAACAGCAGTACTACTCAACGCTGATCCAGTCAAATGCTAGGCATCCTCAGCGGCTCTTTGCGTCCTTCAATTCTCTTCTGAAGCCTAATCCGCCATCTCTCCCCGCCTCTCTGTCTGCTAACAACTTTGCCTCTTTTTTCAATGCTAAAATCCAAACTATCCGCTCTGATCTGGCCAGCTCTGCTCCTCTTCCAGTTCCTGTTCCTCATCTGTCAGCTCCTCCTGCAAATTTCTCTGCGTTTCCTTCGGTCTCTGCGGATGAACTGTCTACAATACTGCGCTCTTCGAATCCTTCCACTTGTTCTCGTGATCCGATTCCTTCTCGCGTCTTTATTAATCTTATTCCTGCTATCCTCCCTTCCTTGCTACATATTATTAATCTTTCTCTGTCCTCTGGTTCATTTCCTTCTGCTTTTAAACATGCTACAGTCTCTCCTATTCTCAAGAAACCTACTCTTGATAGGCTATCTCTGTCTAACTACCGACCTGTCTCTTTGTTGCCGTTTGTTTCAAAGATCCTGGAGCGTGCGGTCTACTCTCGCTGTCTTGACTTTCTTTCTAGTAACTCTGCTTTGGATCCATTTCAATCTGGATTCCGTCCTCTGCATTCCACCGAAACAGCCCTTACTAAGATCACCAATGATCTCCTTACTGCCAAGTCTAAAGGCCATTATTCCGTTCTTATTCTCCTTGATCTAACTGCAGCCTTTGACACGGTTGATCATGATCTTCTCTTAGATTCCCTTCATGACCTTGGATTTTGTGGCTCTGTCTATAACTGGTTTGCCTCCTATCTAGCGGGTCGGTCTTTCAGCGTGTTGACTAATGGCAGCTCGTCTTCCTCCTTTCCCCTTTCAGTAGGGGTTCCGCAAGGCTCGGTGCTTGGCCCGTTGTTGTTTTCCTTATACATGTTGCCCTTGGGCAAGCTTATTCAATCTCATGGTCTCCAATATCATCTGTACGCCGATGATACACAACTATATCTGTCATCTCCGGAACTTTCTCCTGATGTTCACGATCGTATCTCGGCATGTCTTTCAGATATCTCAGCTTGGCTGCTTCATCGTCGCTTGAAGCTTAACATGGCAAAGACTGAATTGCTTGTTTTTCCTCCTAAACCTTCTCCTCATCTCTCATTCTCTCTTACTGTCAATGATGTTACGCTTACTCCGGTCAAGGAAGCTCGTAGCCTTGGCTTTATCTTCGACTCCTCGCTCTCCTTTATTCCTCATATTGAGGCAGTAGCTAAATCTTGTCGATTTTTCCTGTATAATATTGCCAGGATTCGATCATTTTTGTCTGTCTCTTCTGCCAAGACGCTTGTTCATGCACTGGTTATTTCACGGTTGGACTACTGCAACCTTCTTCTCTCTGGCCTTCCTTCTTCTCACATCAGCCCGTTGGTTTCTGTTCACCACTCTGCCGCAAAGATCATCTTCTTAGCACGCCGCTCCGACCATGTTACTCCGCTTCTGAAATCTCTTCATTGGCTTCCAATTCACTTCAGAATCCAATATAAACTTCTCCTGTTAACCTTCAAAGCTTTTCACGGTCTAGCTCCTTCCTATCTCTCCTCTCTCATCTCACACTATTGCCCCGCTCGTGCTCTTCGCTCCTCTGATGCCATGTTTCTCGCCTGCCCAAGGGCCTCTACTTCCCTTGCTCGGCTTCGTCCATTTTCGTCTGCTGCCCCTTACGCCTGGAATGCTCTTCCAGAACATTTGAGAACTACAAGTTCAACCACAGCTTTTAAAGCTCAACTAAAAACTTTTCTTTTTCCTAAAGCTTTTAAAACTTGATGTTGTGCAGACTTCTACTGTTACTTTCTACTGTTAGTTTTTCCCTACCCTGTGCCTGCTTACCCTTCCCTGTACCTGTTGGCATTCTCTTCCCCTCCTTATTGTTTTACTATGATTTTATTAGATTGTAAGCCTATGCGGCAGGGTCTTGCTATTTACTGTTTTACTCTGTACAGCACCATGTACATTGATGGTGCTATATAAATAATAATAATAATAATAATAATAGGCAGCACCTGGTGAAATTCCCTCTTCATCACAACTGTTAAAGCTGCGGGAGCTATACTACAGAGATCAGATACAAAAGAGGGAAGGGCTCCTGCAGCTTTAACTGTGGTGATGAAGAGGGAATTTCACCAGGTGCTGCCTGCATACAAAGGACATCTGCTGAAATTCCCCTTTTCTATGCAACTGTTAAAGATACAGGAGCCCGGTCCTCCTTTCCATAGGGTCACCCTACCCAGCACCACCATGGGACTGTGGGCAATCACACTGGAACTTCTCACGCAATCATGGCCACCTTATCCATGCTTCAAGATCCTCCCACTCCCCACTATAGCAATAACATTCTCCAGTCTGGGGCTTGCAGTTGGTCCCAAACCTGAGCCCTTTGGAGCTTAGTGCCGGGAAATTTCAGGAGGGTGTGGACAAAAAAATGAGCCCTTTGGCTTTCCTCTCTGGAATCCTGTCCCTAAATGATCCCCAAGCAGCAGGCTGGCGAGCACCCTTAGGGGCTAGGTAGATACTGTGACATTGGGCTGTGAGGTCCCATTGTCAAATCATAGAATCATAGAATAGCAGAGTTGGAAGGGGCCTACAAGGCCAACAAGGCCAACGCCCTACTCAAGGCAGGAATCCACCCTAAAGCATCCCTGACAGGTGGTTGTCCAGCTGCCTCTTGAAGGCCTCTAGTGTGGGAGGTGGTGGAGGTGGTGAGAATTCTCTTGGAGGGACCTCAAGTGTGGGGGAATGATTTTATCGTGTTGATGTGCATTATACTGGGCAAGAAAAACCCTGTTGTTGCTGGAAAGAAAGTTACGTCTGGCACAATTACAGGCCAGCCACCTTTTGACAAAACATAGACGTCTGCACACGGCTGTCTGCCACCTACTTCTTTCCACGAACTATGATTTGTATGTCTCCCAGAAGGGACTTGCAAGCCGTAATACTCAGGACGGGGAACCCATGAGGACTGCGCGTGACACGGATATCAAGCATGATGGAGGATCCCAGCTTCAGCTCCAAGGGCGAAATCAAGCTACACAAAGGGAGAAAACGGCTGAGTTGGAGGCAAAGTTTTTGCTTTCATTCCGTTTGTCAGATTCCCACCTTTAATTCCCTTCTGCATCAATTTGCAAATTTAGTTTTTAAAAGTTATTTTCTTCAAGTCCCAATATGTACAGCTTTGTATGCATTTTTTTAAAAAATGCATGGAACTCCACTCTCACCCCCCATAATACATAGTCATTTTGCGCACACTTTCTCGAAATATGAGCATTTGTGTCCGCTTTTCCCTAAGAAACGCATTTTTAACTGACAAACGTGATTGCAATGTTCCATAAGGTGCAGATTTTTGAGCACGGTTGTGTTCTGGTTCATGTAACAAGTACAAAGAGTGCAAATTACATAAATTAGCATTAAATCACAAATCAAACAAAATTCTCATTGGTGCCTACTACTGAGGGCCCAATAGCAGCGCTGCCTCACTAATGTTCCTGATTTAAAGGAATACTCATGATATGAGCCTATGATAATACCCATGACATGAGCCCACCTGTGTTGGCTGCCTATACATTTCTGAACCCAATTCAAGGTGCTGTTTTTGACCTACAAAACCTTACACAGCTTGGGATCACAATACCTGACGGAACACCTCTCCCGACATGAACCTACCCGCTCACTGCGCTCAACATCTAAGGTCCTCCTCCGGGTGCCTACTCCAAGGGAAGCTCGGAGGATGGCAACAAGGGAGAGGGCCTTTTCAGTGGTGGCCCCCCAATTATGGAATGATCTCCTCAACGAGGCTCACCTGGCGCCAAGATTGTTATCTTTTCGGCGCCAGGTCAAGACGTTTCTCTTGTCTCAGGCAGTTAACAACATATACTGAGGGTTTTTTTTAACTAACCCCAGAATAGTTCCTTTAAATGATATTGCTGTTTTTATGGTTTTAAAGTTTTGTATATTTGTTTTTAATGTTCACTCTTTTTAACTTTTGTAAACGGCCCAGAGAGCTTCGGCTATGAGGCAGTACATAAATGTAATAAATAAAATAAATAAATAAATTTTGTTTTTAATTGTTCCCTCAGAAAAGACAACTCGAAGGGAAGAACTTAGAACTTTTAGAGCTGAACTGAATTTACTCCACAGATTCCTTGTGGGCAGCCCCTTCGACAAATGTCAACAGAGAATCAGAGAATCATAGAATAGTAGAGTTGGAAGGGTCTCTAAAGCCATCGAGTCCAACCCCCTGCTCAGTGCAGGAATCCACCTTAAAGCATCTCTGACAGATGGCTGTCCAGCTGCCTCTTGAAGGCCTCTAGTGTGGGAGAGCCCACAACCTCCCTAGGTAACTGGTTCCATTGTCATACTGCTCTAACTGTCAGGAAGTTTTTTATAGAATCATAGAATCATAGAATAGTAGAGTTGGAAGGTGCCTCTAAGGCCATCGAGTCCAACCCCCTGCTCAGTGCAGGAATCCACCTTAAAGCATCCCTGACAGATGGTTGGCCAGCTACCTCTTGAAGGTCTCTAGTGTGGGAGAGCCCACAACCTCCCTAGGTCACTGGTTCCATTGTCGTTCTGCTCTAGTGAACCTTCTCTGAATGCTGCAAAAGGAATCTAGTATTTGGTAGCACAGCTACCTATTGCGCAGTGGCGTAAATCACAAGCCCTTCGTAAGTAAGCCACCACCACTGTCCCACATAAGAGCAAATCAAGCAGCTCACTCACAGGTTGACTCTCATGTGGAACTGGCTGCTGAAAGACAGCTGGACGCCGGTTTTGGGGATCAGTTTCAGGGAGAGGTGAGGAAGCTCAACTTTCAGAATGTTGATGCTGCAGGAATAGGGAGGGAGGAGGAATAAGAACATAACAGTCAGCATAACTTCATTATTATGACAGGTTATATGCATTGCTATGAAATTATAGACATTTGGGCACATATTATTCAAATAATATAAAATATGATAGAGTATATTTATATTTATTTGTAGCTTCTTCTATTTAGGGTGAAATCCTATGCATCTTTAGAGTCACCGTATGGAAAGGACCATTTCCTGTATCTTTAACAGTTGTTTAGAAAAGGGAATTTCATTTGTATGCATGCAGCACCTGGTGAAATTCCCTCTTCCTCTAGCTATACTAGAATGACCAGATTCGAAAGAGGGCAGGGCTCCTGCAGCTTTAACTCTTGTGCTGAAGAGGAGCTGAAACCCAAGAAAATGAGAAAAGAGAAAACAAATCAATAAAAGGTTTAACGAGTGAAATATATAGAATATTAGTGGAAAAGGGAGAGACAGAAAGTGTAGGTAAGATGGTGTGGGAAACTGACTTGAAGGAACAAATAGGGCAACAGAGTTGGGAAGGGATATGGAAACAACGAGTGTTGAGAAATATGTCCGTGAGGATAAAAGAAAATTATTACAAGCTTGTTTGGAGGTGGTACCTAACCCCAGTGAAATAAAATAAAATAAATAAGATGAATTCAGCAATATGTTGGAGAGGTTGTCAAGAGAAAGGAACGTATTTACATATGTGGTGGGAATGTGAATTTGTACAAAAATTATGGAAAATGGTGTTTAAAGAGATAAAATAAATTTTAGGAATGGAGATTGGAGAGACACCTATTGTGGCATTATTATCAGTTTATGGAGAACTGAATTGTAATCAAGAGACAAAAGAATTGATAACGAATTTGTTAACAGCAGCAAGAAGATATCTAGGAACTGGAAGATTCAAGGGGATTATCATATAGAAGATTGGTATAAAGAAATATGGGATATTGCTATTAATGATAAATTAACATATAACATGAAAGTTAGAAGAGGAATGATAAAAACGAATGATTTTGAAGGAATATGGAAACAGTTTTTAGAATTTGTATTATTAAAGGGGAGAGGGAAAACCCCTCCAGAGGAAGTAATGAGATTTTGGAAATATGAATAAGATCCTGGGGTTGGAGGGAGCACACTTATGTTACTTATGTTATGTTAAATAGAATTAAGTTAGAACATATGTTATTAAATTGTTTACTTTATATTATTGTGTATTATGGGGCATTGTTTCATATTGTATTGTTGTATTGTTTGGATGTTTTTTTTAAATATATATATATATATATATATATATATATATACTCTTGTGCTGAAGAGGGAATATCAACACGGGCTGAATTGGGATGGTGAACCGGCCCTTTCTGACACCTGCAGCACACATCTTGCCCAGACCGAATGCGGGATGCGTTGCCGCGCAGCTGCCCTGCCTGGTCTGTCCTGCGCAAGAGACGTGACTCACCCCACAAAGTTCAGAAGCGGTTGAAAAATAGTTCCACGGTCCACAAACTGTGGAATCTTGATGATGCTGAGGCCTCGCAGCAGGGACGGTCTCCCTTCCTGGCATACTGTGGAAATAAGACACGGGACACTTCGGAAGGCGCCTCCTCAACCTGTGCTATGAAGGACTGGTGACGTCCTTACAAATCAGGAAGTACGAAGTTCAACTCTTAACTTCGCCGCGGTGGCGTGCCGTTATCTGCACAGGAAGGAGCGCCATTGCGGACTTTGGGGAAGGAGAGGCCGCTGTGCCCGTCCACTGAGCCTGTGCGTGACATGCAGCGTGGGGGTTGGGGTTGGGGGGGGTGGCTTAATTCCCCAGGCACTGGGGAGGGCAGCTTTTTTTGGTCTTTGTTTTAATCTGTAAATGCGAAGCTTCACATTTACAGATAAATGGAGGGAGAGAAACAGCAACAAGGGAGGGGGAGAAAAGGGGCGCTCCACTCCAAACATCCACTCCACTTTTATTTGTCTTTTTGTTTGTTTGTTTTGCACAATGGTGCACAGAGGCACGGAGGTGGTCCAGCAACTGTTTGGCTTGCTGGTCCACCCCCCTCCCTGCCCAGCCTGTGGGCCGCCCCTTCAGCTCCCCTCTCCCCCAGTACTTTAATTTTAATTTTTGTACTTTATTTATTTTAAAGTGATGGTCAGCAGCCGTTTGGCTCGCTAGCCTGCCCCCGCCCCTGTCCAGCCGATGGTGACCAACCAGGGGTCACCATCGGCTGGGGCGCACCTCTGCCGCAGCTCCGGAGGAAAGCAACAGTATAAGGCAGCTGCTCCAGGCTGGCTAGCACCCTTAGGGGCTGGGTAGGTACACTCCAGGTAAAGTAAGTCAGGATAAGTGCCCGACTGTTTCAAACTGGAGCATTGGGGGTTTGCCGCTGGATGGCTTCAGGATAGCGGCTGCATCATATAGCTGCCCTGTTGCCACTCCAGATCTAGATGGTCCGTAAAAAGAGTGAGCAGCAAGTAGATCTCCAGAACTTTGGGACTGTAGCTCCCAGCTATCTCAGCATTAACCATGACATCCAAAACACCTGGTAATCGACCTTCTGCCCACCCTTGGTCTGCAAAGCCCCTCCAGCGCTTTGATTCTACAATCTGGCTTTCTATGTGCAGAGAATGGTTTTGTTTATTTGCATGGAGGGACCTTCAGTCACCTGGGAACCACCTTGCAGTCCAAAGTGTACAGTTTGGAGAAAAGGTTTTCCACTACATTTGCCATTTGTGCGATCCATGCTGAGTGATGATGACAATGATGATGGCCATTGTTAGCATTTGTGGTTTATGCCTGATTGCCCATCAGAGACAGATGCATGAGTTGCTACAGTCCCATCCCATCCCAATAATGCCCAGTCAGCTCACGGGTCATCTGTAGTAGTATTTATTATTTATTATTTGTGGAGGCAGCTAAGCTGCACTGAATATTATCTAGTTTTCACTTTCATTTCAAAATTAGCATAATTATGAAATTAAAGTGAAAATTAGCTAATATTCAGTCCAGACCTCTAAGAGAGGCAGAGGATGACATCATGTTATGAGATCCTCCAAGAGATCCTCCCAGAGTGCAGGACACAGAATAACGGGCTCAAGTTAAAGGAAGCCAGATTCCAGCTGGACATCAGGAAAAACTTCCTGACTGTTAGAGCAGTATGACAATGGAATCAGTTACCTAGGGAGGTTGTTAGCTCTCTCACACTAGAGGCCATCAAGAGGCAGCTGGACAACCACCTGTCAGGGATGCTTTAGGGTGGATTCCTGCATTGAGCAGGGGGTTGGACTTGATGGCCTTGTTAGGTCCCTTCCAACTCTGCTATTCTATTATTCTATCAGGAAAAACATCCTGACTGTTAGAGCAGTATGACAATGGAATCAGTTACCTAGGGAGGTTGTTAGCTCTCTCACACTAGAGGCCATCAAGAGGCAGCTGGACAACCACCTGTCAGGGATGCTTTAGGGTGGATTCCTGCATTGAGCAGGGGGTTGGACTTGATGGCCTTGTAGGCCCCTTCCAACACTGCTATTCTGTGATTCTATGATTCTATGTACACTTACCATACTCAAGTGCTTCTTGATTAACTCTTACCACAGTTCCTGGGTTGGTCCCCTGCGAAGGGACAATGAGGGGGAAAAGGATGCTTAAAATGCAAACCTTGAACATCTTCTGCATCATTGCAGAGCTGTTGGGCTGCTCGAAAAGAGAGGAATGAAAGGAAGGGCAACTGTCAGTAGGGTTGGAGCAGAAATTCACTAGCTTCACATTTTAAGGCAAACTTACATAATTTCGCACTTTTGAACTAATATGCAAATCAAAACTCAGTTATCCTTATAATAACATCAGAAGAGCCCTGGTGGATCAGATCCATCTAGTCCAGTACTCTGTCTACGCAGTGGCCAACCAGCTATCGATGAGAAATCCACAAGCATGACATGGGTCTAGTAGCACCCTCCTGCCCATGTTCCCCTGTGGGGTTAAAAACTTAAGGCTAAAATTCTAGGGGCCCTGATATTAAATATTCAGGCACACCTATCTTAAATAGTTGGGCTGTGCACGGACACACACCCCTCCACTTCACTTCACTTCAGATCCCAATTCAGAACTTCTGAATTTGGCCCAATTCGCTTCAATTCAGTTCAGACTTGGTCTTGCTTCAGATCCAGATCCAGATCAAGATCCAGATATCCAAATTATTCAGATTTTTTCATTTTCCATAAACTTGCATTGGGGAAAAATAACACCTATAACTTTTTTTATTTTTCAAGACAGAATTATGATAGTTGGAGACCTTACCAATGCCCTGGAGATGCTCATGTGTGCCAAATTTCAGACAGATCTGTGCTGTAGTATTCCTATAATCCACAGCTAAAAATGTGATTTTTCAAGGAAACAACGCAGCCACCCAAAGCTAATCTCTGTGTGGTTTTGAAGTGCAAATCTCCCCTACTTCAGTTTTCTTTTGTTTGTTCTGAAGCTGAAACATCCTGATGCTATTCCCATTCACAAAAGAAACAGGGGAAGTTAAACCCTGTCCTAGGCTGCCTGCAATACAGATATGACCTGGTTGGAAGCAAAGTGTCTCAAAGACGGAGGCCTTAGCTAGACCCAAGATTTATCCCAGGATAATCCCAGGATTGTCTCTGCCTGCTTCCGGGATCCCCTGTGTGTCATTTACATGAACAAGGATGACCCCGGGATGTGTTCAGAGGAGGGCAACCAGGATGATCAGGGGTCTGGAAACAAAGCCCTATGAAGAGAGACTGAAAGAACTGGGCATGTTGAGCCTGGAGAAGAGAAGATTGAGGGGAGACATGATAGCACTCTTCAAATACTTAAAAGGTGGTCACACAGAGGAGGGCCAGGATCTCTTCTCAATCCTCCCAGAGTGCAGGTCACGGAATAATGGGCTCAAGTTAAAGTAAGCCAGATTCCAGCTGGACATCAGGAAAAACTTCCTGACTGTTAGAGCAGTACGACAATGGAATCAGTTACCTAGGGAGGTTGTGGGCTCTCCCACACTAGAGGCCTTCAAGAGGCAGCTGGACAACCACCTGTCAGGGATGCTTTAGGGTGGATTCCTGCATTGAGCAAGGAGTTGGACTCGATGGCCTTGTAGGCCCCTTCCAACTCTGCTATTCTATGATCATCAAAGAGCCTGTCTGTCACTAACAGGAAAGAGGGTTTGCAAAGCATCCCCTTCATCAAAGAAGCTAGGGAAAGGATCCCTTTGGGTTCCTTCCTTCAGAGTTGAGTTACTGAACTGTAAGCACAGCTGCCAACAACAACAACCCTGCCTGACTTAAATAGAGGGGGAAAGCCTGCCAAAACAAGGAAGGGGGGAAGAAGGATGGATGTGCCTGTCACTCCCCCGAGGGCTTGAAGGTGGGATATCCCAGCAGGGGCAGATTGACTTTGAGAAAGACCAGCTGCTCCACCAACTCAGCGTCCAGGCAAGAGCGGTGGGGTGTCACCATGTCAGCCACCATGGAGAACACCCTCTGACTTCGAATGCTGGTCGGTGGGCAGCTGAGTCGATCCCTGGCCACCTGAGCCAGGTCTGGCCAAATCTGGCTGCGGGATGGCTAGCTGTGCCCATCGGGGTAGGGGGGAGTGGGGAACATAATTTAATTTTTTTAAAAAAAAAAAAAACATTTGCGCATGAGTGTTCGTGCGCTGCTGGTCGTTTAATTAAAAAAATGGAGGGCGCAACACTTCTCCTGAGGTCGTCGCACGTCGCATGTAAACAGAGGAGGGATCTCGTGATAAACACATCACGAGATCATCCCTCCTCCATTGTGGGCTAACAGGTAGGTCTAGCTACGGCCCAAGTCTCACCACATTAAGAGAACTACATGGCTTTGTCACCTATGCAGTGGCTTAGAAAGCCAAGGTGGCTGAACTTACCGTACTCTGTTGCTATGTGGTGGTAAGGCCTAGAGTTTCTGTTGGTGGCACTGCCTGGTCCCACTCCTCTCCCTGGACTAGACCCTGTGGGGGAAAGGACCTTGGCTTTATACAGCTCCCTGGGGTGGACAAAAAGCTAGAGATTGGGAGAGATAACAATCTCAGGTTTAACAAGGGTGTGGAACGTTTACTTGTGATCTAGTACACACTGAAGAAATGGGCAGGTTTCTTCTGCACACAATCCTCAATGTACAATTGGGGTGCAAACAATCATTCTGTCACAAAGCTGACAACAAGGATCAAGGCTTTCCTGGTCTTAGAGTGGTCAAGGTGGCAACACCTCCAGTATTTGGACCCCACCAAGTCGACAGTCTGGTCTGGATCCAGCAGAGGGCACGCATCATTTATAAAGCATTTTAGTTTGCAAAGTAATTAACCATGAGCCTTGGCATTTGGGCGCATTCACATTGCTTCAGGCACTTAGTCTTGGTAGTCCTTATAACACGTAATTTATGGCATTTCTATCCCAACTCTTCTCCAAAGACCTAAAGCAGCGGTGGGCAACATGCAGCCCTCCAGAAGTTTCGGCCTACGACGCCCATCCCATCCTCCCTCACCATTGGCTATGTTGACCAGGGCTGATGGGAGGGTCCACTGCTAATTTGTCCACTACTGAACTAAAAGGTGTCCAGCTAAAATAAGGTTGGGGCTGCTGCGCTATGATAGTTGTGCAGAAGAGGGGATTTCAGAGCATGTTCAGAGGAGGGCAACCAGGATGATCAGGGGTCTGGAAACAAAGCCCTGTGAAGAGAGACTGAAAGAACTGGGCAGGTTTAGCCTGGAGAAACAGTGACCCTAGACGTTCATACAGAGCTACCTAAGCCTCAATAGCACACAGTCAACCTAGTGGTAGTTGATGCCTTTACCTTATTTTGTTCCATGCACAGGCGGTTCTAGACTAGAGGGAAAAGAACAACTCTATTTCCAACTAATATTTTCACAAGACCTCCTGGACCAGCTGGTGTATTTTTCAGTCATTGGATATAGGACTGCTCTCCTCTGCTCTTCACCCTCCAACAGATAGGCAGATGGAATAGACAAATCAACCTCTGGAACCGCATCTGCGTTGATATACGACCGATCCATATGATAACTGAGCCTCACCAACTCATTCAACCCATGAATGAGTTTGCCTACAACAACACTGTTCATGCATCTATGCAGTGAAGCTCATTCTTCTCAAATGATGACTTCCATGCCCAGTATTTCCCCAATCCCTGCCCACATCCTACTGGACCAGCAGATGACCAATTCCTAGAAGAGTTGCACATGTCTAGACGGGTCACAGAGAAGAATGGGAACAAGCAGAATAGTCGTATAAGGCCCAGGCTGATAAGAAGCAACCACCAGCCCAACCCTGAACAATCAGAGATAAAGTTTCGCTCTCCACCAAGTATCCCAAAATTGTTCATCCCTGTTGAAAGCTGGATCATCACATCCTCGGACTTTCCCCCATAATCCAGATCATCATTCCTGTGGCTTTCAATCTCCACCTTCCCTGCTCCTTCAACATTCATCCAGTGTTCCATCCTTCCTTATTCCCTCCACAGCTGACTCAGACCCGCCTCCAATACAAATCGATAAAGAAGAAGAGTTTGAGATCCAGGATATTCTGGACTCCTGGGTACAGTGGACTGACCCCAATATCTGGTTGATTGCAAAGGTTATGGACTAGAAGCACGCTCGTGTGAGCCTCCCTGTATGTCCAAGGAAATCGACGCATCCAGAAATTTCATGAATGATATCATCAAAGCCTGGATCAAGTCAATCCAGATGGGGTCTGCCTAGAAGTGAGTGCCTGGTCCCCTACTTTTGAGGCTCAACAACGCCCTGAGGATGACTCAGATTAAGACTGACTGCATGCAGTTCCAGCTTGGAGGGAATCCTCAACAACCCCCTTCTAAATCTGTTCTTCAGTCACCAAGAGCGTGAGAACATAGAAATTGAAGCTGGTCCATTAAAAACTGCAATTAGTATACAAACCAGCTGCAGCCATTGAAACATCTGCTTCAGCCAGTTTTCTTAAGGCCCATCTTGACTGCAGGCCTTCATCCAGTTCACGGGAACACCTCCATCCTCCCCCCTCAACTCTATGTCCAAGTGGCACAAAGACAGACTGGGAATCTGCTGAGCCTGCAACATGGAACAGAGAAGGGAGGTCAAGTGGGAATTGATAAAGGCCACCTCACATCAAACTCATTCTCCTCTGCACATGGCTCCTCCAGCCTTCTTCTGGCTTCTCTGGACTGCAGACCTTTGCCTGAGCAACAGCTCCTTAGAGAGGAACGTTCAGCCAGCACTTCCGGTTCTCCAAGGCCCTGCCCCGCCTCCAGCTTGAGCTGATGTGGCAGCTGCCTTGCTCATCGTAACCCAGAAGAGACAAGGGTCACTGTGTGACTACTTTGTCCCTGGGGCTTGGACTGGAGCGAGGAAAGCCATCCCTAACGCTTCAGGGGAAGGATTTGAAGCAAATGCCTCCTCCCCTTCATCCAGTTCATGGGAACACCTCCATCCCCCCCAGTCAACTCTGGAGTCCAAGCGGCACAAAGACAGCTGCTTGGACCGGGAATCTGTCTTGGGATGGGGTGGGGGATGATCCAGGGCCTGCTGCCTTCCCTCCCGGAAGCCCCACCCCATCCCCGGAAGCCCCACCCAGATGGAAGCATCTCCTCGCGGAGGCCATGTGCCTCTTCTAACAGATTTGTCCCTTTAGCCCCCTGCCATACAAGTGGGGGGATGGAAGCAGTTAGATGTAGGGGTTAGGGATGTCCAAGAGATTTGTGTCAATTCGGCTATAAATTGCTCACATTGGCATAAAATTGGCAGAAACGCTTTGTGCACCAAAAAAAGCAAAATTGCAGAACTTCCGCCAGCTGGCCTGTCTTCTTGCCACAGCTGGGGGAAGAGGGAACGTAGTCTGGGGGGCGGAGCTGACAAGTATGTGTGGAGCTCAACCCCACAGCTGGATCCCTCCGACATACCTAACAGGTTCAGACTAAGGCAGGGCAAGATCTGGGAGGGAAGGCAGCAGGCCCTGGATCATCCCCCACCCCATCCCAAGACGTCCCAGTTACAAAAATCCTTCCCTGGATGGACGGCTTCCCTGATGGGGTGACGTGACCCCTCTGCAAACTCCTCATGCTCTTCTGGCTGAAGAGGAAGAGGCTGCATGATGGGTTTGTAGACTCTCATCTCACACTATTGCCCCGCTCGTGCTCTTCGCTCCTCTGATGCCATGTTTCTCGCCTGCCCAAGGGTCTCTCCTTCCCTTGCTCGGCTTCGTCCATTTTCGTCTGCTGCCCCTTACGCCTGGAACGCTCTTCCAGAACATTTGAGAACTACAAGTTCAACCGCAGCTTTTAAAGCTCAACTAAAAACTTTTCTTTTTCCTAAAGCTTTTAAAACTTGATGTTGTGCAGACTTCTACTGTTACTTTCTACTGTTAGTTTTTCCCTACCCTGTGCCTGCTTACCCTTCCCTGTACCTGTTGGCATTCTCTTCCCCTCCTTATTGTTTTACTATGATTTTATTAGATTGTAAGCCTATGCGGCAGGGTCTTGCTATTTACTGTTTTACTCTGTACAGCACCATGTACATGGATGGTGCTATATAAATAATAATAATAATAATAATAATAATAATAATAATAATAATAGGGTCACCTGACCTCATCGGGTGATCCCTCCCTCCAGAATAGGACTTCTTGGCATGGGGTTGGAAATGACCCATATGGGGTCACTTCCAGTCCCCCACATGTACAGCAGGGGTCTACGGCCTCATCCCATTTAATTTCATTTCATTTATTTTCATTTATTGCATTTTTATACCGCCCAATAGCCGAAGCTCTCTGGGCGGTTTACAAAATTTAAAAACTACAACAATATTTTAAAATGTACAAATCAACAATATCACAATAATATTCAAAATATATTAAATACACATGTACAGCAAAACAAACCAGGTAAGGGGAAAAAAGCCTTCAGCTCCAGCCTTGCTTTAAAGTCTCCAGGTTGGGGGGAGGGGAGAGGGGAGCAGGTGGAATAGCTCACCCTTGATGGCCTAGCATTTCTCCCCCAGAAGCAGCACCTCCCAGCCTTCAGCTCCAGCCTTGCTTTAAAGTCTCCAGGTTGGGGTGGGTGGGGAGAGGGGAGCAGGTGGAATAGCTCACCCTTGATGGTCTAGCATTTCTCCCCCAGAAGCAGCACCTCCCAGCCTTCAGCTCCAGCCTTGCTTTAAAGTCTCCAGGTTGGGGTGGGGTGGGGAGAGGGGAGCAGGTGGAATAGCTCACCCTTGATGGCCTAGCATTTCTCCCCCAGAAGCAGCACCTCCCAGCCTTCATCTCCAGCCTTGCTTTAAAGTCTCCAGGTTGGGGTGGGGGTGGGGAGAGGGGAGCAGGTGGAATAGCTCACCCTTGATGGTCTAGCATTTCTCCCCCAGAAGCAGCACCTCCCAGCCTTTAGCTCCAGCCTTGCTTTAAAGTCTCCAGGTTGGGGTGGGGTGGGGAGAGGGGAGCAGGTGGAATAGCTCACCCTTGATGGTCTAGCATTTCTCCCCCAGAAGCAGCACCTCCCAGCCTTCAGCTCCAGCCTTGCTTTAAAGTCTCCAGGTTGGTGGGGTGGGGAGAGGGGAGCAGGTGGAATAGCTCACCCTTGATGGTCTAGCATTTCTCCCCCAGAAGCAGCACCCTGATGGATCCCATTGGTCCATGGGGTCATGATGAGTTCGTTGAGGAGTCACATGACCCCCATCTGGTGATTCCTCCTTCCGGGGCAGGACTCTGGACGTGGGACTTGCGGGGATGGGATCGGACCTCCGGCAGGGGCAGAGTTAACCACCCCCACGTTAAAATAAGGCACAGGGTTTCCAGTTTGATGTGACGTTGCCTTTTCCCCTCCTCTCATGGGTTTGGTGTCCAATGTGGGGGGGAGATGAGACCTCTCTCTGCCCCATTGCAGGCTCAACCGGCCACAGAGATGGTGCCCCAAGAGGGGAGAAAATACCACAGGAGTGCAACTCTTGGGATGCCCAGGCCCTCTGAGCCATCTCTTCTAGGACTGGAGGAAGGTTTGGAGCCTGGGAAGGCAGCCATCACTGCAAGAGGCAGTCTGACATGGAGGAGTCTTCAGAGGCTGGTGCTCCAGAGAAGGCAGGGAGGAAGCTTTGGTGATCCAGCAATTCCAAATTCTCTGCAAAAAGTGAAACAATGATTTTTGGTTATATCAATGGAAGTTCCATTCTCATCTGTGCAAGTCAGACTTCACTTTAGAAACTGTGTGTAGATTTGGCACCACACTTGAAGAAAGCTTGAGATAAATTGGGGTGAGCTCAGAGAAGGACAACAAAGGGAATCAGGACAACAAAGAGAATCAGGGACTGGAACCTGAAAGAATCAGGGACCTGAAAGAATCAGGGATCTGAAAGAATCAGGGACTGGAACCAGGAAAGATGGAAAGAACGGGTAATATTTAGCCTCCTGAAGGTTGATACGATAGCACTTTCCAAGTATCTAAAGGGTTGTCCTGCAGAAGAGGGCTACAACCTGTCATTTTCTCATCCAAGACAAGAAATAACAGGCTTAACTTAGAAGAAGGCAGACTTTGGTTGAACCTCAGGAAAACATCCTTAATGGTCACAGCCATCGGACAATGGAACAAGATGCCTATGGGGGTGCTGGGCTCTTCGTCACTGAAAGTATTCAAGCAGAGACTGGGCAACCATCTGTAATGGATGGTTGAAACAGCATTTCTGCGTGAAGCAGGGGGGTTGGCCTCAACGGCCCCTTCCTGGTCTACAATATTACAATTCCCAATTCTATCATGAAGTCACGGAAGAATTTTACTCACAAGAGAATGGCCATGGATGGTTCTGGCGGTGTCTGAACATCGGAAGGGATGGTTGTTATGCAGGGGTTTCGTGGGCACCGTAGACCTGCCCCAGTTCCCAAGATCCATTGGAGGGTGGCATCAGTGGCACGCAGACTCCCATCTTGCCGTGACAGGAGAAGAAACAGAATGACCTCCTCCAAGACAATCAGTTGTTGGTCTATCTTGCTTGTTTTTTTTATTGGATATTTTATTGATTTTCTTGTTTTAATAATTTCATGTGAACTGCTTTGTGAGTTCAGTCTGTAAAGCAATGAATAAACACCCTTCATAACTCAATATCCAGTTGCTCATTGCATGAATGATGTCATGGCTAGATTTGTCCTTAGACTGAGAGTTTCTGGAAGGCCCTGGTAGCTGCAATAAGTCTAATCACTGTTTTTTCTCTCCAATGTAATCCCACTTTCCTTACCTACAATCCTGTGAGGGGGTAGAAGTTATGGGACCTCCATTCATACAGTCCGGTTTGGGGTCAGCAATTTTCTCCCTCATCCATAAACAAGGTTCTTGTAATAATAATAATAATAATAATAATAATAATAATAATAATAATGGTCCCTTTTCCCTTCTGGGATGTCATGCTTATTTATTTATTTATTTGTTTGTTTGTTTATTTATTACATTTTTATACCGCCCAAGAGGCGAATTAAAACCACAATAAAACAACCAACAGGTTAAAAACTTCCATTTAGATGGCCAGGGATGATCCTAAAAGCAGGTAGGTCTGGGATCGTCCCCCCTCCCTCCCTCCCTCCCTCCCTCTACACTTGTAGGTGTAGAAGTGGCCTAACTCTAAGCAGCCAACTTCTTTGGTCTCAGCTACCAAAGCTAGGATGTATTCCCAATGTTGAAAATTCCCATTTTCCTGAAATTTCAATGGATTGACTTTGGCCAAATTTGCCCCGTACTTCCACAGACTTAGCAAGGAGGAGATGGTTTTTTGAAAGGGCTTGCCAACTTCCCACCTTTATTGTGCTGCCTGTAAATAACCCGTGTGTGTTTTTAAGGCAGCTACAGGGTGTTTGCTCTTTAAGCCTTGCTTTGTTCTCTGCTCTCTATTCCTGGTCTTTCCCAGCCTTGGATCGTTGCATTCTGAGCTTACCCCATTGCATCTCAGCCTCCCACAGTGCGGTCCCTCCCCCATTCCCCTTGGATTTGGCTGCTGCTACTTCCACACTTTCAACATTCCCTTTTCATAGAATCATAGAATAGCAGAGTTGGAAGGGGCCTACAAGGCCATCGAGTCCAACCCCCTGCTCAATGCAGGAATCCACCCTAAAGCATCCCTGACAGATGGCTGTCCAGCTGCCTCTTGAAGGCCTCTCGTGTGGGAGAGCCCACCACCTCCCTAGGTAACTGATTCCATTGTCATACTGCTCTAACAGTCAGGAAGTTTTTCCTGATGTCCAGCTGGAATCTGGCTTCATTTAACTTGAGCCCGTTATTCCGTGTCCTGCACACTGGGAGGATCGAGAAGAGATCCTGGCCCTCCTCTGTGTGACAACCTTTCAAGTATTTAAAGAGTGCTATCTCCCCTCCATCTTCTCTTCTCCAGGCTCAACATGCCCAGTTCTTTCAGTCTCTCTTCATAGGGCTTTGTTTCCAAACCCCTGATCATCCTGGTTGCCCTCCTCTGAACACGCTCCAGCTTGTCTGAGTCCTTCTTGAATTGAACTGACCGTTAGGGACGTCAGAGGAATTTACAATTTGCTCAACACTGCAGGCGGAAATGCTCTAATTAGTCCTGGGTCATTCACTAGACCAACTTGCCAACCTCAGGCCATGAGGTATCCAGTCTGAGCCCCCAAATCCCTCACAAGTGCCCAACTGGTCAAGCTGTCATCATGACACCTTGCCCCTTTGGAATGATTTTTGTTGCCATCCCCCTAATTCAGCAAATGAGCCTTTTATCTGCCTCCGCTGCCTGAGATCCTTCCATTGATCATTCATGTGACACTTTGATGACCACATTTGTGAACTTTCCTACTGTGCTTGGAGTCCTTAGATCCACCCTTTGTTGTGTCCCACAAATAAAGCCATTTGGCTAAGAAAGCTGTGTTGAGTTGGGTCCTGGTTCTCCTGAATCCAAGTCATCAGTCAGGTTCTTTTGGTTATCAAAATGAAACAAAAAGCTGACAGGTTATTGATAGAAAATTGATGCAGAAAATAAACATGAAAAGAAAGTTAGCACATCCTACCAGCTAATCAAGCTGTCATAGCTGGGTGTCTATTAAAAAACCCCATGATAGGTGGAAGTCTATGAGAAAAGGGTGACATAACTATGAGAGAGGCACATCCAGGGAACAAGGCCTGTTCTTGTCAGCTAAAGCCTGCTAAAATCTATTTACTACGTTAGGCTACACAGACCTCTTAACACAGTATTTTGGAACTCTGTGAAGTCCATCTTCCTGCTCATTAACAAACTCACTCCAAAAGGACATCCAGGTTAAGCAGAGGGCCCATCATAAGGGCCCATCATGAAGCATTCTGCACACACTGAAGCCGGTGTGCAATGGATTTGGAATATACCCCAATTTGCAGGTGCCGGAACTGCTTTCCGCAACAAAGCTGGAAAGGGCTGCCATCTTTCATGATGCTGTGTGGTGGGGAGAGGCGTTCCACGTGCTCTAACACATATTTTCATGACACCGTTTTGGCTGCGAGAATTGACCCTCACTAAAATTCCTTGGGCTATCCTTCTCCATTCAGAATTTGGCTGGGAAAGGGACAACAGTCCTTTCTTGCTTTGTTAAGCACAAAGCTCTTAAAAACCACAGGTACTTACTAAGAGGGTGTGGGTGCAGCAGTGTTTACACTGAAGGTAAACAAAAGACTTTGCTTCCTTTCCTTTCCACAGACAAACCTTGTTTGGTGAGACATTAATATGACTTCACTGAGGGCTCTCACAGGCAAGAGTGACATAGGCCTTAGCTAGACCTAAGGTTTATCCCGGGATCGTCCCGGGGTCATCCCTGTTCATGTAAATGACACACAGGATATCCCGGGAGCAGGCAGGGACGACTCCAGGACAATCCCGGGATAAACCTTAGGTCTAGCTAAGGCCATAATCTCTGGACACTGAAACAACTTATTTCAGGAAATTCTGGATAGCAAAGTGCCTACGTGTTTCCCATCTTAGTAGAATTAAAAAAAACCACCTAACCACACACACCCCATTGGGGACTTAGCCTTTAGAAGCAGCTGTCTCACAATTGTGGTGCTGGCCATGGGCTTAGAGGTTCTGAAAGGGGACCACACCAATCTATCTAAACCAGGGGGTGAGCAATTTGTGGCCCTCCAGCTCTTTTCATCTACAGCTCACAATGGCTCCAGCCAACATTCCCAATGGTGAGAGATGATCGGAGCTAATACATCCAGAGTTGTCCACTCCTGGTCTAAGCAGATCTTCAGATCAACACGTATTACCCCAGAGAACTAAATTGAGCCGCCAGGGTTAGAGGTGGTCTTCCTCTAAATGGCAGTTGCTGGATGGCAGAGGGGGGATTAAATAAATGCCTTCATTTTATGTGGCTGGAAGCAGGATGCTGTGGTTGATGGACTCTTAGGCCTCAGCTAGATCTACGGGTGTAGCGCAATGGAGGGGTCAGGATCTTGTGATATTGCTACTGTGAGATCTCCCCCTCTGTTTACACACAGCGCACAATGGCCCTGGAGGAACGGGACGTTGCGCCTGCCATTTTGTTTTTTTTTTAGGGAGCGCATGAGCGGTCGTGCACTGAAAAGTACGTGTGTGTTTTTATTTCTCCGATCACCCCACCCCACCCACGATGGGGTGTAGAGCTCCTGAGGAGTTCCCAGTTCCCATGCACGGTTCCCAGTTACTTGCAAGTAACTACGAGGAGCCAGGACAAACCATGACAGTGGGACGCGGGACTGCAGAATAAACGTGCCTAAAGGGTAGGGTGATATCTCGGGGAAAGGGAGGTCTCATCCCTCCCTGCTCCTGGGTTCCCCTGTGCGTCATGTGGGCTCACAGGGACAATCCCCGGGATATCATCCCATCTATCTATGGCCTCAGTCTGATCTAGCAGGGCCCTTCTAGGACATTGGTATTCTTAAATCATGCACCATTAAGCTTGCTTGGCTAACCTATATAGGCTAACCTATATTGCTGACTATTAAGCAATTAAAATAGATACAGTGTTATGATTGCATGTTAAGTTCAAAGACAAAGACAAAGCAAAATAAAACAATAAAACAATGAAATAAAGCATAATACATAGGATTGCAGAGCTAGGGTTCACTCTACAAATATATCTCATCAGTACATTTCAATCAGGATTTCATTTCATTCCAAGTTTCTGCTTGCTCAAGCCAATCTCCTACTTGCTTAAACAATTTTAATTTTTTATTCCCATCTTGATATCATTCTAACATATGAAATCCCACCAGTGACTTTCAGCAAAAGTTTACACTTGCTTAGACCACGTAAAAAATCTCATTCTCATTTCAACTATTTTAGCACATACACTATTCTTCAAGAAACATTCAGTTTAACTTGTGTTTTCTTGTCTATTCAATTACCTTTTTCTTTTTGATAAACGCCTTAATCTACAATTTTGCTTCCTTCAAACTTGTTATCTTATCTGATTTCAGCTTGTATAGCATATGCATTTCTTTGTTCTCGTTACAAAAGCGACATTGCGTTTTGATCTTTGCATGGGAGGAGCTGCTGTTGGTGTATCTTCAGAGTGGCACATAAACCATGCATTCAGGAGTCAGGCATCTAGGTACTAGTATAATCAGAAAGCTTGCAGTCCTACATGATAAGAAATATTGGTGCAAGTACAGACATTAAGACACTTCTTAAAAGCAAAACAAGAACGAGATTACTGAACACATCATTTGCAGTTATGCATTTTTGCTTAAAGCCAAATCATTGTTGCACGCTCACACACACACACACACACACACACACACACAGGAAATATTTTTAATAGGCTCTGTCTTCTCTATCTGCCACAACCACCCCCACCCTCTAGGTGGCAGACTTGGGTAAAAGATTTATACTCTCTCTCTCTCTCTCTCTCTCTCTCTCTCACACACACACACACACACACACACACACACACACACACACACACACATACACACACACACACTGCTAGTTCCTCTCTTCATCTTTGGGCTTCTTATTGTACATCATACTTAAAAGCAACACAGAGAACATGTTATCACCTTCCACTAAGTGCTCTGACTTCCGGCATGCGCCGAAAGTCAGAACATGGAGCCATCTGTTCGCCTCCCCCACCCACCCTGCCCAGCATCCCAGCTTGGCTTTGGTTGGGAGCACCCAGCCGAAGCCAAGCTCTGGGGGAGGGCAGTCAGACAGCTCTACGTTCTGACTTTCACCACACGCCGAAAGACAGAACGTGGAGCCGTCCGTTCACACACCCCGCCCCGCCCCCCAGCATCCCGGTTTGGCTTTGGTTGGGAGCGCCCAGCCGAAGCCAAGTCGGGAAGCTGGGGGAGGGCGATCAGACAGCCTCCCCAAGCTTGAAACACTAAAACAAAATGGCGGGCGCAATGGCTCTCTACTAGAGTCGCATCACCTGATGTCAAGACGAGGGTGGAATCTCGCGTTAGTTACAACGCTAGATCACCCTTCCTCCCACACGGATTTGCAGGTAGGTCTAGCAAAGGCCCAAGTCATCAGATGACAGTTTTATTGATAGAAAATGGAGCCGTCCACCCTCCCCCCAGTGTCCCAGGTTGGCTTCGGCTGTTGGGCGGGTGCCCAGCTGAAGCCAAGCCAGGGACGCTGGGGGGGGGGCGGGTGGAAGGCTTTGGAATGGCGCGCCCGGAAGCTGCGCTCACTTGGCCAGAGCGGCTCTGGGAGTGGGAGGGCGACTTCCGGGTGCGACGTTCGGCGTCCCCTTACCTTGGCGCTCTAGGCGGCCGCCTAACTGGCCTCTATGGCAGCGCCGGCCCTGGACATGCTGACTTCAGTCCTGCACTTGCTCTCTCTCTCCCCCCCCCCTCTCTGTCTCTCTTTCAGTATGCTTTTCTTCCTCGAAGGAAGATCCCCAAACACTTCTATTCCACTCCTCAGGATTCCAGTCAGACAAAGCAACCAGAGCTCAGATTTCAGCTTGATTTATCATCTTGGCAACATAAATCGCCCGGCACTTATTAGTTTCACTTTTTTTCTACTTTTTGACTTCGTCTCTGAGCAACAATTAGAAAAATCCACTCTTCTTCCTTTAGAGCAGTGCAATCTTTCAGGGCTCGGAGCTTAACAGGCACGGCCTTACCGACAACTCTCTTCTTGTTGTTAATATCCCACAAGTCCCACAAAACAGTCAAAAACATCTAGTTTACCCCCACAGCTTCGGAGTTATTCTCGGCGTTTGTGCCCAGTTCACGCTTGCATGCCACCAGGGCATAAATGGTAGATTCCCTTCTCCTCCACCTCTGCATCTTGAATAACAGTAGTGAGAACGATGCTAGTTATCATTCGGGTCACATTCAGATTCCCTGCCATGAACGGGCCAAAGAAATCTTTCAACCACTGGTCCTTCCCTTTCTTTGCACACAAAGTGACACTGTTCAACTGGATAACCCTGCTCACTGTGCCAAATGTGTTGAGTTGGGTTCTGGTTCTGCCAAGTCCAAGGCCTTTGCTAGACCATGGTTTAGTCTGGGGTGAACTCCAGGCTTGCCCTTGTGTGTCCAGATGACAGGCACCACTTTTGGTCCAGTATTACAGCCCAAGAACACGAGTGTGTAGCCCTTTCTGCCACTTTTCCCGCAATTACTCGCGAGTAGCCAGGAGAAGCTGTGGATGGGGTGCAGCGCTCCACAGGAGAGCTGGGCCCATTGGGGCATGGGGAGAGATCAGAGCCCGGGGGGGGAGATCAGGGGGGAGAGATCAGGGCCGGGGGGTGGATTGGTAAAGTTTTTTTTTTTAAAAAAAACTTACTTTTTGTCGCCACAGCGCTCTTGCGCTGTGGCCCCTTGAAACACTAAAACAAAATGGCGGGCGCAATGGCTCTCTTCTAGAGTCACATCACCTGACGTCCAGACGAGGGCGGAATCTCGCGTTAGTTACAACGCGAGATCATCCCTCCTCCCACATGGATTTGCAGGTAGGTCTAGCAAAGGCCCAAGTCATCAGATGACAGTTTTATTGATAGAAAATGGATGCAGAAGACAGTCATGCAAAGAAAGTTGGGACCTCCTTGCAGCTAATCAGGCTCTCACAGCTGAGTGTCTCTTAAAGCACCACAGCCACCCCATCATAGACTGAAGCTGTACCTTTGAGTCACAGCAGGTTCTCCAGGCTGGTTGTGCAGTTGCTCTTGAAGGGAGGTCGAAGCATGAGGCCTGGGCATTGGGCCTAATAGGCCCTTCTGCTAGGTGCCTGCCTCCCTCTCAGGAGCTGAAAGGCTGCACCCCACCCCCACCCCCTTGCAGAAGAAGTGGGGGGCTCCCTCTCCCAAGTTCTCAAAGCATCTCAGCTTGGGAACCTAATTGCCTTTTCTAGAGCCTGATGAGAAGCGAAAACCTCCCAGCTCATCTTAAGACTCTATGAGAAAAGGGTGACATAACTATGAGAGAGGCCCATCCAGAGAATGAGGCCTGCTCTTGTCAGCTACAGCCTGCTAAAATCTGCTCACTATGTTAGCCTACACAGATCTCTTAGCAGCATTTTGGAACTCTGTGAAGTCCATCTTCCTGCTCATTAACAAACTCACTCCAAAAGGCCATCCAGGTTAAGCAGAGGGCCCATCATAAGGGCCCATCATGAAGCATTCTGCACACACTGAAGCCGGTGTGTAATGGATTTGGCATGTGCCGCAGTTTGCAATCCAACCTATCACAGAGTTACAACACACGTTGCAGGTGCCGGAACTGCTTTCCGCAACAAAGCTGGAAAGGGCTGCCGTCTTTCATGATGCTGTGTGGTGGGGAGAGGCGTTCCACGTGCTCTAACACATATTTTCATGACACCGTTTTGGCTGCGAGAATTGACCCTCACTAAAATTCCTTGGGCTATCCTTCTCCATTCAGAACTTGGCTGGGAAAGGGACAACAGTCCTTTCTTGCTTTATTAAGCGCAAAGCTCTTAAAAACCACAGGTACTTACTAAGAGGGTGTGGGTGCAGCAGTGTTTACACTGAAGGTAAACAAAGGATTTGCTTCCTTTCCTTTCCACAGACAAACCTTGTTTGGTGAGACATTAATATGACTTCACTGAGGGCTCTCACAGGCAGGAGTGACATAGGCCTTACCTAGACCTAAGGCTTATCCCAGGATCATCCCGGGGTTATTCCTGTTCATGTAAATGACACACAGGATATCCCGGGAGCAGGCAGGGACGACTCCTGGACAATCCCGGGATAAACCTTAGGTCTAGCTAAGGCCATAATCTCTGGACACTGAAACAACTTATTTCAGGAAACTCTGGATAGCAAAGTGCCTACGTGTTTCCCATCTTAGTAGAATTTAAAAAAACCACCTAACCACACACACCCCAATGGGGACTTAGCCTTTAGAAGCAGCTGTCTCACAATTGTGGTGCTGGCCATGGGCTTAGAGGTTATGAAAGGCGACCACACCAATCTATCTAAACCAGGTGTTGAGCAATTTGTGGCCCTCCGGCTCATTTCATCTACAACTCACAGTGACTCCAGCCAACATTCCCAATGATGAGAGATGATGGGAGCCAATACATCCAGAGTTGTCCACTCCTGGTCTAAGCAGATCTTCACGTATTACCCCAGAGAACTAAATTGAGCCACCAGGGTTAGAGGTGGTCTTCCTCTAAATGCCAGTTGCTGGAAGGCAGGGGCGGGGATTAAATAAATGCCTTCATTTTATGTGGCTGGAAGCAGGATGCTGTGGTTGATGGATTCTCAGTCTGATCTAGCAGGGCCCTTCTTATGTTGAAAAGGAAAGGAAAGGAACCTCTCGTGCAAGCACTGAGTCATTACTGACTCTTGGAGGGACGCCAGCTTTCGCTGACATTTTCTTGGCAGGCCTTATATCGGGGTGGTTTGCCGTTGCCTTCCCCAGCTGTTATTCCCTTTCCCCCAGCTAGGTGGGTACTCATTTTACCGACCTCGGGAGGATGGAAGGCTGAGTCGACCCGAGCCGGCTGCCTGAAACCAGCTTCCACTGGGATCGAACTCAGGCTGTGGGGAGAGTTTCAGCTGCAGAAACTGCTGCTTTATGTTAGACAACCATTAAACGGTTGTAAAGTCTGTGCAGAAAGAGCCAGAAATTTGTGTGAAATTATCCAAGATAACTTTTTTTGTTATGGTCGGGTAGTTGCAAAATGGAACAACACAGTTGCCCCCATAGCCATGGACTGATCACCACCATGAAGTTTGGAGCTGCTCTGGCCTTGAGGCTTTCTAGATCACATGCACCATAAACTCCAGGATTGCAGTTCACTTGTTTGTCCCATATTTTGAAACATTAGGGAAGTTCATTGCAGCTGCAGACAATATATCTACTGAAAGAGTTACATGAGAAAGGGTTAATTGTAACAATGAAAAACAATGAAGCAGGGAATTGGTGTAGGAGCGTCTTCATTTATTACATTTATTTTCTGCCCAATAGGAAAAGCTCTGTGGGTGGAACACAAAGACTAATTCTTGCTGTCCGGACTCTTTTTCCTTCTTGCTCCGGAGACCTCTGTGCATGAGAGATCCTCAGGTTCAGACACAGGTCACGAGGGCACCCTAAGCAAGGAGACAAAGGGGGTGGTTTGTTTTAAGCATGCTCTTTCCCCATAAAATGCTGCTTCTCCAAGTGACAAGCATTTTCTATTCATGTCCTTGTTTTGTCTGTTAAGATGGGTGGGCTGCCAGCCAGAGGTCTGTGCACCCCCATTTGATCCTGTCTACAGGTGGCATTCCTCGTATTAGCAGTGGACTCAAAGAAAGCTGGCCCTGGCATGGAGAAGTCCAAAGACTCCTCTGGAGTCAGGCAGAGAGAGCTGGAAAGGACTATAGAGCTGTTGGACTACCGTTTCACTCTACTCCTTCCACTTCTCCGTACTGGCCGAGCGTACTGTCTGAGAACGTTTTCCCTAGGAAGCAGGAACGGCAGGAGCAGGGAAAATGAACTGCTAGCCAGGTGGAGGATGAGCAGAGATTTTAAAACATCAGGTGGGGAAAGGTGGCCGAGGGCCCTACTGTCCCCTCCAGCATTCTCTGCCCATCTCAAGGAAAACCTTCCAAACTCTCAACAGTCCGGAGGTCCCCGCTTTGAGTCTCAATTCATCTCTGTCTTGGTGATACCATTGTCCTTTCAGCCTCAGCTCACCCCTTGCTCCTGCCACCCTCAAGAGGGGGATGATACAACAAGATGACACCTGTAACACACTAGCATTATCGGGATTAAAGCGCTGTAACTCAAATAATGGTGGGTTACGCTGCTTAGGTCTTACCTCGGCAATCCATACTTTGGCTTTATCCAAGGGAGTCCTCAATGGGCGAGGCAGTGGGATTCCTCCACCAAGGGGGCCTAGAGGAAGCACATCAAGTCATTTTGGAATGGTTGGAAGAGATGAGATTCTGCAGATAGTTGCTGATTCCAATGTTTCGGGGCTGGTTGTGGACCCTGAAATGTTTTCTGGGGTGGAGACCAGACAAGGCCTTCCTATATTCCTAGCTTGCTTGTTTAGAACAGGGGTGGACAGAAGGACTACATAAAACTACATTAAAAACTGGAGAAGGAGGAGGAGGAGGAGGAAAAGAAGAAGAAGAAGAAGAAGAAGAAGAAGAAGTAGAAGAAGAAGAAGAAATAATAATAATAATAATAATAATAATAATAATAATAATAATAATAATAAGCAATGAATAAAAACTAATGATAAGAAGCAGGAGTTAAAATACCTAGAGTGCATAGTGATAAAACATGAATCTACAGCCTTTTCAATGTCTGCATGAGCATGAAGGTTTTTGTCCGGCTTTTCAAAGACAAAAATACTGTGGCTAGTTGCACCTCTCTGGGGAGGAGAGCATTCTGCCATGGGGGTTCAGTGGTAGAGCACCAGTTTTGCAGGCAGAGGGTCCCAGGTGATCCCTGGCATCTCCAGGTAAGGCTGGGAGAGAGATCCTGCCTGAAACCTTGGCTGCTGCCAGACAGTGCTGGCAATACTGAGCTCAGTATACAATAGCTTCCTATGTCCTTCTACCCTCTCCGACTGCCCTCTCCTCCCCCACTCCCCTCTCCACCCCTACTGTCACCACTCAGCCTGTGGCATTTGGTGGTAGACAGCCTCTGAACATGGAGATCCCTTTGAATCTGAGCCCATCATCTTCCGCCTTTACCCAGAACCCTCTCCCGGCCCTCTTACCACTCAGAAGAGGCAAAATTCTTTCTCCCAGCAGGCTATTGCAGTGTGGCAGCAGACTGGCCACCTGGAGGAGAAGGAAGACATGAAAGGCGGACATCAGTAAGCTGCAGCATAAGAACACTTGAGCGGAGAATGACCCCGTGAAAAGATCAGCTTACCTCAGAGATGCCAACACTTGAAGAAACCAGCCGCAGATCATGGCTGAGGAGCAGGAAAAGATGAGATTGTCACAAGAAAAGCATTGTGTACATCTTACAGAGCCCACATAACACCAGTCTTGAAGGAATTGCACTGGCTGCCTATACGCTTCCGGTCAGAATTCAAGGTGTTGGTAATGACGTTTAAAGCCCTAAATGGCTTGGGACCTCGATACTTGAGGGAGCGCCTCTCCTTATATATGCCTGCCCGAGACCTCAGATCTGTTGGAGGAGCCCTTCTCCGCATCCCACCAACGCAACGTATACGCTATGATGGGACATGGGAGAGGGCTTTCTCTGTGGTGGCACCCCAAATGTGGAATGCCCTCCCCTTGGAGGCCCGACTGGCGCCAACGCTGATTTTATTCCGGCGCCACGTGAAAACATGGCTTTTTAACAAAGCTTTTAATGGTCGAATTCACTAAGTTGGCACATTGTTTTAACTGTTTTAATAGTTTTACTGCTTTTAAATAATATATATTGTTTTAACTTGGTTTATGGTTTAATTTGTTTTTAGCTGTGTATATTTACTATTTTATACTGTATGCTTTTATCTGTACGCCACCCTGAGATCTTAGTGATATAGGGCGGGATATAAATGTTATAAATAAATAAATAAATAAATAAATAAATAAATAAATGTAATCTCCTTGTGGTGGGTAAAATGGGTTTTACGATAGCAACAGTTTTATGATAGCAATGTCCATACACACAACAAGAATCCCCCCTTGCCTTGGCTGAACTCTTTCCCCCAACCTGATTCACAATCCCATTGGACAAACTATTTATTTTGGAGATCCTCGTTGCTCTCCCAATTGTAGCATCTGCAAATGGGTGCCAAATTTAGGCAGGCGATAAATATCAAGCTACTAGCTCTCACTAGTGGTAAAGCTTTTTATTAGGGCTGTGCTCCGCTTCTCCTCAGATCGGAGAAGCAGTAGCTGATCGGGGTGCTTCGCCTCCCCTTAAGGCGGAGGCGAAGAGGATCGGGGGAGCAGCGGAGCATCACGGAGCAGATCGAGATGAAGGCGGATCCTTCGCCTCGATCCGGAACTCCGTAAAAAAGGTAAGGTAGGGTGACCAACTGTCAGGATTTCCCCGGATTTGTCCTGGTTTTTGTTCTTTCCATAGTGTCAGGGGGGATTTTCTATAATTTTCAATAATGTCCTGGAATGACACACCTTCCCCTTTAAGGCTGCCATTAGCATGGCAGGAGGGAATGACATGCTTTCTTGAGGCACATCATTCCACCACCCCGAGCTCCAATTGAGGTCTTAAAGGGGAAAGTGGGTAATTCGTGGACATTATAGAAAAGGCCCCAATTGGAGTGGATGGTGGTGGTGCAGAATGAAATCCTTTCCCCTCCTCCACTCCAATTGGGTTCTTTAAGGTGGCGGGGGAATAACATACTTTCTGCAGGACTCAGAAAGCTGCTTCCCCACACACACACTAGGTGTCCTCTTTTTTGGTTTCCCAAATATGGTCACCCTAGGTAAGGGGGGTTACATGGTCCTGCCGCTGCCGCTGCTGCCCATGCAGCGACGGTGGCAGAGCCAGGTAAGGGGGCAGGGGGAGGGGGGTCTTACCTGGTCCATCGCGGCCCGTCACCGGTTTCACTAGAGCCCGTGGCTCAACCTGGAACTGTAGGCCACAAACAGCGCCTACAGTTCCTGGTTGAAGCACAGGCTCTAGTGAAGCTGGCGATGGGCCGGGACGGACGCAGGTAAGGGGGGAGGAGGGAGGGGGTCTTACCTGCATTCGTCCATGGTCCAGTAGCTGCTTCAACTGAGCCCGAGGACTCAAATGGCCTGGTCTTCCTGTTTGAGTCCTCGGCCTCAGGTGAAGCTGCTGCTGGAACGTGACGGACACAGGTAAGGGAGGAGGAGGGAGGGGGCCTTACCTGGCACCACCACCGCCACTGCAGTCCATGCGGTGATGGTGGCAGAGCCAGGTAAGGGGACAGGGACTTACCTGGTCCATCGAGGCCCGTCGCTGGCTTCACTAGAGCCCGCAGCTCTAGTGAAGCCGGCGACGGGCTGCAGGTAAGGGGGGAGGAGGGAGGGGGCCTTACCTGGCGTGATTCGGAGCCGGAGCTCTGCAGCAGAGCGGACCCTAGGCGGATCGAGGCAGGGCAGAGCAGGCCCGATCCGCAATTTGCGGAGCGGGTGCAGAGCAGAGCGGGGGGTCCGTGCACAGCCCTACTTTTTATTATTGTTGTAGTGGGCTTAGGGGTGTAGGGAAGGTTGACTATTAATAATTGGATGCTAGTTTAATATTGTTTTTCAAGGATTTGGGATTTTGATTTGACTAGTAATGGTGGGGTACATTGAACACTTGCACAATGGGTGTTTCTCATCCTGCCCTCCTCCCCCATCACTGCCCGCAGAAATGGAGCCCAGATGAAACCTTTAATTGCTAGATAACATAACAAAGCCAGAGCAAAGGGGGGATAAGAGCCCACGCCCATCAGAGTACCACCACCAATGAACTGGAGGAGGAAGGGGCGAGGTGGAAGAGCAAACAAGCGAAAACCCACATGAAAGGGACCGTGTGTGATGGAGCCCCTGCAGGGCTTATGAAACAGAAGTAAAAAAAAAAAAAAAAAAAACACCAAAAAACTCAGAGATGAACCAGAGGAAAAAATAGGTGTGATGGAGCCCAGACTCAAGACAGCAAGGCGTTTGCGTTCTCAGTGGGCTCTTTTCAGTGGTACGTTCAGAGCTCACAGATAGACATTTTCAATGGGGAATGCCAGCCATACCAC
The DNA here is from genome assembly GCF_023053635.1 of Elgaria multicarinata webbii. Taxonomy (NCBI): domain Eukaryota; kingdom Metazoa; phylum Chordata; class Lepidosauria; order Squamata; family Anguidae; genus Elgaria; species Elgaria multicarinata. Next base: position 217,162,482 of record NC_086171.1, on the reverse strand, counting down.
AGAATAACTTTTCCTAAGCAAGGGTTAGGAACAAAGGAAGCTGCCTTATCCCAAGTCAGACCCTTGGTCCATCTACCCCAGTACTGTTGACACTGGCTGGCAGCAGCGGCTCTCCAGGGTTCATTCCTCGCCCTAACTGGAGAAGCCGGGGATTGAACCTGTGACCTTCTGCATGCAAAGCGGTTGCTCTGTCACAGTGCTATGGCCCCTCCTAATGTGGCCCGTGTGGGGTCCCAATGTTGTGTTCCCCAGGGGGACACAAGCCTTTCCCCACATCAGCACGTGGTTCCTGCTTTTGCTATCTGGCTGCTGATCAATGATTCCTGCACTGAGCAGGGGGTTGGACTCGATGGCCTTGTAGGCCCCTTCCAACTCTCCTGTTCTATGATTCTATGACCATTTGGTGGTCTGACTTTTGCACATCACCCCCCTCTTCCAAAATGCCAAAATGCCTCTCCTAAGGCTTTGTTACTGGCGGTAAGATATTTAAGTGAAAACAGGCTGGGATTTTTGGGATTTTGTGCCTGACATTTGGCCTTCAGCGCCACCCACCACCGGAATGCAACCCTTGAGAACTTGTCTGCATTTGGCCCTTGAGTTGAGAGAGGTTCTAAGGATTAGCCAATAGCCATCCATGTCACTTTTCCTGGAGACCAAAAGTCTCCAATTGGAATCTAAGATCCTGTTCGAAGAACGTTGCAGGTTCTGCACAATGTTTCCATGCAGAAACAAGGGTGTCCTCGCCTTAATCTGTCCATGATGATTATAGCAGGAAACCAAGGCCACAGCCAGACCTAAGGTTTATCCTGGGATCATCCAGGGTCCGCCCCTGCCTGAGCACTGGATCCCCTGTGGCCACAGCTAGACCGAAGGTTTATCCTGGGATCATCCAGGGTCCACCCCTGCCTGAGCACTGGATCCCCTGTGGCCACAGCTAGACCTAAGGTTTATCCTGGGATCATCCAGGGTCCGCCCCTGCCTGAGCACTGGATCCCCTGTGGCCACAGCTAGACCGAAGGTTTATCCTGGGATCATCCAGGGTCCACCCCTGCCTGAGCACTGGATCCCCTGTGGCCACAGCTAGACCTAAGGTTTATCCTGGGATCATCCAGGGTCCACCCCTGCCTGAGCACTGGATCCCCTGTGGCCACAGCTAGACCTAAGGTTTATCCTGGGATCATCCAGGGTCCGCCCCTGCCTGAGCACTGGATCCCCTGTGGCCACAGCTAGACCTAAGGTTTATCCTGGGATCATCCAGGGTCCACCCCTGCCTGAGCACTGGATCCCCTGTGTGTCACCTAGATGGACAGGTTTCACCCTTGGATGATCCATGGATAAACCTTAAGTCTAGCTATGGCCCAAGTCTGAGATGGAGCTATCAAGAGGAGGAGAACAACGGATCACTTACCTGTCAATGGACAGGGTCAGGATGAGCCTGTGACCCATCACTGAGAACATGGAAGTCAGTTTGAGGCTCTGAGAATACAGATTTGAGAAAGCAAAAATGGTCACCCTGGGGAAGAGGCCAGTCAGGTTCCCAATTCTCAATGATGTGGTGGTGAAGCCAGTGGTGACTGGTGTCGAGGAAATCAAGCAAATAGGTGTGTGGGCTGCTTCGTCTATGCCCACCCTGTGTTAATGTGTTGCTTTCAGCCTGGTTTCTTTTAATCAAAGATTTATGCTTTTATCAGTAACTAAAAATATATTGAGTAGAGCACCCACTTCTGCCAACCAGCTGGAACTGTTTCCAGCTCCTGACGAAGGACAATCAGTCCGAAACGTTGAGCAGAGCACGTTTGGATATAAACCAATAAAACAACTTCCATATGATTTCTGAAGCACCAGAGCTTGCCTCTTTTCAGCGCTTTCGAAATATTAGTCACCAGAGCGTGCGCCCACAATCGGGACATTTGAAGGGTGTGGTGGCCTAAGCAAGCTAACCTCAAAGGAACAGAGGGTCATGTTTCTCAATAATTAGTGAGGGGTTGTTTTTCAGTCCTAGGAAGTATTGCACTCTGCACATGCGTTAAATTCTTGCTTTTAATGGGTTAAGAGGCTTGCCTGTTACTGTTTTATGATTGGTGTACTGTATAATGAATATACAGAATATATCCTGACTGTTAGAGCAGTACGACAATGGAACCAGTGAGTTACCTAGGGAGGTTGTGGGCTCTCCCACACTAGAGGCCTTCAAGAGGCAGCTATCAAGTATGCTTTAGGGTGGATTCCTGCATTGAGCAGGGGGTTGGACTGGATGGCCTTGTAGGCCCCTTCCATCTCTGCTATTCTATGATTCTATGAAGTTCTGCCTTGTTTTCAAGGAGCCTGACCCTATACGTATGTTAGCCTCTCCTGAAAATAGTGGCCAGTTCCTTGGATCCTCTGCAGGCTGCTCGTAATAAACTTTTCTAAAGTGAGATAAATTGTGTCTGGGGGCGTTACTAGACGAGGCTCTAGCGTGCGTTACCTTCCGCAGTCACGTCGAGGCTTCCAGATGACGTTCACGAGGATCCGCCGTTATCCTGCGGTGAAGCCTCTTTCTCCCGACTTTAAAAAAGTGAGTTTTAGGGCGCCTTTTCCTGCCGTCCCGCGGTAATTCGGAGTACGTGTGGGAGGATGTGAGGTCACTGCGGTCCGCACTGGGCAGGAAAAGGCGTGCTAAGGGGGAGTGGTCAGCGGCTTCGGTCAAGCCGCCTCCGCCATTTGCGTGCAGTCCGCCAGCTGGGGCAGCGCGGCGGAGCGGCTTTTTTTTTTTACTCCCCCAGTGACAGTTTGCGCAGGAACGGAGGAACGGAAAAGTGGCTAGTGTGCTGCTGGGGTGTGTGGGGGATGGGTGGGGGATGTGCGCCTGTTCTAGTGGTTTTTTTTTTATTTCCCCAGTGACAGTTTGCGCAGGACCGGAGGACCGGAAAAGTGGCTGGTGACTCCTTGCGGTGGGCAGCTACCGTGGCCGCATAATGGCGGTGCTGTACGCTGCCTGTTAGTGTGGGTACCAGGCTGGCAGAGGGCAGAGCTGTTTGTGGGCTGCTGCCATGGCTACGGCCAGATGTGGGTTGGCTCCTTGGGATGGGGCAGAGGGCACAGAGGCGATCATCGCCGCCGACACCTCAGAGGCATGATGGGAGATGTAGGCACAGAGTGGCCATGCAGACGATTGACCTCGGGTCATATGACACCCGCCACGACCCCCATCAGGAAGTGAGCGCATCAATGTTGACCCTCAACAGCACCAGCAGCACTTCAGCTGGCACTGCCACTGCCGCCGCTGCCGCCGCCAGGGCCGGCGGCGGCATCGCTGACGGCTGCGCAAGTTTGCGGTCTTTCGGACGTGCGCAAACCGTGCAGCGAGCGGGGGAAAAAGCCGCGGCAATCAGGCTGGTGTGGCTGCGCAACCGTGCTCGCGGCGGCAGCAGCACAACCGGCGCAAACTTCCGCCACAAATCGAATGCAGGTGTGGATCATGAGGCGTCACGGCTGAACGGGAAAATCCGCTTTCACCGCTCCTCAACGACGGAACACCCGGTAGGTCTAGCAAGGCCCTTGGAGTCTTTGAATATCACTCAGCGATCCCCTAAACTGGCAACCCACATTTCCAGGGTTCCTCCACATTAGACATAGCCTGGTGACAACCAGAGAAGCATTCCTTTTCGTTGGCAGTACTTACATCTCTTACGCTGAGTATCGAAGTGGGAGGTCCATCTGCGTTCTTGATGAACACCTCGATTTGCACAAGGAGCTGCCCAACAGCTGTTTTATTTGCAAAATCAATCACTGGACCTTCCAGAAGGGAAATGTTAAGGTACCAGACGGTCTGGAGAAACAACAGGATATATAGGGTGCATAAACAATGGATTTCCAAGGGGAGGTGGGAATGCCAAAACTTTTAAAACAAACTATGCAGCCCTGCTGGACTGGTAAGCAATGAGGTCCCCAAGTGGGTATTACGTACCGTGGTGTTGATTCCAGAACCCTGAAAAAGACAGAAAAGGAATCTCAGCATTGAGTCTTGGGGAGGTTTCCAGTTTCATTCCTCGCTCCAGCTTGGAGTCTCCACAGCAATCCAGAGTTGGCCTGAGCTAAGGTTTTGTGGAGTTTGCTTTTCACAGCAAGGAAGTGTCTTTGCAAGGAGTACAATGTTTTCTCCAAAACTGCACTCCTTTAACGTGTCGCTGTTCTCATCATCCTTCCCCTCAATTGAAAACAAGTTCACCAAATCCAGGAGCCTTTTTTTAGTATGGAGGAAAGGTTTTGCAGAAAGGGAAGAGCCCCTCCGTTAAACCTCATTCCTAATTCAGGGCAGGACTCCTCGGCTCACACAATACGCAGACAATCAACATATTGTGTTTTCCTTCAGAGCCAACATATAGTAATGGGGAGAGTTTGGCCAGTTGACATTCCTCCTGTTACTAAACGGAACAGGATGCCTGCCAGGAAAAAAGCTGGCAATTTATTTTTGATATACTGGAATTTACTAGGGCTGTGCTCTGCTTCTCCTCGGACCGGAGAAGCAGAAGCGGGTTGGGGTGCTTCGCGTCCCCTTAAGGCGGAGGCGAAGAGGATCGGGGGAGCAGTGGAGCATCGCAGAGCGGATCGAGGTGAAGGCAGATCCTTCGCCTCGATCTGGAGCTCTGCAAAAAAGGTAAGGGGGGTTTACTTGGCCCTGCTGCCGCCGCCCGTGCAGCGACAGCGGCAGAGCCAGGTAAGGGAGCAAGGGGGAGGGGGTGTCTTATCTGCGTCCATCGCGGCCCATCGCTGGCTTCACTAGAGCCTGCGGCTCAACCCGGAAGTGTAGGCCGCAAACGGGGCCTACAGTTCCTCATTGAGCCATGGCCTCTAGTGAAGCTGGCTGCGGGCCAGGATGGAAGCAGATAAGAGGGAGGGGGCCTTACCTGGCGCCGCCCTCCACCGCTGCGGAGCTCCGATTCAGAGCCGAAGCTCCACAGCAGAGCGGAGTGGACCCTAGGCGGATCAAGGCAGAGCGGGCCCGATCCGCAATTTGCGGAGTGGGAGCGGGGGGGTGTCCGTGCACAGCCCTAGAAGTTACCCTGAGGAGACAGGTCATGGAATATAAAGCCCAAACAATAAATAACAAAAGAAAAATCACTGTAATAAATAATAGTTTGGCCAAGTCAGGCCGAATCTACATTACTGTAGCTCTAACGTTATAGATAGCAATGGATGACGTCAGTGATCATGTGATGTGTTCCTTATAACGTTATACAGAAAGGTTTTGTACCATTTTACCTTTCGTTGTAACACTTCTGCATCGTTAGACTTCTTTCAGTGTGCTCCGTTGTTACGATGTCTTCTGTGTCGCTTTGCAAAACTAATGTCACATAATCCCTCACCGGGCTTCCTGTCTGATGTAACTTCCTCTATGCACCTTAAGTAACCATTTCTTTGTTAGAACTATACTATGCGCATATGCGCATCCTTAATTTAATTTTTTAAAAATAAATTAAATTAGAAATTGGCTACGCGCATATGCGCATCCTTTAATAATTTTTTTTTAAAAAAGGGTTTTACCCAAGGTAGGAAAGAATGTTTAAAAAATGAAAAAGATTTAACACATTCCATTCACCAGGCATTCCTACACTTTCCTCAAGAGACAGTCAACTCCAACAATCTACAAACCACCCTCTCTAAAGAACTCCCACCACAAAGATTTGAAATTAAGAGCATGTGCATAAAGGAATGTTAGCTAGAGAGGCACGGAAAATACAAAAACAAGGACGTGGGAGGTGCAGAGAAAGGACAGTCTGGGAATTGCAAGGATTACAGAAACGAGAAGAAGAAACAACACAGACAACGGGGCAATGAAGAGTGTGCGCCACAACAACATTACAAGAAAAGGTAAGTAACACTACTGAGCAACGGTATACAAGGTAGCGATACAAGTTACAATGTTACAAAGACTCAAAAAAAAATTGTAAGCAGAAGTGTAGATCCACACTCAGCCATATACAATCAGCCACATACAATACCAATACAAGCGTGAAGCTAGGCTTCATCCTGCTCAAATGTCTTTTTTACAGCTCACCACACCCCTTACAGTCGCCTGATGCAAACTGCAGATAGCTCTGAACTCCCATGGGCCACAAATGGGCTTTGGTGAACGGTGGCTGCCAGCTACAGGAATATGGGACATTCCCCACCTGCATGGTTTGGGGCTGAACCTTCACTGCTGGAATGCAGACCATGAGAGATGAGAGGGATTGTTGCAGCTGGGGATGTTGTTGCATTTAGGAGCTGTTTCTGCATCAAACAATGTTGGGCTGTAATGGCACCATTCTGCCTCTTCCTTTCCCCCACTACCCCAACTTCCATATTTACTCTAGGGAGGTCTCCTCACCTTGAAACTGACCCTGAAATGTCCTGTCATCAGGCGGAGTTGAATGAACGCAATGCTAGGATTCTAAAGAAATCACTCACCCCACGTGGAATCAGAGCCAAAATAGCATCCTTCAGTCCCGCAGCTCCAGAGAACTGGAGGGAGGTGCATGTAGGGAAGAAAGAAAGAAAGAAAGAAAGAAAGAAAGAAAGAAAGAAAGAAAGAAAGAAAGAAAGAAAGAAAGAAAATTAAATCTCACAGTTCTGAAGTGCTGCGTCCTCAATAGGTACGTTCTAAAGGAGCCGTCCCCAAACTGGTGCCCTCCAGAGGGCTTGGTAGTTGTCTCCTGTCATGCCCAGCCAATATGATGATGCTAGCTGAGGATGATGGGAGTTATACTCCAACACCTCTGGAGGACGTCAAGTCAGGGAAGGCTGTTCTATTTTTTATTTATTTATTTATTTATTTAATAATTTTATTCAATACTTCAATACAATACATACATCAATACAATAAAAAACAATACTACATAATACATAAGTTGTTATATATCATTTGATAACATACATTCTAACTTATTCTGTTAACATAATCATACTTAACATAAAAGTGCACCCACCACCACGGGATCTTATTCCTGTTTTCAAAATCTCATTGTTTCTTCTGGAGGTGCTGTCCCACTCCCCTTAGATAAGACAAATTCTAGGAACTATTTCCATATTCCCTCAAAATCATTTGTTTTTATCATTCCTCGTCTAACTTTTATATTACATGCTAATTTATCATTAATAGCAATATCCCATATTTCTTTATACCAATCTTCTATATGATAATCTCCTTGAACCTTCCAATTCCTAGATATCATTAACCTTGCTGCAGTTAACAAATTTGTTATCAATTCTTTTGTCTCTTTGCTACAATTTAATTCTCCAGATAATGATAACAATGCCACTATAGGTGTCTCTTCATTCTCCATTCCTAAAATTTCTTTTATCTCATTAAATACCATTTTCCACAATTTTTCTACAAATTCATATTCCCACCACATATGTAAATATGTTCCTTTTTTTTTTTTTTTTTTTTGACAACTTCTCCAGCAATTTGCTGAGTTCAACTTATTTATTTTATTTAATCTCACCGGGGTTAGATACCACCTCCATATAATCTTATAATAATTTTCTTTTATCCTCACCGTCATACTTCAGGGAAGGCTGTTCTAAAGGCTAAACCTTTTCAACCAGATTAAGCATCATGGAAAATTGTTATAAAATAATAGTGTACCCAATGAATTTTTAGTGTTTTTATCTTAACTTCTTCGATATTTTTAAATATTGTTGTATATATGTTAAATAATAAATATATAATTTCCCTTCCATTGCTTGCAACAGGCGGGAAATTGACTATTAAAAATAAACCAGGCAGGAGGAGGAGAACGCTCCTGGCATTCCTCCCTAGTGGCCTGATCCTGGCTGGTTTTGGAGGAGGTGTTTCATCTGCTCTTTCATCTCCCCACCACAGCTGGTAGGATTACTCTTTTATTCAATCCAGTTGCTAAACAATCTAGAGACCAGGCATTAACAATATATTAATTATTTTGAATGTCTTCAAACTAGATTATAGTTGATCTAATTATGAGCATTAAGGACTGGATTCACTAAAAACCTTTTCTCACTTTGGTATTTTATGGGTTATTTATATACACCAGTTGTTGGGGAACATGGGTGGGAGGGTGCTGTTGTACCATGCCCTGCTTGTTGGTCCCTGGCCGATGGCTGGTTGGCCACTGCGTGAACAGAGTGCTGGACTAGAAGGACCCTTGGTCTGATCCAGCATCAGGGCTCTTCTTATGTTGCCCTAACACACTTTCCAAGTTTAAGACAGCCAATGGATTCCTCCCTTGAGCAGGGGGTTGGACTCGATGGCCTTGTAGGTCCCTTCCAACTCTGCTATTCTATGATTCTATGATTTGATGATAAAGACTAGTCACTTCCAGCAAGCCTACCCAGATGAATTTTAAACTTAAGAATTTTAATATGTTGTGATTGTTATTTTAATATTGTGTTGGTTTTATATGCTCTTAACTAGTTTTATGTATTATATTGTATTTAATGTTGTTCCTCGACTCGATGCAGAGGGAGAGGCGGGTAATAAATAAAATTATTATTATTATTATTATTATTATTATTATTATTATTATTATTAAGTATATTGACTGTCACTGGCTGTAACTAGTTGTTTTTATCTCTGCTTCAGGCATTGCCTATGGACAAGTCTTTATCTATATCAATAAATGACAAATAGATAGATAGATAGATAGATAGATAGATAGATAGATAGATAGATATGGTTTTATACTATTAAAAAGTTGTGGACCGCACAAGTCTCTTCCCCCCAACCCTCTTTAAAGGAAATAAAAGTTGTTCCCCCCTTCCATTGAAACAATACAATTCACCATCGCATCAAGGAGCAGGCTTCTATCTCTACTGAAGAGAGAGGAGAGCAGGCTGGATTCCCCACCCAACCATCCACCTCTCCACAGGCTGAATAATTTCAGGGAATGTGAATGATGAGGGGATTCCCCTCCACATTCACACCCGCACCCACCTAAGGCATCAACAGCTTTCTGGTGAGGAAGCATGGATCACGGATTAGGCCCATGGGCTGGAGGCCCCGCCCCACCCCTGCTCTAGCCATTCTCCTCCCCTACTGGGCCACACACCCCAAGAGACTACCCACCGCATCAGGGGTACAGTTGAACTCCCGAGGCTCTATATTGCCTATGACAGACATCACCATATTCAAGAACGCCGGATGGAGACTCTGGCACAACGAATAGTTCTGGATGGGAGGCTGGCTGATGGAGACGGTGTCATTTGGGATGGAGATGAGGCCCCCTTCTGCTAACTCGAAATCAGCCTAGAAAGAAAGAGCCAGTGGCCAGTTCTTAGATCCTCACAGCATGAAGAGCCAACACCTGTTCCTCTACCAGCATGGGTGGGTGAAGGAAACTGACAGCGATACTTATGCTAAAGACATAGCAGAAGACAAGGTGTAGCTGATACTTACAGATATATCATATTCAACAAAGGTATCCCTAACAGTCGGCATGTCCGCCAGCTGGTACTTCAGGGTTCCATATGAGCCAAAGGGAAGATCCACTACATGGAAATGGGGTCAAACAGCATCATGTCAAGCAGACTCAGCTCTGTCCATTCCCAGCCCACCCTGTTGTTGTTGTTGTTGTTTACATATTTATAGAGCCCAACAGGTGAGGCTCTCTGGGCAGGTTACAATTAAAACCACCAGGTGGGGTTGTGCACCCTTCTTCTACACCATTTTCATGGGTCTTTAGTGTAGGCCTTTCCAGGTGGAACTGTTCCTACTGGCATCCACAGGTGAGGAAGGGCAGATATGTCTTCCAGAGCCCATCATACACTCCAGAGCACATGCACTAACCATCCCCATGGATAGTGCAGTTTCAAGCACACTTAGGAAGGCCCAGAGGATGCTGCCTCCTTTGGAATGAACGAGGGATGCCCCTTTCAGTAAGGGCACTCCCATATGTTCCATAGTGGCCTCCCACCCACATGCATGCCACATAGCTGAGAAGTGGTGCCTGCCCATTACAACAGCATAGCAGGAAACAGACCACGGAAGGGAGCACACAATGTCCACCAATCGCCAGGGCTGATATGGGGTGGAGCAACTCAGGGCTGACACCACCGCGCAACTTCCAGGAGTGCGATGACAATTTTCTGCTGAATGAGTGAGCGACCAAAGTGAAAAGTGAGCTATGGCACACTGGTGGTCACATGGGCATGGTTGCACAAAGGTACAAAGCAGATGCATCCCAGAAAAGGTTCTGGAGATTGGAGAACATACAGCAGCATTCATTGCTATTCCTGTAAATGCAGGCCTGATGAATGGGGCTTGCTTTGTGATTAGATTTATTCAACAAGTTTTTGATGTGTTGGCTCACAGCTGCCTCTCAGGGAGAGGTGTCTCCTGTTTTGAGTGGTAATTCTTGCTTTTTAACACCAAAGCTATGATCCAATTAAGCTGGGGGGGGAGGTCCCTTAATTATAGTAGCCAAATTGTGCCCTCCAGAACCTTCCAAAATCAGTAATTTAGTGGATCATCACCAAAGATGATGGGGTGGGGTGGGGTGGGGTGGGAACGCTCTGGCCACTGTGTAATATGAGCACCACACTGAATCTCTAAAATTAAAGACATGGCTGTAGGGTTTGCAGATGGAAGCATTAGCGCAAAATGCAATGAAGGAAACAGAGGAAGGAAGGAAGAAATAGGAGTTGAATCCCACAGAACTCACATCGCAATGAAATAGAGCTGAGCCTGCCCTCCTTGTTCCTGACCTTCCAGCAATGAGCATTTGCTTGAATATGAGGAGATCCCTGATGAAGCAGCATTCCTGGTTGTGCAGAGGCTTCAACTCATGTTCAAGCAACCACAGGTAGACGACCCCTTTTGAATAGGGCTGTGCTCCACTCCGATTCGGATTGCGAATCCGGAGCAGAAGGACCCAATCCACCTCCACCAAAGGTGGATCCGAATCGGGTCCGACCGCTGATGTCGGAAGTCTACTGCATAGTAAAATAGGAAGCACAGGACTGATTATATATCAGTTACTAACAGGGACTGGCCGACGAGACCACATCATGCCAGTCCTTTTCCAGCTTCATTGGCTGCCAGTCCAGGTCTGGGCCTGATTCAAAGTGCTGGTATTAACATTTAAAGCCCTCCTCTCATATGTGCCCACCCGGACCCTAAGGTCACCCTCAGGGGTCCTTCTCCATGAGCCCCTGCCAAAGGAAGTGAGGCAGGTGGCTACCAGGAGCAGGGCCTTCTCTGCTGTGGCACCCCGGCTGTGGAATGAGCTCCCTAAGGAGGTTCACCTGGCACCTACGTTATATGCTTTTAGACGCCTTTTTATTCCCCCAGTATTTTAACAGGCTATAAATAAATTTTAACTCTGTGTTTTAAATATGTAATTTTGCATTGCTGCTTTTTTTAACTGGTTGAGTTTTTATATTGTATTTTATATTATGGTTTTATACTGTTGTTTTATATTTGAATTGTCTTAAATTTTGTAAACCGCCCAGAGAGCTCCGGCTATTGGGCAGTATAGAAATGCAATAAATAAATAAATAAATGGGCAGTTCACAAAAGTTAAAAACATCAGACACAAATCAACGTATAAAACAAACAACAGTATAAAAGCACAATCAAAATACTATATAAAAGCACAACCAGGGTAAAACCAAGTTATTGTTGTTGTTCGCAGAATCATAGAATAGCATCCTTGACAGATGGTTGTCCAGCTGCCTCTTGAAGGCCTCTGGGGTGGGAGAGCCCACAATCTCCCTAGGTAACTGGTTCCATTGTCGTACTGCTCTAACAGTCAGGACGTTTTTCCTGATGTCCAGCTGGAATCTGGCTTCCTTTAACTTGAGCCCGTTATTCCGTGTACTGCACTCTGGGAGGATCGAGAAGAGATCCTGGCTCTCCTCTGTGTGACAACCTTTCAAGTCTTTGAAGAGTGCTATCATGTCTCTGTTGGATCCTGGAATGGATCTTGGTTATGTTTTCCATTGCTTTGTTAATTGCTGAGAATCTGGAAGAACAGAAGACTCAGCAGAAACTTAAAGGTCAACTCTACACCTGGACATTGAGTGTCATAATTGAATAATTGTCTAACTGATTGTCTTCAATTAAGGGTTGCAAGGAGTTGCATCATTGTACAGGTTGTCTATAAAAGTAAATGTGTTTTCATGTTCACCTACTTCCATGTCCCTTGCCCAACTTGATGTGAGCTGTATTGACTGACCGTTTGTAAGTATTTGTATCTGTACTGCCATAACTAAATTATATATTTATTTGCCAGTAAAAGGTTTATTTTAACCTACATGAATCTTTGTCTTAATTAACGTCTTTGGTGACTTGGCTGAGAACCGCTGCAATCTCTGGAAGGCCCAGACAGAGACTTAACACAAAAGGTTATGTGCCAGAAGCCCAGTCTGTGCCATAACTAATAAGCTTTTAAAGCCATAACTCAACAGTCTCCCCTCCATCTTCTCTTCTCCAGGCTAAACATGCCCAGTTCTTTCAGTCTCTCTTCATAGGGCTTTGTTTCCAGACCCCTGATCATCCTGGTTCTCCTTCTTCCAGTTAAAAGGACTTTTAACAACAGCAACCCTAAAATGCCCTGCTCAGCTTTCAAGGCACTCAGCAGGAAGCAGCCCTGGACAGCTCCAAGGGAGGAAGTCCTGGTGAAGTCCTCGAGGAGCTTTCTAGGAAGCCCAAGCAGTTGGAGAGACTCCACCGAATGGCCCCGAACGGTAAAATGAAGAGCACCCACAACCCCCCTTTGCCGCATTGTTACAATAAGATGGACACAGAAGCTGTGCACAGCTGCCTCTCACAGGGAAAGGAAGAGGCTGCAGAAGGGAGGTGGGGTTTGGGGCAGAGCGTTACTTTGAAGCCTCTCCAGGAGTGTCCCGCCAAAATTTGGCAGCAAACCACAGATTTTTGCCAAACATTTTCAGCACCACAATGAGGGTGAGCATTGGGGGCTGTACCAGAGGATGGGAGGCTGAAAGTGGCCAGTGGCCAATGCGTTGCCCACTCCAGGAGTGTAAATGAACTATAAAAACTATGATCCTGTTCAGACGAGACGCTAAGCCACAGAGGTTAAGCATTTTGAGCTACACAGTATGGCTATGTGTGTCATGTGAGGCATGACTTAGAGTGTTGTATGAACCATTCCTAACCATGGTGGCTACACAACTGTCGTGTTTCTCAGAAAACTCCTGCTTTCGATGGGAGGCAAACAAAAAGCCTCGCAAAGTAATCAACAAAGCTTTTATTAAGCAACAAACTAGGGCTGTGCTCCACTTCGCATCGGAACATAGAAGCAATAGCGAGGCGGCCTGATTCGCCTCCGACAAAGGCAGTGGTGAAGCTGGTCGGGGGGGCTGCAGTTCAAGGCGAAGGGGATCGAGACCAAGCGGATCCTTCACCTCAATCCGGAGCGCCGAAAAAAAGGTAAGTGGGGGCTTACCTGGTGCTGCCACAGTCCGTGCGGTGATGGCGGCAGAGCCAAGTAAGGGGGCAGAGGGAGGGGGCTTACCTGCCTCTGTTGCAGTCCAGCAGCAGCTTCAACTGAGGCTCAAACCGGAAGACCAGGCCGCAACCGTGGCCTGCCCTTCCACTTTGAGCCTCGGCCTCAGGTGAAGCCGCTGCCGGAACACGATGGACACAGGTAAGGGGGAGGAGGGAGGGGGCCTTACCTGGCACCGGCGCCATCACCACAGTCCATGTGGCGATGGTGGCAGAGACAGGTAAGGGGACAGGGTCTTACCTGAGTCCGTCGTGTTCTGGCAGTGGCTTCACCTGAGGCTGAGGCTCAAACCGGAAGACCAGGCCGCAACTGCTGCCGGAACACAACGCACACAGGTAAGAGGTAGAGGGAGGGGGGCTTACCTGGCGCCGGCACTGCCACCGCAGTGCAGCCAGGTAAGGGGGCAGGGGAGAAGAGTCTTACCTGAGTCCGTCACATTCCAGCAGCGGCTTCAACTGAGCCCGAGGACTCAGTCCTCAGGCTTAGTTGAAGCAGCCACCAGACCACGACGGCTGGGGGAGGGGAGGGAGGGAGGCCTTACCTGGTGGCGGCGGCGCTGCTGCGGAGCTCCGATTTAGAGCCAGAGCTCCACAGCAGAGCAAAGCGGCCCGTAGGCAGATCGACACGGGGTGGAGCAGGCCCGATCCGGAATTTGCGGATCAGGTGCAGAGCGGTTCAGGGGTTCCATGCACAGCCCTACAACAAACGTCTCTTTAACCTGAAGAGGGTCTAATTTCTTGGAAACGTTCCCCAAACCAAAACTATGCAAACTAAGCAAGACAATTGTCTGCTCAAGAAGAATAGGAAGCCACTTAATGCCCATAACTTACTGAATGCTAGGGGTGTGCACGGACCCCCCGCTCCGCTTCACTTGCAGATCTGCCATTTTCGGAGCGGGCCGCTTCGCCCCGCCCCCGCTCCACCCACTTCCGCTCCGCTCCGCTCGGAGCTCCGGATCCGGATCGGAGCTCCGTTTTTTCCCCATAGGGTTGCATTGAAAGCTAAAAAATTATACAACGTTTTTTCTGTTCAAGTTAGAAACCTCAAACTTGGCACCATGAAAGCTTATCCACGTGTCCACACGCACGCCAAGTTTCAAGCAAATCCCATCATCACCTGATTTTTGGCGAATTTTTGAAAACCGGGCACCCCATTCAGACCCCTTGGGATAGCTCCGTCAATTTGCACGTTAGAAACCTCAAACTCGGCACCAGGACAGCTTATCCATGTGTCCACATGGACGCCCAGACTCAAGGCAGTCCCATCATCCCCTGATTTTTGGCGCGGCTCTAACCTCTAACGCACCACCCATAACCCTAATTCACACCCCTTTCGATAGCTCCGTCAATTTGCACGTTAGAAACCTCAAACTCGGCACCATGATAGCTTATCCATGTGTCCATGTATAAGAATATAATAATATGTTTAAGAATATTACTAAATGTAGGGAAATGGGACAAGAAGTGTGTGTATGCTTTCCCCAAAATGCTCAATCTGTGGCTGTTGCACTACACAAAAGCAGTGCACGCAATCAGGCTTTAAGAGAGGGGAGGGGGGAAACGAACCAAACAAACAAACACACACTCAAAAATTAAAAAATAAAATTTATATTAAATCAAAGTAAGGGAAAAACACAGAGCAAACTAAACAAAAAGTCAGAAAGAAGCAAACAAACACACGCGCCAAGCTAAAATCCTAATCTATCTCCAAAGTACACAGCAGCAGCTAACGAACGCCAAACCCACAAGACGCTGAGAGCTCAAAGATCTCAGGATGACTCTGCCTTAGTCCCCCCCCCCTCGAACGCTGGGATTGGAGGATGCTTCATGAGGAGATCAATTCTCATCAGGATTGGGAGTTGAATGTGCCTGTCATCGCTTCAAAAATAAAATAAAAAACCCAAACCGTTTGTTGACCCGATTTTTAAAAAATTCTAGCACGCGACCCGCACGACGTAGAGAGGTGAGAGTAGTCTCAAAAGGACCCCCATCCACGACTCTCTGTGCACAAGAATTTTCAGAACGATAGCTTAAAAAAAAACCGTTATCCCCGATTCTTTCCCGCAATGCAGTCCTATGGGCGAAAAGCCAAAAACCACCGTTTGAGCCGCGCTGTCCCTGTTTGTTGACCCGATTTTTAAAAAAATATAGCACGCAACCCGCACGACGCAGAGAGGTGAGAGTAGTCTCAAAATGACCCCCATCCACGACTCTCTGTGCACAAGTATTTCCAGAACGATAGCTTCAAAAACAACCCAGTTATCCACGATTATTTCCCGCAATGCAATCCTATGGCAAAATGTTTTCAAGATGGCGATCGGAGCGCTCCGCCTGAAAGAGGAGCTCCGAAAAATGGCCGCTTCTCTTCACCTTGCTTCTAGGGGTCCGCGGTCCGCTTCTACTCCGCCTCTGGGTAAGGCGGAGCAGGCCAATCCGCTACTGCTTCTCCGCTCCTAATCGGAGCGGAGCACATGCCTACTGAATGCCCATAACTTCAGGAAGCCTGGTGCGGAGGCAGGTTCTGGCATAATCGAGCCGACTTTCTCACGCCTTCCTTCCACACCATGCATCTGAGCTTCCGGTGGACCCTAGCATCAGCTAGCTTGTCGGGACGCTCAGCTCCGTAAGAACCCTCACTTCCCACTGAGTGTATAGGATCTGGCCTTGAGGAGATAAGCTCTGGAGAGGGCTGACTCTCAGCTGGGGAATCTCCCATAAGAACTTCTTCCCCCACTGTTACAGGTTGGCTGGTGTCTGGCTCTGCATCTTCTAGTTCTGAATCTGATTCTGATTGATTACTTGAAACATCTTCTCCCAAGACAGGGGCAGTAGGGTTAGACATGACAATAACCGTGGTTTAAACATGCTCCCTAACCATTTACTGCAAAATGGTTCGTGGCCTAACCATGGGTTAACATGTCATCTGAACAGGCCCTATAAGAAAATTTAGCCAGACACGTTTCAGTACAATGAGCCAGAATATATATATATATATATATATATATATATATATATATATATATATATCGCTTAGGTATGTTAATGTTTTGCCATGTCCATTTTGCCTTCAGGAATTCTAGAATGACTTCAGCTGATACAGGTAGTTAAGCAACAGCAACAACGTGTAACGTCAGCTGATACAAGTTGCTAAACCCCTCGCCCAACTTCTCCGGGCTTTCCAAGGTAATCCTACCCCCTTTCTGCCTCTTTGCTCCCCCCCCACACAAAGGGGGCAGCGCCACGGTCCGGAGCATGAGCGAGGCACAGCCGGGGCCCTTGGTGGCCAGGTGGGGGGCTGCTCGCCTGCTGCGAATAAATAAATAAATAAAATGCGATGATATTTAATTAATAAACTTTAAGATATGCTACAACGGTGTATCTCCGGTGTATGCTACAACCGGGTGCAGCTAGTCAAATTATAAACCATTACATCAGGTAGGCCCCGGTACTCACCGACCCAAAAGGCTGATGTCAGGGGCTCCCAACTCACAACCACATTCATGAAATTGAAGGTCAACACTACCTCCTGAATAGTTAACAAGTCCATATCTCACACGGCACGTCAGTTCTAGTGAGATTTTGGTCGAAGGGGAGGCTGCATGCAAACTGAAAAGAAACACAAACACACATACAAGTACACTCCACTTGTGATGCACCTCCTACACAGAGACAATACATAGCAGGACATGGATCCAATTCCATGTCAAAACACACCCCTTTTCAGGTGGCCTGGCATTTTGCTCATTTTCCCACTTCCCTGCGTGCCCACCAGTATCACTGGCAAACTATGGTTCCCATCCTGCTTCCAGAAGGAGAGAGAGGAGTGCATAAAGGTAGGTTTCCTGGGGGGATTCCATACATCATACTGAGGGTGCTTCTATGCGCCCCCAGTGCGACCCCAAAGCAATCGTGTAGCTTGCCTTTCGAAGAGACGAGGAAGAGGCGTCCTTGCTGCCGCCGCCGCCGCCGCCACCCACCTACCTCCTCACCGGCAGTGTCGGAGAGCTCGGCAGAAGAAAGCGCTCTCCACCCCGCCTTCTTCCACCGAGCTCTCCGACCCGGCCGACGAGGAGGTAGGTGGGTGGCGGCGGCGGTGGCGGCAAGGATGCCTCTTCCTCGTCTCTTCGAAAGGCAAACTACACGATCGCTTTGGGGGCGCACTGGGGGCGCATAGAAGCGCCCTCAGTACGACGTGTGGAATCCCCCCCTGAAGAGAAAGCAGCTTCAGCAAAATGGACCTACAATTCCAACTGATATCCTGCTCAGGGCAGACAGACACCCCCACGGCAGCTCTTCCCACCTCCATTGCCTGAAAATGAAGACACAGCTATTTCAAGGAGCGTTTGTCAGGGTGTTTGAGGAGAGCAGGGCTACGGGGATGTGGGGTGGGGCTCAGAATTCTTCTCTTACTCCTCTTCTGCCTTGGTGGTCCTGCTTCTGATGGATTTGAAGCATTTCTGAAAGCCCGCAGAATGGCCATTGAGAGACAATATGATTGTAGCGGAAAACCAGTTGTTATTTTAATCACAGCTATTTGTTGTAGACACACAACAGGGAAATCCACAAATACAACTGGTTATGAACCCTTCTGGACTTACCATCTTGCTGTGACAAGTCAGCCAGTGTGGTGTAGACTTAGACAGGGGCCACTGCTAAACGGGGCGATATCCCAGGGCAATCCCCAGGATCTTGGTCCCCCGGGATTTAATGGTCCCCGGGATCTTGCCCTACCCTTTGAGCCCACTTTTTCAACAGTCTCGGGCTGATCCCGAGACTGCGGAACATGGGGGGGCGTCGCGGTTTGTCCCGGCTCCTCGCAGTTACTTGCGAGGAGCTGGGACCTGCTCACGGGGCGCAGAGATCCCATCGGGGGTGGGGTGGGGGAGCGGGGGAAATTGTTTTAAAAAAACCAACACCTTTTGCGCACAAGCGCTCATGTGCTCCTCTCCTTTAAGGGGAAAAAATGGTGGGCGCAACATCCTCTCCCTCCGAGGTTGGCACGTGCCACGTCTAAACAGAAGGAGAGATCTCATGATAAAAATATTGCGAGATCTTCACCCCTCCATCGCGCTAGACCAGGTAGGTCCAGCAGAGGCCAGAGACTGGAGAGATCCAGGTTCTAGACTCTATTCGGGCATGAATCTCACTGGCTGACATTGGGCCAGTCACTGACTCTCAACCTAACCTACCTTACAGGGTTGTTGCGAGGCTAAATTGGAGAGAAGGGGGATTATGAAAGCCACCTTGAGTTCTTTGCAAGGATAAAAAGGTGGGAAATAAAAATAATACTAAATAAAATAAACGATTTGCTTATTCACTTCCAGAAAAGGAGAAATGAAGCTGTGGAAACGCTTGAGCTGCAATACTTACTCATTGTCACTGATCTCTATCCTTATGGAGGGAGACACGATACAACCATTGATTTCTGGCACTAACAACGTTGTGTAACCAGTAAGTTGGGCATCCACAATTTTTAGCCTGAAGAGAGAGGATGGAAGACAATGAGGAAGAGCAGACCGCCCAGGCAACATCAGTAACAAAGTTCAGAAGGGGTCAATGAAGGGGTACTCTCTACCAAGTCCGTTTGGTGGCCCAGCTATGCCCCTCTCTGGACAGGGATAACCTAGCTTCAGTCATCCACGCCCTGGAAACCTCCAAATTAGATTACTGCAATGCCCTCTATGTGGGGCTGCCTTTGAAGATGCAGCTCATGCAAAATGCAGCAGCCAGATTGATAACTGGAACCAGAAGGTTTGAACATATAATACCGATTCTGGCCCGCTTGCATTGGCTGCCTATATGTTTCCAAGCCCAATTCAAGGTGCTGGTCTTAACCTATAAAGCCCTACATGGCTTGGGACCACAATACCTGAGGGAATGCTTCTCCCGACATGAACCTACCCGGACACTGCACTCAACATCTAAGGTCCTTCTCCGAGTGCCTACTCCGAGGGAAGCTCGGAGGATGGCAACAAGGAAGAGGGCCTTTTTCAGTGGTGGCCCCTCAACTTTGGAATGATCTCCCCAATGAGGCTCGCCTGGAGCCAACGTTGTTATCTTTTTGGCGCCAGGTCAAGACGTTTCTCTTCTCTCAGGCATTTAACAGCATTTAACAACATATGCTGAGTTTGTTTGTTTCTTTAATGGACCCCAGAACTGTCGTTGTTTAAAGGGATACTGTTGTTTTATACTGTTGAATTTATATTTCTGATGGTTTAAAATTTTGTATACTTTTTAATGTCCACTGTTTTTAACTTTTGTAAACCGCCCAGAGAGCTTCAGCTATGGGGCGGCATATACATTTAATAAATAAATAAATAAATACTTTAAATTGGGTTCCTGTAGGAGTCTTACATTGAAGGAAACCCTCAGGTCTTGTCCCACCCACCTTGAATGATGCATTACTCCTAGCATCTTGCACAGCCCCAACACTAGCATAGAGGTGTTGGAAAATCACACTCTGAACCTGAGTTGAGCAGAAGTAGCAGCAGCTCTCAGTTTAGGACGCAACAAAGACTGAATGAGGCAAAGGATTCTTTGTAAGTTAATATTATTATTATTATTATTATTATTATTATTATTATTATTATTATTATTATTATTTCTTACCCACCTCTCCTTTTAGATCGAGGCGGGGAACAACATTAGAACAGGAATCAATACATCTTAAAAATTCATGATTTTACATTGATCTGGACAGGCCTTCCGGAAAAGGCTAGTCTTTAAAGCTGCCTTAAAATCACACAGAGAGTTAATTTTACGAATCTCCTCCGGCAGGCCATTCCACAATCTGGGGGCAACAGAAGAAAAGGTCCTCTGGGAAACTGATGTCAGCCTAGTTTTAACTGACTGAAGCAAGTTCACCCCAGAGGACCTGAGTGTGAGGGGCGGACTGTATGGGAGAAGGCGATCCCGCAGGTAACCTGGACCCAAACCATTTAGGGCTTTAAAGGTAATGAACAACACTTTGTACTTTGCCCGGAAACTAATTGGCAGCCAGTGGAGTGATTTTAATGTTGGTGTAATGTGGTCATCCCTAGGTGTACTGGTGACCAACCTGGCTGCCATATTTTGAACCCCCTTGAAATAATTTAGTTATGGCAGCATATATACAAATACTCACAGACGTTCAATACATAGCAGCATACAGCAAGATGGCGTAAGATGAAGGAATAATAAGCATGAAAAACACAGCTACTTATATAGGTAGTCCTGTACAATGATGCAATCACTAATTGATTAATTGCAGAAAAATGCTTCCATACAATAATTCAATAAGTGTCCAGCTGAGACCTTGACATTTAAGAGAATACGTTCTGCTGAATCCTCACTTTCTTCAGGTCTCCAGGTAATTGTAAAAACAGTGGAAAAATAAAAACCAGATCCAATCCAGGATCCAACAAGAGGCAGGGCCTTCAAAGACCTCCAACACACACACACACACACACACACACACACACATTTCACAATCTGTGTTGATCTCCACTCACCCAACAATCTTAGTGGGCAAGCCAAGCAATCCTCCAGTCTTCATGTCTGGAAGCACAATCCCTTCTTTCAAACGATTCTGAAGAAGCCCATTGTACTCCATTGAAGATGAGAGAACTGGAACAGAACACAGGAAGCTGCCTTATACTGAGTCAGACCCTTGGTCCATCTAGCCCGGTATTGTCAACACTGACTGGCAGAAGCTCTCCGGGGTTGCCAGCAGGAAGCTTTCCTCACCCTCCCTGTACAAGCCGAGGATCGAACCTGAGACCTTCTGCATGCAAAGCAGGTGTTCAGTCACAATGAGATATGGTCCCTCCAGAAATATCCATGAGACCAGGAGATAGATTGTTTTATTATAGTTTTAATCAAGTTTGGTTTCTGATGGTAAGCCCCCTTGAGTGTCATTGTTTGGCTAGAAAGTTGGGGTACAAATCAAATAAAATAAATGTGGCTGGTCTTTAGCATCCATGAAGTCAATTGCTGAATCTCCATTGAGGAGAAGCTGTGGATTCCATCCCATACACAGAAGCCCAGCTTTTCAGCCAAAGCTGCACATTCACTGGGACCCCTGAAACAGCCCCGTTCCATTTATTCCCTGCTTCACAGTGATTGAAAAAGTCAATGCAAGTCAGCGGGGAAATGTCTGTCTCCTCTGAGCCTGTGACTGTGGACCCAGCAAAGGAGAAAGACAGTGTCTTGTTGCTGCTCCTTCCCACGGCATGTCTGAAGAAGAGAGCTTATCTTGAAGCTCAGAGCATTCGGTGCAGCTGAGCCTCATACTCCACACAAATCAACCCCCATAGGTTCGCTCTCCATACCTTGGACTGAGAGGGCAGAATGGCCAATGCCCCTGGCAAAAGCGGCTTCTTTCTCCCCTTTCCAAGACCACCCCTCCTTGGGAGCTGATGGCACTTGAATGGATCATAAACCAAACTATGCACCCTTTCCATGAGCTTTCCACACTGCAGACATTATCCAACCAGCATGGGGCATGACCTTGTACGACCAGCCATCCCACCACCCAGGTACTGTAAGAAGAGCCCATTGGGCTGCTTCAGAACTAGGCAGGCAGAAACACTAGAAGCTGGTAAGAAAACTGTCCATTCTCACAAGCTCTTTTCCCAGCATCTCCTCAAACGCAAATACCCAACTCTAAATAGTTCTGGTGTGAGTCATGGAGCAGCTGATATCCCTCAGTGCCAATATTCTTAAACCATGGTGGGCCTGCCTCTCCCGACATGAACCTACCCGTACACTGCGCTCAACATCTAAGGTCCTCCTCCGAGTGCCTACTCCGAGGGAAGCTCGGAGGATGGCAACAAGGGAGAGGGCCTTCTCAGTGGTGGCCCCCCGACTGTGGAATGATCTCCCCGATGAGGCTCGCCTGGCGCCAACGTTGTTATCTTTTCGGCGCCAGGTCAAGACTTTTCTCTTCTCCCAGGCATTTTAACAGCTTTTTAACAGCATTTTAACAGCATTTAACAACGTTAAGTTTGTTTTTAATGGACCCCAGAATTGTTGTTTTTAAATGGATGCTGTTGTTTTTATACTGTTTTTATGTTTTTTTTAAATTTTTGTATACTTTTAATGTTTACTATTTTTAATTGTTGTGAACCGCCCAGAGAGCTTCGGCTGTGGGGCGGTATATAAATGTAATTAAATAAATAAATAAATAAAATGGTTCAATGTGTTTCCTTACATTTTGATAATTCTCGTAGGCTGAAAATAGTCCTAATCGCAAATACTTTTTCTTGCGAGGGGCTCAGCAGGGCACAGAAGATAAGAAGTCCCAGAATCTTCATCATCTTTCCGTTCTCACACCTGTAGGAGAAACTCTGTTTAGAGCAATCCGACCATCCGCAGGTGGCCCGAGGGAAGCCCACACCCACACGTCACCTAAGGGAGGCAAACTAAAGTTTGCTGCCAAACGCAGAAGAAGCTGCCTTACAGGAAATCAAACCAGGAGTCCCATTTTTGATACATAATGGGTATTTATCAGACTATTTTTTTGTCCAAAAAAAATAGGCCAAAACATGTTGGGCTTTTACAAATAAAATCTTTGTTCTGGCTTCCTGAGATGCTCTTCCTATTTTAGGGTCTATTTTGAATGTTCCCCTGCTTTTGCAACTTTGTTTTTTGCCTCATATGAAACGGCAACAAGTGGTTATTGGTTAATTATTACTGTTGTGTTTGTATCAATAGGTATTATTATTATTATTATTATTATTATTATTATTATTATTATTATTATTATTTGTATCTCACCTTTTGCCCAATGCTGAGCCTTAATAAAACCTATTTATATAATTAATTAATAAAACTGTTGCTTTTTAAATGGATACTGTTGTTTTTATGTTTCTGGTGGTTTTTAAATTTTGTATACTTTTTAATGTTTACTGCTTTAACTTTTGTGAACCAACCAGAGAGCTTCGGCTGTGGGGCGGTATATAAATGTAATAAATAAAATAAATAAATAAAATTAAGTGAGACACACAGGAAGTCAGATGGAAGAGGAAGTCAGGGACACTGAGGCCATAGCTAGACCTAAGGTTTATCCCTGGATCGTCCAGGGGTCAAACCTGTCCATCTAGGTGACACACAGGGGATCCAGTGCTCAGGCAGGGGCAAACCCTGGATGATCCCAGGATAAACCTTAGGTCTAGCTGTGGCCACAGGGGATCCAGTGCTCAGGCAGGGGTGAACCCTGGATGATCCCAGGATAAACCTTAGGTCTAGCTGTGGCCTTAGACTTTGATTAAAGGAATACTCACCCAATCAGGAGGTGACACAGCAGTCAGTCAAGGCTGGAAAGAAACTAGTTAGGAGAGTATATGTTTGTTTGAGGCAATAATGGTTTTATTTTTGTATAATACTACATTCCTCATTTGCAACAAACCCATCTTTTGAAACAGTGTTCTTATTCTGTGTTGATTCTATTTTATTCTATATGCTAAGTGGCAAGAGCAGCCTTAATTGGCTAGGGTGCTATAGCCAGCAAGCCGGATCTCCACTGCCAATTCCTGCCATGCTGCTACTGATCAAGATGGCCATGGGGGAAAGGGAAATCAGGCATCACGCTCATCACTGCCAGCGAAGGAAACAGCAGCAAGCATCCTGGGCAGTGAGAGAGGAGGTGGCACACGGATCCTCCGTGTCGACACACTTGCCGGAAACAACATCAAATTGGATGAAAGGAGCGGCTGCTCAGGCACTCATACTGCAAAGGGGTATGGGATAGAGCATTCGGAGGACCCAAGAGCACAGCCGAACGGTTTGTGATTAGCGTATGGTTTAGGAAACCAGGAAACGGGCTGGACTTACAAAGCTTCATCCCACGTCCCTGCTTCCCTCAGAATATCCCCGTAGCACTAAGCTTTCATGTTTGTTGTTGTTTTTGCTACAGGGCGACAGCGATCCTTTGCATACCAGGAAGTGAGTTTAAGGGGGGGAAATATAAAAAATCATAAAAAATCAACAGATGACCCAATTCGATTCAAATTTGGTATGCTTAAAGCTCTCCCTAATATCGATTACTGTGCCAATTTTGGTGACTTTATCTTTAAAGCTTACACAGATGTAAGCATTTCTTTAAAATCCTGCTCCTGCGCCCCAGCGGCAGCTCAGAAGATACTCTCAAAAAGTAGGGGCTAAATAGGGTGAATCTTTTTGCTTTATTGCACAATTAAGGCAGGATGCATGGGAGTGCTTCACAATCAAAGCAGATTATAAGGTGGAAATCTTCTGAGTCCCTTGCATGCAATTTGCAGTGAATGCACAGTATAACGCTGGTGTGATAAAGCTCACAGTGTTGTGTGTGACAGCACAGTGTGTGGTTAGTGCAAACCACAGAGAAACACAATTTCGCTAACCACAGTCCCAGAAATGTCTTCTGAACATGGCCCATGAGTACAGTTCTCCATCCCACCCACAGGTAGCTAGCTTTCTAATAAGAATGTCATGGGGCATTTTGTCAAATGCCTTGCTAAAGTGAAGATACGTTATATCCATGGTATTTTCTCAATCTACTAGGAAAGGAAGGAAGGAAAGGAAAGGAACCTCTCGTGCAAGCAATGAGTCATTACTGACTCTTGGAGGGACACCAGCTTTCGCTGACGTTTTCTTGGCAGGCCTTCTAGCGGGGTGGTTTGCCGTTGCCTTCCCCGGCCATTATTACCTTTCCCCAGCTAACTGGGTACTCCTTTTACCGACCTCGGGAGGATGGAAGGCTGAGTCGACCTGAGCCGGCTGCCTGAGAACCAGCTTCCGCTGGGATCGAACTCAGGCCGTGGGGAGAGTTTCGGCTGCAGAAACTTCGTCTGGCAGGATGTCAGGGTATCTGTCAGGTGAGCCGCATTGGGGTGCGACAACAACTGAGAAGATCCTGTCCCCAGTTGCCACATGATAGCACCACCAAGGCAAAATGGAGCCAATCGCTTACCCTTCTCAATTACTCTAAATTGGCATGAGGATGGATCCTTTTGGATCACTTATCTGGGTTGGGCATTTATTTATTTATTTATTTATTTATTTATTTATATATTACATTTCTATACCGCCCAATAGCCGGAGCTCTCTGGGCGGTTCACAAAAATTAGGACATAGGAGGCACAGTGCTATGGTGCTTCCAGATTTCCCCAGCTCAGGTAGTACTTGGGGACTTCTGGTCTGCCCCATGGCCATTAGGCTGTGGAGTGCCACAAAGTTCCGTCTTGTCCCTTTTGCTTTCCAACATCGACATGAAACCGCTGGGAGAAATCATTGGGCTGAAGTGCCATCAGTATGCAGACAACACTCAACTCTGACTAGATCTATATCAAGCAGGATATAGCACTATCAAAGTGGTATGAAAGCGGTATATGGAGGCAGGATCTATACTACTGCTTTATAGTAGTATTGAAATGCAGTGACAACTGCTGGGGCCCACTGATGCAGACCATACACAGCTTTCATAGGCCATAACTAGACCAGGCCTATATCCCGGGATCATCCCTGTGCATCCAAATGACACACAGGGGATCCCGGGAGCAGGCAGGGACGACCCCGGGATAAACCTTAGGTCTAGCTGTGGCCATAGTGTTATATCCTGCTTGGTGTAGATGTGTCAATGGTCTCCAACAGTTGTCAGTGCACTTCAATACCGCTATAAAGCAACAGTGTAGATCCTGCCCAAGTCCCTCATCTCCATCTAAACTTCCGGACTGTTAGAGCAGTACGACAATGGAATCAGTTCCCTAGGGAGGTTGTGGGCTCTCCCACACTAGAGGCATTCAAGAGGCAGCTGCACAAGCGTCTTTCAGGGAGGCTTTAGCGTGGATTCCTGCACTGAGCAGGGGGTTGGACTCGATGGTCTTGTAGGCCCCTTCCAACTCTGCTATTCTATGATTTCTGTGATTTTAGGGGGGATGATGAATGCCGGAGCATGAGTCGGTAATGAAACCTCAATTCTAGAATGGCTTCAGTTTTGTTGGCTTCAGAGAGAAGCCAGCCTTGCCATCAGGACTCAAGAGAACTGGATAACAGAGGCCTGATTCCGCTCATTTCATGTATTATATTCCTACATTGCCCTGGGCTTTTCACAAAAATTAAAGGCCATTAAAATACGTTACACAAAGCAGGAAAAAGTATTTACATAAAAACCATATAAACAGATAGACAGAGAGAGGTCTACAAACAATACGTGCAGCAATCAGCCAAAGGCAACCCAGAGCCTAATTAAATAACTTATGATATGCTGAGAGAAGACGCCAGTTTTCATCTGGCACCGAAAACATAACAATGTTTGCACCAGGCAGACCTCGCTGTTGGCAGGCTTCAGGCAACAAAAACACATGTGTGTGGATTATAACTTGGGGACGGAGCCAGCACATATGCAACTTATACACAGGGATGCTACGTTTTTCACAGGTCTCCTGGTTGCCCCCATTCTCCTTTGCTGCCCTTTTTGCCTGGCACTCTCTTCCTTGAACACACGCACAATGCCAACTCCTTTCCTTCAATTTCCTCCTCGAACCCCTCTTCCCAGTGACACCAACCCCATCCCAGGCTGAAAGGATGCCAAAATACATAGAATCATAGAATCATAGAATAGCAGAGTTGGAAGGGGCCTACAAGGCCATCGAGTCCAACCCCCTGCTCAATGCAGGAATCCACCCTAAAGCATCCCTGACAGATGGTTGTCCAGCTGCCTCTTGAATGCCTCTAGTGTGGGAGAGCCCACAACCTCCCTAGGTAACTGGTTCCATTGTCGTGCTGCTCTAACAGTCAGGAAGTTTTTCCTGATGTCCAGCCGGAATCTGGCTTCCTTTAACTTGAGCCCGTTATTCTGTGTCCTGCACTCTGGGAGGATCGAGAAGAGATCCTGGCCCTCCTCTGTGTGACAACCTTTCAAGTCCTTGAAGAGTGCTTTCATGTCTCCCCTCCATCTTCTCTTCTCCAGGCTAAACATGCCCAGTTCTTTCAGTCTCTCTTCATTGGGCTTTGTTTCCAGACCGTGACTTTTAAAATGCAGTGCTTCTCTGGAAAGTCCCAAGGTGGCTGTGTGGTGGCTGCTGCATCATATAATCGACACAGTGCCACCACAGAGCCACCTTGGGGCTTCCAGGGCATATAGACGGCCCCTAGGACTTACCAACTATGTGAAATGCACCTGAAGAATTATGTGTAGCAGCAATTGCTCTCCCTCCTGCAAGGAAGGTTCCCCAGAGCCAGTGGATGCTTCGCCTCTTCCTGCTTTCCAGTGTCAGGATGCGACAGCCAGCTTTTTATGCCTAAAACTCACCAAAGAATGAGGAAAGGATTATGCAAATGCATGATCCCTGTTGGGATTTATGAGCTGCAGATAGGGACATTTGTTTTAACAGCCCCACAAGAGAAACAGAAAAATGTGAAACTCATTCTTGACTAACAGGTTGCCCCATAAAATCGCGGATTCAGTCCTAAAGCTGGATACCTCTTTTCCATGGTGGCAGGACTGCATTTTCAGTGGTGCACCTATCCCTGCCTTCGAAGAGTGTTCAGAGATTTCTGCTGGTCCAAAATGCTGCTGCCAGATTAGCGACAGAGGCCAGAGAGCCTGTAACTACTTTGTCATGGCAGCTTCACTGGGTTCATGTCCCTTTCTAGCTGCTGCATATTATGACCTAGAAAGCTCTTCCCATCTTGGGACCGGGCTACTGGAAGGATTGAATTCTTCCATGTGAGTCAGCCTCATGTAGAGTTGTATGAATCATAGAATCATAGAATAGTAGAGTCGGAAGGGGCCTATAAGGCCATCGAGTCCAACCCCCTGCTCAATGAACATCAGAAGAGGCCCTTCTCTGTGTTCTGCCATCCCCAGAGGCATGTTAGGTGGTGGTAAAAAAAAAAAAAAGCCCTCCCTGGACCCGCTGGACCTTAATAACTACAGACCAGTATCAAATCTTCCATTTTGGGGCAAAGTGAACCCCAAAATGGAAGGGCAGTTGCCTTCCCAACTCCAAGCAGTTTTGGATGATACAGATTTTTGTAGACCCATTTCAAACCAGCTTCAGGGCAGGATATGGAGTTGAGACAGCTATGGTTGCCTTAGTGGATGATCTATGCAAGAGTATTGACAGGGGGAGTGTGTCCCTGCTGGTACTCTGGACCTCTCAGTAGCTTTTGATTAGGGGTGTGCACGGACCCCCCGCTCCGCTTCACTTGCAGATCCGCCATTTTCAGAGCGGGCCGCTTCGCCCCACCCCCACTCCGCCCACTTCCGCTCCGCTCCGCTCGGAGCTCCGGATCCGGATCGGAGCTCCGTTTTTTCCCCATAGGGTTACATTGAAAGCTAAAAAATTATACAACATTTTTCTGTTCAAGTTAGAAACCTCAAACTCGGCACCATGAAAGCTTATCCACGTGTCCACACGCATGCCAAGTTTCAAGCAAATCCCATCATCCCCTGATTTTTGGCGAATTTTTGAAAATCGGGCACCCCATTCAGGCCCCTTGGGATAGCTCCGTCAATTTGCACGTTAGAAACCTCAAACTCGGCACCAGGACAGCTTATCCATGTGTCTACATGGACGCTGTTAGAAACGGTGAGGTGTCTGATGGGGAGGAGTCGGAGGAGGATGAGCCACAGGCTGGACCCAGTAACAGCAGGGCTGAGCAACAGCCAGCAGAGGCTTCATCCAGCGCAGACTTAGAGGAAGAGCAAGCAGACTTGTTAACCGTGCCATCGTTCAAACAGCAGAAGGTGGAGAAGGAGGCATTATGCAGATCCAAGCGGATTGCTAATAAACGCCAGCTAAACAGGGAACAGCTGTGATGCGGAGCTTGTGTATTTAAGTAACTGTGCGCAGGCCAGGAGTTTGTCAGACTTTATCTGGTTTGCCTGGGAAAGCTCTGAACCGTGAAACCTTGACCGTGCCGTGTTTCTGCTGGACCGTTTGGACTACGGACTTCTTGGACTCTGTGACTCTCTCCTGCCGTTTGGAACCTGGACTGGCTTTATGGACTTTCGTGACTCTCTCGTACCCTCACTGACATCTGGAATGCTTTATGGACTGCCTTTGTGTTTTGCGTAAGCAACAAACGATTGCTCTATGTATTTCTGTTTCAACTGTGTGACCAATACACATTATTAGTTACCTCTTTAGTTGCTGTGTTTGCTGTTTCTTGGCACACTTCCCAGACTGGGCACACAGCCAAGTAGATAAGCTAAGGTGGCTGCTTGCAGACTTGCTTTCACAGGACAGATGCCCAGACTCAAGGCAGTCCCATCATCCCCTGATTTTTGGCGCGGCTCTAACCTCTAACGCACCACCCATAACCCTAATTCACACCCCTTGGGATAGCTCCGTCAATTTGCACGTTAGAAACCTCAAACTCGGCACCATGATAGCTTATCCATGTGTCCATGTATAAGAATATAATAATATGTTTAAGAATATTACTAAATGTAGGGAAATGGGACAAGAAGTGTGTGTATGCTTTCCCCAAAATGCTCAATCTGTGGCTGTTGCACTACACAAAAGAAGGCTTTAAGAGAGGGGAGGGGGGAAACGAACCAACCAAACAAACACACACTCCAAAATTTAAAAATAAAGTTTATATTAAATCAAAGTAAGGGAAAAACACAGAGCAAACTAAGCAAAAAGTCAGAAAGAAGCAAACAAACACACGCGCCAAGCTAAAATCCTAATCTATCTCCAAAGTACACAGCAGCAGCTAGCTAAGTAGACCCTCTCCCAACGAACGAAAAACCCACAAGATGCTGAGAGCTCAAAGATCTCAGGATTACTCTGCCTTAGTCCCCCCCCCTCGAACGCTGGGATTGGAGGATGCTTCATGAGGAGATCAATTCTCATCAGGATTGGGAGTTGAATGTGCCTGTCATCGCTTCAAAAATAAATAAAAAAACCCAAAGCGTTTGTTGACCCGATTTTTTAAAAAAAATAGCACGCGACCCGCACGACGCAGAGAGGTGAGAGTAGTCTCAAAATGACCCCCATCCACGACTCTCTGTGCACAAGAATTTTCAGAACGATAGCTTAAAAAACAACCCAGTTATCTCCGATTCTTTCCCGCAATGCAATCCTATGGGCGAAAAGCCGAAAACCGCCGTTTGAGCCGCACTGTCCCTGTTTGTTGACCCGATTTTTAAAAAATATAGCACGCGACCCGCACAACGCAGAGAGGTGAGAGTAGTCTCAAAATGACCCCCATCCACGACTCTCTGTGCACAAGAATTTCCAGAATGATAGCTTCAAAAACAACCCAGTTATCCGCGATTATTTCCGCAATGCAATCCTATGGCGAAATGTTTTCAAGATGGCGATCGGACTGCTCCGCCTGAAATAGGAGCTCCGAAAAATGGCCGCTTCTCTTCGCCTTGCTTCTAGGGGTCCGCAGTCCGCTTCTACTCTGCCTCTGGGTAAGGCGGAGCAGGCCAATCCGCTACTGCTTCTCCTCTCCTAATCGGAGCGGAGCACATGCCTACTTTTGATATCATTGACCCTGGTATCCTTCTGGATAGCCTGAGGGGACTGGGAATTGGGGGCGCTGTGCTTCAGTGGTTCCAGCCCTATCTCTTGGGGAGGTTCCAGATGGAACCATAGAATCATAGAATAGTAGAGTTGGAAAGAGCCTCTAAGGCCATCGAGACCAACCCCCTGCTCAATGCAGGAATCCACCCTAAAGTATCCCTGACAGATGGTTGTCCAGCTGCCTCTTGAAGGCCTCTAGTGTGGGAGAGCCCACAACCTCCCTAGGTCACTGGTTCCATTGTCGTACTGCTCTATTTTTTTTTAATAATAGTTTTTATTCTTTTCAATACTTAAACATACATAAATACAATAACAAAAAAAACCAACATAATACATAAATATTGAGTAACCTTAATAGCATATTTTCTAATTAAAATGTTAATCATACTTAACATAAAAGTGCACCCCACCCCACCCCGGGATCTATTCCTGTTTCCAAAATCTCATTGTTTCTTCTGGAGGTGCTTTCCCACTCCCCTTAGATAAAACATATTCTAGGAACTGTTTCCATATTCCCTCAAAATCATTCATTTTTATTATTCCTCTTCTCACTTTTATATTACATGTTAATTTATCATTAATAGCAATGTCCCAAATCTCTTTATACCAATCTTCTATGTGGTAATCCCCTTGAACCTTCCAGTTCCTAGATATCATTAACCTTGCTGCCGTCAGCAAATTCATTATCGATTCTTTTGTCTCTTTATTACAATTTATTTCTCCATATAATGATAACAATGCCACTATAGGTGTCTCTTCAATCTCCATTCCTACAATTTCTTTTATTTCATTAAACACCATTTTCCACAATTTTTGAACAAATTCACATTCCCACCACATATGTAAATACATTCCTTATTTTTGACACCCTCTCCAACAATTTGCTGAGTTCAGCTTATTTATTGTATTTAATCTCACCGGGGTTAGGTACCACCTCCATATAATCTTATAATAATTTTCTTTTATCCTCACAGACATATTTCTCAACACTTTGTTTCCATATTCCCTCCCTGCTCTGTTGCCCTATTTGTACCTTCAAGTCAGTTTCCCAGACCATCTTACCCATACTTACTGACTCCCCCTTCCCAACTACTATTCTAGATTGTAAGCCTATGTGGCAGGGCCTTGCTATTTACTGTTTTACTCTGTACAGCACCATGTACATTGATGGTGCTATATAAATAAATAAATAAATAATAATAATAATAATAATAATAATAATAATATATTTCACTCGTTAACCCTTTTATCATTTTATTTTCCCCTTTCTCCATTTCTTTTTTTAAGATCAGCTCCTCAAATTTCGTATTCACTCTACACTCTCCATTATCCTTTAAACATTTCTTCGTCCATTGTTCTAATTGAAAATAATTTAACCACGATAATTTTTTCTCTTTTAATCTCTCCACTAATTCTTCTCGAGTATTCATCTTTCCTAGCCAATCTTTTAGCTTCATTACATTCCTCTCTATTAATGTTTTCTCCAACCTATCTTTTAAGTTTCTTGGAAAGTTCCGCAACATTATCACTGGTGTTATTGGGGAAATACCTGGAAGTAAATCCTTTTTATATACACGCCATATTTCCCAGTGATTTTTTAAAAGGGGGTTCTCTATTTCTTCCCCCCATTTTTTGAATATTCTCTGAAAAATATATTTTCTAGTTTCCATTCTTTATCTTCTCCCTTTCTATCCTCCAACCAACTTAAATCTCCTAATCCTATCATGCTTTTTACTACATGTGTCAGCCTATTAGCTATGTAATATAGTTTTAAATTTGGGAATCCTAACTAGGGATGTGCTCCGCTTCTCTTCGGTTCAGAGAAGCAGGAGCGAGGCGGCCTAATTCGCCTCCGTAAAAGGCGGAGGCGAAGAGAGTCAGGGGGGCTGCGGATCGAGGCGAACAGGATCGCCTCAATCCAGAGCTTCGCCTGCAGGTAAGTGGGGGGGAGGGGGACTAATCTGGCGCTGCCGGCGCCGCAATTCATGCAGCAGCGGCAGCGGCACCAGGTAAGGGAGGAGGGGCACTTACCTTCCTCCATCGCAAGCTTCAATTGAGGCCCCGGTTGAAGCTGGAAGTGAAGGCCGAGGCCTCTTCCGGCTTCAACCGGGTCCTCAATTGAAGCCCGCGATGGAGGAAGGTAAGGGGCGGGGCAGGGGTGGGGGCCTGGCTTACCTGGCAGCGCCGGCAGCGCCATCCATGTGGTGGCGGTTGCAGCACCAGGTAAGGGAGCAGGGAGGAGGGACGCTTACCTTCCTCCGTCGCGGGCTTCAATTGAGGCCCCGGTTGAAGCCGGAAGAGGCCTCGACCTTCACGTCCGGCTTCAACCGGGGCCTCAATTGAAGCCCGTGACGGAGGAAGGTAAGGGGGTGGGGTGGGTGAGTGGCTTATCTTGCGCCGGCACCGCCGTCCATGTAGTGATGGCGGAGAAGCCGGATCTCACTCCGCAGAGCGGAGCAGGAGACAGGCAGAGTGGTGCGAAGAGGATCGGGCCCGATCCGGATTTTCCGGATCGAGCCACGAAGTGGACTGGGGGGTCCGTGCACACCCCTAGTCCTAACCCTCCTTTTTTTGCAGTGTATACCACCTTTTTTATTTATTCTCGCTTTCCTATCACCATTACAAAAAATATTTATAATATTTTGCCAACTTTTTAATTCTTTTTCAGATATTATTATTGGTAAGATTCTAAATAAAAAAATTACCTTTGGTAAGATCCTCATTTTTACTAAAGCTATTCTTCCAAACCAAGATAGATTTAACCTTTTATATCTTTCTAATTTACTCATAACTTCTTTTTTCAGATTATTTAAATTTTCCTTTTCTAAATCCTCTAAATTTTTTGTAATTTTGATTCCCAAATATTTAATTATTTCTTTAATTTTCATATTCTTCTCTTTACTTTCCCAATCTTTCCCTTCTTTTTTATTATAATTAAATAGCATCATTTCTGATTTTGTCCAATTTATTCAGTTTTATCCTGGTCGCGCTTTTTATACTGTATTTCGTAATTGTGTTTTAACCTGTTGGGTGTTTTACTGTGGTTTTAATTTTTGTGAACTGCCCAGAGAGCTTCGACTATTGGGCGGTATAAAAACGTAATAAATAAATGAATAAATAAATAATCCCGTCACTTTCTCAAACTCCCTCAGATGATATTTTATTCTTCCCATTTTCTCCAATGGATTCTTAATTGTCAGCAATGTATAATCTGCAAACATATTTATTTTTATTTTTTTGTTGAATCCTACTCCCTCAATGTTGTCATCATCTCTTATCACGTTCGCCAATAGTTCTATGACCAATACAAATAGGACCGGTGAGAGCGGGCATCCTTATCTTGTTCCTCGGGCCAGTTGTATCTTTTCTGTAACTCCATTGTTTATCACTACTGAAGCTGAATTTTGTGAGTATAATTGTCCAATTAAACCTTTGAATCTATCTCCAAATCCCATCTTTTCTATTATCATCTTTACTGCTAGCCAACTCACACAATCAAACGCTTTGAATATATCCAAAGCTATTATTCCTGCTTTTATCTTTGTCTTTTTTTATCTCATGTACTATATTTATAGCTCTTCCAACTAAATTATGCATTTGTCTTCCCTCTATAAAACCACACTGATCCTCCCAATATATTTACCTATAAATGTATTCATCCGCCTTGCCATTATAGCTGATAAAATTTTAGCATCCTGATTTATTAAAGAAATAGGTCTGGAAGAGTCTGGGACTGTTAAGTCCTTATCTGGCTTTGGAATTAATATAATTAGTGATTGTTCCCACGATGGTGGTATCTTATCTCCTTCTATTATCCCATTATAAAATTTCAATAATTTCGGTACTAATATTTTTAAAAACATTTTATAATACTCCGATCCCAATCCATCTATACCGGGGGCATTACCCCTTTTCAATTTATCTATAGCTTCTTCAATTTCTTTTTGAGTAATATATCTTTCCATTAAATCTTTATCTTCCCCTGTCAGACCCTTCTTTATATGTTTATCTATATAGCTCTCCATTTTTATCTTCAGTGTGTCCTTTTCTTTATATAGTTCTTGATAAAATTCTTGAAATATCTTTATTTTCCCTTTCATAATACTGTATGGCTTTCCTATTTTATCTTTAACTATCCCTATCATATTCTTTGACTTTTCCTTTTGTGTGAGTCTCGCCAGCACCTTTGATTTTTTATTACTATTCTCAAAATACTCCCTCTTCATATAAATCAAATTCTTCTGTACTGCTTCTAAATTCCTATTTTCTAATTCTTTCTTTTTTGCTTGTAATTCTATCAGGATTTGTTTATTTCTACTTTGCAAAAACTCTCTTTCAAGCTTCTTAATTCCATCCTCTAACTTTTTCAGTGTTTCCTCTTGTTGCCTCTTTAAATTACATGTTTCTCTAATACAGATCCCTCTAGCCACAGCCTTCATTGTATCCCACAACACTGCTGGGGAACATTCCTCATTCTCATTAATTTCCCATATTTCCAACAATTCTTTCCACATTTAACTACCACTTTATCATATTTCAATATTCTGTTATTTAGCTTCCATCTATTCGCTTCTCTATAGTCTCTTTTTACTTTAGTATCTAAGCTTACCAGTGCATGATCAGTTATTTTGATTACCCCTAATCGTGTGTTACAAACCTTTGTTACTAAATCTCTTGAAACAAAATATAGTCTATTCTGGAGAAAGTTTTGTGAATTGGAGAATAATAAGTGTATCCTGGTTCCCCCGTCTTTGTTAATCGCCATGTATCAATATAATCCTTTTCTTTTATCATTTTATTTATTTAAAATTGTAATATTATTTCTCCTTTCATAAACAGTGGGGTTGGACCTGTCTACCCTATTATCCATAACCATATTAAACTCTCCAGCTAGTATAACATATCCTTTTTTAAATTCCTCTATTTCCCTAAATAGTTCTTTATAAAACTCTTTTTGTCTATCATTAGGGCATAAATATTTAATAAAGTATAATAATTGCCTTCCAATTGTGCTTGTACCATAATATATCTCCCTTTCTCATCTTTTTTACTATTTATTTATTTATTTATTTATTTATTACATTTCTATACCGCCCAATAGCCAGAGCTCTTTAAAACATTAAATCCACTTTTCTTCGAAATAATTATGGCCACCACATTTTTATTATTATTATTATTATTTTTGAGGTCCCCAAGGACTTTTCATACCACACTGACCACTTTAGACGTAATTCATTTACACCTTCTTTGGCTTGATGTGTTTCCTGTAGAAAGATAAAATCTGCCCCTTTTTATTTAATAATTGTTCGATCCTCTTCCTTTTAACAACTGCCCCCAGACCTTTAACATTGAGTGTTTAGATTCGTATTTTCTTATCCATATTTTTGTTTAATTTCTTGTAGATCCCTTGTGCGCACCCACATTATTATCAAAACCAAAAAAATAAACTTACAACAACTAACAAATACAATTTTTATTCCCACCCCTCCCCTTCTCACCCTTAATCCCCCTCCCTCCCCTCCCTTCTCCCCCCCTATTTTCCCCCCTTTACTACTCCATTGGTGAAACACCCCGATCATGGCTATCTACCTTTAAGGGGGGAGATAGAACCCACAGTCTCGATGCAGCAAACCTCTTACTCATTATTTATTCTTATTATCTCCTTTAAATTATTAAACCTTTAAATCCCACTTGGGCCAGGACAATCCTCCTCTCTTCCTTCTGGTTGAGCTGACAATTCTTCATCCAGCCCCAGACTTCTCAGCAGATCCATTCCCTGTTCCAGAGATGTTACTCTGTGCTGCCTTCCATCTCGCATAAATCTCAGGAACACCGGGTAACCCCATGAATAAGCAATTCCCTCCCTCTTAAGCTTTGCTATCACGGGCCTCACGCTCCTCCTCCATTCAACGGTTTGCTGACAGAGATCATTGTAAATTTGAACTGATGCTTCTTGAAACTACAGCGTAGATATTGACCTTATTTTTTTCATGAACTGCTCCTTCTTATAATAATTTGCAAATCTGACCAAGATATCTCTGGGCATAGCCCTTGATCTGTTTCCAGCCACTCTGTGAATTCTCTCAATATCCTGCTGCGTTAAATCCATGTCTGCAGCCAGCTCTTTAAACCATCCCAGAATGCTCATTCTCAAATTCTCTCCTTGGATCTCTGGGAGGTTTTTTATTCGAAGATTTGCACGTCTTGATTGACCTTCCAAAAGGATCAGCCTCAGTTCATATTGATCAAATTTGACACTGTGTTGAGTTATTTGTTGTTGATTCACATCCACTTGATTTGATACTTGTTTGAGATCTGTTTTAATCACTTCCAGCTCCTTCTCAACTTTTACTACTGATATTTGAACTTTTTGTATACTTTTAATAACTTCGTCTTTAATCATTCTCATTTCCTGGAGCAATGCTTCATTATTACTTTTTATTAATTCCATCATCTTAGTATGAGATTCATCAAGTGCTGATTTTGGCTCAGTGCCAACTTTGGCCGCCATTTCGTCACTTTCCGGAAGATTTGTTGTCAGGCCGTTTGACTCTTGTGCATTCCCACTCTCTCCCCCTTCCTCGTCCTTTGTTAATCTGGCCGCAGACTTATCAGATGGATTAGGTTTTGTCCTGGTCCAAATCAGTTTAGGTCTGTTTTTATTTATTTTTCAGCATAAGCTTCCCATCGCCCTTTCACAGTAGCACTAGGCAGAAATCACGTCGCGTCAACACCCACCCGGGCCTTCGCAACCCCTCCTTTGCCTCTTTAAATAATTTTAGAGTGACTGATTTATTTTATCTATCTCTCCTTGAGATAAAGAATGATTTAATTCCACTTAGAGTCTCTGCATTCCTTCAGAATAATTTATTACAGTTCCGTAGGACCCCCCTTATGGAGTAGCAAAGCAAAGTGAAAGTAGAAATTATGTTTCCTTTTTCAAGCTCTCCGGGGGACGTCTCTACTTTTCCAGATACACAGAGATCTCATAAGTCTTTCTGTATAGTTTACTCACACATTATGCCGATCAGATGGAGATAAATACGCTTCTAGGCTTAATCCATCAAGAGCTGAGAAGAAGTTCTACCGCTCCATTAGACTGTTAGGCTCCGCCCCCTGTCGTACTGCTCTAACAGTCAGGAAGTTTTTCCTGATGTCCAGCTGGAATCTGACTTCCTGTAACTTGAGCCCATTATTCTGTGTCCTGCACTCTGGGAGGATCGAAAAGAGATCCTGGCCCTCCTCTGTGTGACAACCTTTTAAGTATTTGAAGAGTCTTATGTTTATTTATTTATTTGTTTTATTACATTCATATACCGCCCCACAGCCGAAGCTCTCTGGGCAGATTACAAAAATTAGAAATGGTAAACATTAAAAGTATACAAAACTTAAAAACCATCAAAAACATAAAAAAACAGTATAAAAACAACAGTATCCATTTTAAAAACAATTCTGGGGTCCATTAAAAACAAACTTAATGTTGTTAAACACTGTTAAAATGCCTGGGAGAAGAGAAAAGAAGAGGGGGGGAAATTGTCTCTCCTCAATCTTCTCTTCTCCAGGTTAAACATGCCCAGTTCTTTCAGTATCACTTCATAGGGCTTTGTTTCCAGACCCCTGAGCAGGGGGTTGGACTCAATGGCCTTGTAGGCACCTTCCAACTCTGCTATTCTATGATTCTATGATTCCTCTTAACACGCTCCAGCTTGTCTGCATCCTTCTTGAATTGTGGAGCCCAGAACTGGATGCAGTACTCCAGATGAGGCCTAACCAGGGCCAAATAGAGAGGAACCAGTACCTCACATGATTTGGAAGCTATACTTCTATTAATGCAGCCCAAAATAGCATTTGCCTTTCTTGCAGCCACATCGCACTGTTGGCTCATATTCAGCTTGCTATCTACAACAACTCCAAGATCCTTCTCATTTGTAGTATTGCTGAGCCAAGTATCCCCCATCTTGTAACTGTGCATTTGGTTTCTATTTCCTAGATGTAGAACTTGGCATATAACTGCCTCCCTTGTTGCTCCAGCCTCTTCCTTCAACGTTTCATCCAGTGTTGAATTTTAGATTGAACGTGTCAATGGTCTCCAACAGTTGTCAGTGCACTTCAGTACCGCTATAAAGCAATAGTGTAGATCCTGCCCCAGTCCCTCATTTCCATCTAACGATTCTAGGGGGGATGATGAATGCCGAAGTATGAGTCGGTAATGAAGCCTCAATTCTGGAATGGCTTCAGTTTTGAAATGCAGATACTGCAGAACTGTCTTTTCATCTTATTTTCGTCTGTCAAGCAAGTGCCACACACATTGTGCTTTGTAGTCATAAATACTACACCGTATCCTTGAGTGCCATCTATTGGAAATGACATCAGATCTAACTACAACGGTATAATAGGAGTGATAACACTCAAACCACAAAAACATCAAAACAACTATCATAGATGAATAATTCAAAAACTTTACAAATGTACGAAGAACAGGCACATCGACAATATTTCTAGGATGTTCACACTAACATTCACAACAAAGCCTGCAATATAAACTCCTAATATACATATAATGAACTATTCACATAAAGCGTCTATATATATATATATATACAGTAGTCCGGTACAAATAGCTGTTTCGAAGATTCTTCCTCAGTATGACGCTGAAAGATAATTCAAAAACACCATACTCAACATTTATAAACCAATCACATACATTGTTATGCAATGCAAATAAAACAGAAAATTTTTGGCCTCACCAACTGGTTTACAAAAGGAGGCATGGCTACACAATTAGAAAGGAACACACCAGGGTTTATCTAAGAGAATGATAGTGAGATTTATCATTTGTAAACAATTCACAAACTCAGTAAATGATGCACAGGTATGCTAAAAAACCGTCTAAGCTTACCACCATATCATTCTTACGTCCTCCAAGCCGACAGAAATGTTCTCAGAACTTAGAAGAGATTTCGAAAAAGCTCCCAGTTCTTATAGTATAGTTAAAGTGACTTAATTGGCTAATAAATCACCTCAAGCGAGGAAAGCTGTGAGCTCTAAAGTAGCGTTTAGTCCTAAAGGTTGAATACAATTCAGTCGATGTATCCACTCGGCTTCCCTTTGGAGAAGCTCCTTATTCAAATCACGATGATTATACTGAAGGGGAAAGATCCTGTCAATAACAAAAAACTGGAAATCATTATAATGATGATGGTGCTCAATAAAATGTTGAACTAGTGGTGCCTCCGTTATACCATTTCTAAGTTTGGAACGATGTTCAAAAATTCGTGCCCGTACACTCCGCATAGTTTTGCCCACATAAATTAAATGACAAGGACAGATGATGATATAGACCACCTTCTCTGTAGAACAATTGGAAAAATATTTTAAATCAAAGGTGCGATTTTCTGTAGGATGTTGAAAGTTCTTAATTTGTAATGCCAAATCGCATACTGAACAGCCCCCACACCTATAAAGTCCTTTTATCTGAATGTATTAAATAATCTTTAAGATTCTTAGTCCTTTTCCAACCAATCCATGGTAGTGCCGCACATCCTGGAAGATGGTTAATAATATGCCAATGACGATTAATAATTCTCATAATAACATTTGCGGATGGTGAATACTCAAATGCACATGATAGTCGGTCAGTGATTGGACGTGGAGATCTGGTCAAAAGAGAGTTCCTGGAAACTGCATTCACGCGTCGTTCAGCCTCATTAATCACCCTATGGGGGTATCCCCTATCTTGTAGTGGACAACCATCTGCCAGGGATGCTTAGGGTGGATTCCTGCCTTGAGCAGGGGGTTGGACTCGATGGCCTTGTAGGCCCCTTCCAACTCTGCTATTCTATGATTCTATGATTCTATGAAATCCACTTGAGGACCTGTGGTGACTAAAATATTGGCATTGGGAAGCCCCTGCTTTGAATCTCATCTCTTCTTCCATGAGACCGCCGTCCTTTCAGCCTCAGTTCATGTCACCCTCAAGAGGGACTTGGTAATACTGACCTGCATATTTTACAGGGCTTTTGTAATGGTTACAACCAGATGACATCTGCAAAGCGACGATGGTGATGACGGTGATGATGATGATGATGGTGATGGTGATGATGATGATAATGATGATGATTCCTCTACTATTCTATGAGTGTATAGGTATGCTTTGAGGTGGGTTCCTGTATTGAGCAGGAGGTTGGATTCGGTGGCCTTATAGGCCCCTTCCAACTCTGCTATTCTATGATTCGATGATGATGATGATTCGATGATGATGATGATGTAACTCAAAGCAGAAGGGCTTACTGTGCTTACTCCTTAGCAAGTGTCCTTAGTGCACACCCTCAGATCTGCAACCTTGGCACTTGAAGGGATCTTTCAAGATTGAGCCCTGAGCACCCCAAATCATAGCACCTTGAGTGGTTCACTGGATTTGGCAACGGAAGCCATTATTATAAGGTTAACTTTTATTGAAACAAACCAGCAGTTCTAATTCTTAAGTCAGGCACATTGAAAGCAATGGTTCAGTGCAACTGACTTGCAGGTTGTGGGGGGTGGAGAGACGAAGTCTTGGCAGCAAAGAAAAGGAGGGAGATCAGTGGGGGGCCTGGCAGGGAAGGAGGCCGGTGGCTGAGCTTGTGGGCAAAGAGAGTCCGCTAGCAAGCTGCTCTCTGGAGACTCACAAGCCTGAGGGAGAGGAAGAAAAGGGAGCAGAGAAAAGCTGGGGAAGGGAGGTAATGAAGGGAGAGGGGGGGTCTGGCAAGCTAATGGACTTGTGGGGAAGAAGTTAGTAAGGGGGTTCTTACCTGTCTATATCTGCCCAGTCTGGGGTTCAATGAAGTTGGAGGCATTGGGGAGCCTCCGGAAAGGAGGAGGAGGAGGAGAAAGAGGAGGCAAAGGCGATCACAAGATTACTCTTGTGAGAGGAAGTGAAGCTTCTTTGGGTCAAAGAGTCCTAAATTTGGGGTTCTCTGGGTGGTGCTTATATGCCCAAAACTAGAGCTTAATGATTAAAATCTAGACTACGACAAGAGTCCTGGCTCTACCATGTGTTCCCGCTGGGAATCAAACCAACAATCTTTCCTTCCTCTCAGCCCAAACTAGCAGGTAAAAAATTAACATGTGTTGACCAGATTTTTCTGTTGACTTTTCCCTGGGCAGACAGCCATAGAATCATAGAACAGCAGAGTTGGAAGGGGCCTACAAGGCCATCGAGTCCAACCCCCTGCTCAATGCAGGAATCCACCCTACAGCATCCCTGACAGATGGTTGTCCAGTCCTGAGCTTTAATGCAAATTGAAAACAGAGCTTCATCACACCAGGGTTATACTGTGCAATCACTGCAAATTGTGTGCAAAGGACTCCAAAGTTTTCAACCTTATAATCCATTTTTATTGTGAAGTACTCCCATGCATCCTGCTTTAATTGCGCTTCTTTGCCAAAAGAAGTGAAATATTTTGGTGCGCAGAAAGTACGGTTTTTCCGGTCATTTGAAAGCACATCGTTCAAATTTCAACATGTGTT
The DNA here is from genome assembly GCF_023053635.1 of Elgaria multicarinata webbii. NCBI lineage: Eukaryota > Metazoa > Chordata > Lepidosauria > Squamata > Anguidae > Elgaria > Elgaria multicarinata. Next base: position 217,120,005 of record NC_086171.1, on the reverse strand, counting down.
TTCATCTATCGATTTCAATGCGGTGTACTGTGAGCGTGTTTTCAAGGGGCAGTATTCCTGATGAAGAAGAGGGGTGTGCCAATTCAAATCCTTTCCTCCTCCTGCTTCCAAACTCCCTCGCTACCTTCCTGGCAGGGAAACAGGAGCAGCTAATCCCAAGCAAAAAGTAGCAGTAACAACCCTCGCCAACATATATACAAATCAAGTGAGCCAGGACAGCGAGGGAGGAAAGGAAGGAGAGACTCTTTAGCTCTGTGTGTGTTTTTAACTGTTCAAAGCATGTGGAAGTCACAGTGGGCAGCACACACGGAAAATACCTTTAAAAAACCCAACTCACAGGTTTCTGGAATCTTAAACCATTTTGCACAGCAGATAGCTCAGGAGCAAGCAGTCACACGCATCCGAGGGGGGAAGCCGCAGAGGTTTCCCTTCCTGCATAACAGAACAGAACATCACACACTTCACTAACAATTCAATACAATATGCTTTTAACATGTTGTTTGTTTTTATTATGGTTTTAATTTTTGTGAACCGCCCAGAGAGCTTCGGCTATTGGGCGGTATAGAAATGTAATAAAGAAATAAATAAATAAAAATATATCTAATAAAAACACATATGCAAAACATATAAGGCTATATTCCATTTTAGGCAATGTTCATGTCAGACATATAGGCTATCAGTTACTTCACTTTAGCCAGCCCAGTGTTATGTATTAAGTAGGGGTGTGATCCGCTCCAATTAGGAGCGTAGAAGCAGTAGCGGATTGGCCTGCTCCGCCTTACCCAGAGGCGGAGTAGGAGCGGACCGCGGACCCCTAGAAGCAAGGCGAAGAGAAGCGACCATTTTTCGGAGCTCCTAGTTCAGGCGGAGCGCTCCGGTCGCCATCTTGAAAACATTTCGCCATAGGATTGCATTGCGGCAAATAATCGCGGATAACTACGTTCTTTTTGAAGCTATCGTTCTGGAAATTCTTGTGCTCAGAGAGTCGTGGATGGGGGTCATTTTGAGACCACTCTCACCTCTCTGCGTCGTGCGGGTCGCGTGCTATATTTTTTTGAAAATCGGGTCAACCGCGCAGCTCAAACGGCGTTTTCGGCTTTTCGCCCATAGGATTGCATTGAGGGAAATACTCAGGCATAACTGGGTTGGTTTTTAAGCTATCGTTCTGAAAATTCTTGTGCACAGAGAGTCATGGATGGGGGTCATTTTGAGACTACTCTCAACTTTCTGCGTCGTCCGGGTCGCGCGCTAGAAGTTTTTTAAAAATCGGCGGGAAAAATACCTTTTTCAAAGGGCTGAGGGGCAGAGTCAGCTCCCGGTCATGATCACATGATCCCAAAGTTAGAGGAGGGCATAGGCAAAACGGGTAACTTGGGATTCTGGGAAACTTCTCTTTCTTCATCTGAACGGACTTTTCCCAGTGTTTTTTAAAACAGTAGCCCCACCAAATGCACAAACACAACCTGAAATCATATACTAAGCCAAGAATAAGAGATAGAAACACAGCACTGCTACCCACCCTAACTTTGGGGAACAACTGAAAAGATGTGGTGCAAGGGGATGAGCTCCCCTAGGGCATCTCATCGTGGACGTGCCCCCACTCTCTCCTGCACTGGAAGGCCATTAGAGCCTTCCAAAGAGAGGAAAACGGTGGAGCAATGCCTATTATGAGTCGAAGTGAGCGTTTACTTCTTAGTGGTGGAGCGATGCCTGTTATGAATTGAAGTGAGCGTTTACTTCTTAATCTCAGAGCTGTTGGTGGCTGTCTTGAGTTGAACTGGCAGCTGCTTCCCCCTCCCCCGGGCACATCCCCCTATTGCTGGTAAAAGACAGATATAGCCTTTTTTTAAAAAATCTTCTTGCTGTTTATTGAGCAACACTGCTGCTTTTAATTCCACCCCTCCTTCGTTTATTTATTGATTTATTCCATTTTATATGCATTACTGGCTTATCCTTGGCTCACTTCCTTATGCCCCCAGAAATGCCAGCTGCATGCCTGCCTGCCTTCCCTCCCTCCTCCCCTGCCCACCTCGCAGGGATGTTGTGTGTGTGTGGCTTTGACTCAGGGGAGAAGTCCTTCCTGCGCTCACTTGGAGTTTTGGAAGTTCCAAATTTTGCAGGTTTAAGCCCCGCCAAAAAACAGGGGATGATGGGACTGCCTTGAGTCTCGGCGTGCGGCATATGTATCCCTGGATAAGCTGTCATGGTGGTGAGTTTGAGGGGTTTTTTTAACGTGCAAAATTGACGGAGCTATGGAAAGGGATGTTGAATTTTCATAAATTCCCCAAAAATCAGGGGATGATGGGACTGCCTTGAGTCTCGGCGTGCGTATGTATCCCTGGATAAGCTTTCATGGTGGCATGTTTGAGGTTTCTAACGTGCAAATTGACGGAGCTATGGAAAGGGGTGTGAATGGGGTGCCCGATTTTCAAAAATTCCCCAAAAATCAGGGGATGATGGGATTGCTTTGAAACTTGGCGTGCGTGTGTATACCCCCATGAGGTGTCATGGTGCCAAACGTGAGGTTTCTAACTTGAACAGAAAAAAAGTTGTATAATTTTTTAGCTTTCAATGCAAGCCTATGGGGGGGGAAACGGAGCGGAGCGGAAGTGGGCGGGGCGGGGCGGAGCGGCCCGATCCGGAAAATGGCGGATCTGCAAGTGAAGCGGAGCGGGGGGTCCGTGCACACCCCTAGTATTAAGACCACAGATTATATGTAAAAACCACAAATACATCATTCTTTTGCAATTCTTGTATATACTCTATCAGAGGTTTCCAGTGCAGTACAAATGAGGTTGTTGATTTTTCTCTTACTAATGCCATAAGTTTCGCCAGCTCCGCCAGCTCCTAACCCTTAAGCAGCCATTTCTGCATTGAAGGTAGGGATGTGCTCTGCTTCTAATCGGACCGGCGAATTAGAAGCGGAGCGGGGTGCTTCGCCTCCCCTTAAGGCGGAGGCGAAGAGGATTGGGGGGCCGGCGGAGTGTGGCGAAGAGGATCGAGGTGAAGGCGGATCCTTCGCCTCGATCCAGAGCTCCGCTGGAAAGGTAAGTGGGGTTTACCGGGCCCTGCCGCTGTCACTGTCGCCCATGCGGCGACAGCGGCAGGGCCCGGTAAACCCCCCCTCCTCTCCCTTACCTGCCTCCGTCTGCGGTCCCTCAGCTTCTTCAATTGAGCCCGCGGTTCTACCAGGAAGTCTAGGCTGCACTTGCGGCCCAGACTTCCTGGTGGAACCGCGGGCTCAATTGAAGACGGCGACGGACCGCGGACGGAGGCAGGTAAGGTCCCCCTCTCCCTTGGTCCCTTACCGGGCTCTGCCGCCGTCGCCGCCGCATGGGCGGCGATGGCGGCAGGGCCCGGAAACACCCCCCCTATGGGGGGGAACGGAGCTCCAATCCGGATCTGGAGCTCCGAGCGGAGCAGAGTGGGCATAGGCGGAGTGGGGGCGGGACGGAGCGGCCCGATCTGAAAATGGTGGATCTGGAAGTGAAGCGGAGTGGGGGGTCCGTGCACACCCCTAATTGAAGGTACTTGTGTATTTTTCCAGTATTGCACGTAGAGTAGTCTGGCAGCTGTTGTCATGTACAAAAACAACGTTCCTCCTTTTTCTTTAAGTTGATTATCCATAAGCCCCAACAAGAATGTTTCTCGTTTCATTTGCAGATTTGTCTTTAATATTTTTTGCATTGACAAATGGATCTGAGTCCAAAAAGATTTTGCTTTTTTACATGACCACCACATATGGTTAAAAGTTCCTTCTTATTCTTCACATTTCCAGCAGTCTCCCAAATACCCCTGTACATTTTTGCTAATTATAGATGTTTTAATCCTGTTTGGATCCATTATATAAGATGTCATTTTGTCCAGGGAGCTACTTTATAACTCTGACTGTGCCCCACCCCCATTAGAAAATCATTCATAGCTTTGCATCGACAATGTATGCCTTCTGTCTTTCTAGAGGGAAGTTTTAATAATACTCCAATCTATCAAAAATGTTGTATTTGTGGTTCTGGAGAGGTTGGGGATGTTTTCTACTACTTCTCCTTCTGCCTCCAGTTCATTTTGACCTGGCTTTGATCTGGCTTTGTTTTCTAGTGATTTACAAACACGGTGCTGGAGGAGGAGAACTGCCCCGCCCTCCCCTTTTGTCAGCAAGCTCTCCCTTCAAAGCACACACACACCCAAAAAAGGAAATAGTGAGAGGATGGCAGTACACTTGGGCTGAAGGGCACTTTAATTCCATTTGGGGGAAATAATCCAGATTTACCCCGCTCTAGGAAAACACAATAAAGGGAGGGGAAGAGGCGGGGTTTCTGCAGGACAGGCACAATGTCATCTGAGTGCCGTGCTGCAAAACTGCAAACCAGGCATAATGATAGTACAATAAAAGGCTGGTGTCATGTAGCCCAGTGTTTGTTATTGTCCTGTCTAACCCTACTGCCCCTGTCTTGGGAAAAGATGTTTCAGGTAATCAATCAGAATCAGATTCAGAACTAGAAGACGCAGCGTCAGACACCAGACACCCTGTACCAGTGGGGGAGGAAGCTCTCAGGAGCGATTCCCCAGCTGGCCGTCAGCCCCCTCCAGAGCTTATCTCCTCAAGGCCAAATCCTACACACTCAGTGGGAAGTCAGCTTTCTTCTGGGAGAGAGCGTTCCGACAAGCTGGCTGATGCTAGGGTCTGCCAGAAGCTGAAACGCATGGAGCGGAAGGAAGGCGTGAGAAAGTCAGTTCGATTACACCAGAATCTGCCTCCGCACCAGGCTCACTGAAGTTACGGGTGTTGGAAAGTGGCTTCCTATTCTTCTTGAGTGGTTCTAAACTATGCTTAGTTTGCATAGTTTTGTGTAGGGGGACGTTTCCAAGAGGTTAGACTCTCTTCAGGTAGAGGAGAAGTTTGTTGCTTAATAAAAGCTTTGTGGATTACTTAGCAAGCCTCGTAATTTGCCTCCCATCAAAAGCATGAGTTTTCTGAGAAACACGACAGCTATTTCCTGCAGCCGGCAGCTCTATGAGTCCAGAGTGTTCCTCTTTGTTTCAAAAAGGCCTCGAGCAACATCAGCTACCTAAAAAATGGGAAACTGTCCCTGCAGGTTTCTTCCCCCTCCAACATTTCAGTCACTAATCCAGAAACAAATTTCCCAGTTAGCAACTGGAGAAAAGGTCCAATCAAAAAGCAGAAAATGGGGGGATGTCGGAGGATTTGAGAAAGCAACCTCACATGTGTTCCTAGCTTGCTTGCTTGTTTTTGTTTTGTTTTTTACTTTTTTTGCTTAGATTTGAAGTGATCCCAGTTTCTGCTTAGAATTACATTTATTAATTATGTTTGTTATCTTTAAAAAAGTGGGAGGGGTAGGATGCATTGATGGGCACCACAAAAAATGTCCAGGGCTGCCCTGGTGCCCAGGGTGCCACATTGCCTAACCCTCTTTTGCAGGCACAATTGGGACTTCCAACCATCAATTATGTGCTGTACAATTCCCAACCCAATTCAGTTATTCAACATTGAAATTATTAACAGTTAGGAATGGGTGACTTTTCCCCCCTCCCCTCCCCAGCTCAGTTCAGAAGGTGCTTATCACAACTGACCTAATTCTGTTGTGATTTGGACAATGCTTTGTTTAGAAATGTTGCCAGACACAACTTCGGACATGCTCAGAGACCGCAGTGTCCCTTTATCCCAGGGCTTGCAAGCATAATTTTGGTTGTTCTCCACCTGTCCCTGGAGCCTTAAGAATTACTCTTGGGGGCACATTTTGGAAGGGTGACTGCCTCATTCACAGAATTCTTGGGGATCTGCCTTCAATTTGTTGCCTTCCCATGTTTCCCCCCTGCCAGAAAAAGATCGATCAAGTAAGAAAAGACAGAATAGCTGCACAATGCTTTTCAATTGGTATTGCTAAGGAGCCCTCCCTCTGGAAGCACCTTGAACTCACAGATTGCAGAGGGATCATGTGTGCGTAGTTTCAAATTGTGAAACGTTAGGAATATCCACTGCAGCTGAAGACAAGATATTTACATGGAAAGGGAAACCATTAGAATCAACTTCAAACAATGAGGCAGGGGAGTTAGTTAGGGGGCTCATTCATTTCATTCGTTTTTTACATTTCTTTTCTGACCAACAGAAAAAGCTCTGTGGGTGGTACACTTGGAGCTTCATCACACCAGCATTATACTGTGCAATCACTAAATTGCGTGCAAAGTAGGGCTGTGCTCCACTCTGTTTTGGGTCGCAGAAGCGGTAGCGGAACGGCCCGATTTGCCTCCGTTAAAGGAGAAGGTGAAGCAAGTCTGGGGCGGGGCGAAGCGTCACAAAGCGGGTCGCTCATTTGTGGAGCGATCCGCTCACTTGCAGAGCTCTGCCCGCCATTTTGGATTTTTCCCATAGGATTGTATTGGGCGAAGAAATGCCTATAATGTCTTTGTTTTTAAAGCTATATCCCTGAAACTTACTGTGCTTAGAGATTGATGATTAGGGGTCATTTGTGTCGATTTTCAGAACTTTTCATCATGCAGTTTGCTTGCAATTAATTTTTATTGAATGGGTAAAGCGGGAGGGGGGAACCTGCTTTTTCCCAGGATTGATAGACAAGTTCATCTCCCAGTCGTGATAACTGATCAGCCCATGTGAAGCACCCTCCAATCCCAATGTTGGGGGGGGGGGGAATAAGCAAAATGGGATACTTAGTAACTTTTCTTTCTTTGTCTTTTGTAGGACTTATGTCACTTTTTGAGTGCATTGGTGAAGCAGTAGCCCCAGCACACTCACACACACAACCTTAAATAATATACAAAGTAAAATAACAGAGAGGCAACACAGCACTGCAAGGCACCCACCATAACCTTGGTGAACTGAATAGATGTGGTGCAAGTGGATGATGTGGACGTGCCCAGTGCCCACTGCCCTTGAGGGTCATCAGAACCCTCCAAAGGGGAAACAGTGGAAGGAAGCCAATGATTTGCATGAGTTGATGTGTGATGTGGTTTCTCAAAGGCAGGTACCTAGACAGGACCAGCCAAACAACTGGTGGCACAGTCCACTGTCCCACTGGACACGTCCACTTTCCCCTTACTGGTAATAAAGTCAGACAGCATTTTTGTTCTAGTTCTTCTTGTTGTTTTGATTATTAGTATTTTTATTGTTATTGTTATTACAATTATTGGCTGGACATACCCTAGAGTGTGTGAACTGTGACAGAGGTGTGTGTGTGCATCTTGGAAAACCTACACGTTATAGCACTTTGAAATGAGTGGATGGCATGAAAGAAATTAAGTTTTTAGAAGTATTGCGACCCAAGCATGGCAATGCAAGGTCTGAGTTTATCCCATGAACAGCTATATGCTGTACACTCACCCACTTTAATAATTTTCTATCTTGAAGTTCCCTGTGTTCATTTTTGACATAATTACCTGAGAGGAAGATTCTGATTTAGGTTTAACTTTAAAAATTCCCCCAAAATCAAGGCATGATCGGATTCCCTTCAAAATGGGCATTAATAAGGATGTATGTGGAAGCTCTCATGGTGGCCTGTTGCAGGTGTGTATCTGGAAAAATGACAGAGATGTATGCAGTTTTGTTTATTGAGGTTATGGTTGAGGGTCAAAATGTTAAAAATTCCCCCAAAATCAGGGCATTATCACATTTCTTTCAAAATGGACATGAATAAGAATGTATGTAGAAGCTCTCATGGTGGCCAGCTGCAGGTGTGTATCTGTAAAAATGATGGAGATACATGCATTTCTGTAAAGGGCGGGAATCTTTTAAATATTCCCCAAAATTCAGGGCATGATCGGATTCCATTCAAAATGGGCATGACTCTATGTGAAAGCTCTCATGGTGCCCATTTTGATGTTTCTAAGTTGAAAACTAAAAAAAGTTATGAGTGTTTGACATTTTCAATGCAAGTCTATGGGGGGGAAACACGGAGCTCCGATCCAGATCTGGAGCCCTGCCACGAAGCGGAGCAGAGCAGAGGCAGATAGCCCCAAAGCAGAGCGGACTCAATCCAAAAGTTGCGGATTGGGATCCAGAGTGGATCGGCGGTCTGTGCCCAGCCCTAGTGCAAAGGACTCTGAAGTTTTCCAGCTTATAATCTGCTTTTATTGTGAAGCACTCCCATGCATCCTGCTTTAATTGCACTTCTTAGCAAAAAGAAGTGAAATATTTTGGTGTGCAGAAAGTACGGTTCTTCCGGTCATGCGAAAGCACATCGCTCAAACTGCAACATGTACTTTCATCCCTCATTTTGAATCCGGTGTTCTGTGGGTGTGTTTTCAAGGGGCGGAATTGCTGATGAAAGAAAGGTGTGTGTCTTGTGTCCAGTGGGTGTTCTTAATTGCCAATTCAAATCCTTCCTCCTCCTGCTTCCTCCATCTTAACTCGTCCATTTTCACCTTAAAAGAAATGTGGGAAATGCACCCTCCTTTTCAGCAGCACCTTCGTTTTTTAAAGATAAAGAGATTCAAATTGGCACAGTGGTAGGTCTTAAGGAGAGTTTTCAGCATGCCAAATTTGAACCAGATTGGGTCATCCATTGATTTTTTACATTTCCTCCCTCAAATCCATTGGAGTTCATAGTCTGCTAGTGTGGAGGAACGTAGGATCGCATTTCCATTCCTTTGAACATAGAATCATAGAATAGCAGAGTTGGAAGGGGCCTACAAGGCCATCGAGTCCAACCCCCTGCTCAATGCAGGAATCCACCCTAAAGCATCCCTGACAGATGGTTGTCCAGCTGCCTCTTGAAGGCCTCTAGTGTGGGAGAGCCCACAACCTCCCTGGGTAACTGATTCCATTGTCGTACTGCTCTAACAGTCAGGAAGTTTTTCCTGATGTCCAGCTGGAATCTGGCTTCCTTTAACTTGAGCCCGTTATTCCGTGTCCTGCACTCTGGGAGGATCAAGAAGAGATCCTGGCCCTCCTCTGTGTGACAACCTTTTAAGTATTTGAAGAAGTTGTGTATCTTCAATGGGATTTACTTTACTCAAAAGTAAATCCCATTGATTTCAACTGTTAATATGACATGCTGCCCCTTGGTCTGTGCTTGGAGGGAAGAGAAATGGATGGAAGGGGGGCTGGAAAGATTTTCCCTCTTTCTGTGCCCTTTTCCTAAGGAGGAGCCACAGAGGGAGGGAGGGAGCCTCCAGGCAGGGTTAGGGGAACGGCTGTAGCCTAGACAACATGTATTAAAATTGTAGGGAGGGAGGGTGCGGTGTCTAACTACAGCCAACCAATTTCCTCCCTCAAGCCCTTTGGAGCTTATAGTGCAGTACCGCGAAGGAACGGAGGAGCAGTCTTCCACCCCTTTGAACAAGCGAAGCTCTGCATCTTCAAGTTTGAAATGCAAAAGGGGGAGGGGGAAATGTGAATTCACCCCAGCAACAGTTTAAATGGGACGGTTTTTCTCTCTTAGAGCTGCTTCCCCGCTGAAGTTTGGGGCGATCGTTGGAGAAGTGCATGGAGTGCAGAGTGGAAGACAAAATACAGTTTGATGGAAACATCCCATTTGGAGTGAAGTGGGTTATGCTGCCCCACAGATCTCCTTGGAACTTGCTAATCAAAGGGGTGGGAGAAGAAGAATAAAACCTAGAAGGAGACAAGGAAGCGATTGCATCTGCATAGCTGTTTATCCAGGATTTCCTAAGAAGCTGATGTACTTGGGAAAATCTGTGCCCCCATCGTAAACTAGCTCCCTTGGAAGAACCCCCCAAGAATTTTAGTGGGGGGGTTGCTATCCCACCTAACAAACAATGCTTAGTGGCAGCATGTGAATTTCTTTCCTGCCCCCTTTTATCGCAGATCTAGGGGGGTGTCAGTCCCAACTCCCAGCCGAGGAGAGCGGAGGACGAGCAGCCATGAAGCAAGTGGTGTTAAACCGGCAATCATGGCTCCTTCTCTTGGAGAAGCGGGAAAGAAAGCGAGCCGGTGAAGTGGTGGTGGTGGTGGTGTGCGTGTGTGTGTGCGTGTGTGTGTGTGTGCTTGCATTTTTAAGTTCATGAACTACAGATGTGCTGGTTCCCTTCTTCAAAAGTAAATCCCATTGATTTCAACTGCTAACACCACATGCACCACATTACCTTTGAGGAAACCCCATTGAACAGAGAGAGTGTTACTTCTGAGTAAACACATATAGAACAATGCCCATACACATGCAAAACATGGAAGGGGGAAGGTAGGTTTTTGGACAGGATGAATGGAGGGGGAATTGTCCAACTTACAACAACCAATAAACTGTAGGGGGAGGTACAAAGGAGATCAGTGGGTGAGGCCACGGTGAAAACAACAAGGTGTGAGTGAACCTCAGCGGGGTAATGGCAATGCGCTACAGGAGAGGCGTAAAGAGCCTTGCGACATACAAATGCACAAGTGTAAGTTTGCAAATTTTCATATGGTATATAAGCACTATATAAACGAAGTGGGATAATTCGAGGGAGAACCACAATAAAAGGGTACATGGGATGAAGGCTAAAGACTCATTCTTCCTGGCTGGCGTCCTTTTTCCTCCTTGCTCCGGAGAACTCTGTGCATGAAAGATCCTCTGGTTCAGACGCAGAGCACAAGGGCACCCTAAGGAAGGAGAGAAAGGGGGTGGTTTCTTTTAAGCATGCTCTTTCAACACTTCACTTTGAAGTGAAGGCAGTGCATGTGAAGATTGAGGGAGGAGCAGGTGAGAGAAGCCATTACTGGTTCAATGCCCACTAGGTAAGGTGAGACATGAAGAGGTGTACAAAATGATGCCTGGTGTGGAGAAGGTGGCTAGGGAGACATTTTCTCCCTCTTGCATAATACTAGATCTCCCACTAGGTCAGGCCCGTTGCTCAGGTTAACCTCCCTCTTTACCCCTCTTAGACCTAACAGATCTTCTTTCTCTTCCCCTCCCTTTCCTCCCCTTCTTCATTCACCCCTCCCTTCATCTATAATTAGGGTTGCCATACATCCTGGAAAACCAGGAATGTCCCGGTTTCCAATGGAAGGAAGGAAAGGAACTTCTCATGCAAGCACTGTGTCATTACTGACACTTGGAGGGACACCAGCTGTCACTGATGTTTTCTTGGCAGGCCTTATAGCGGGGTGGTTTGCCATTGCCTTCCCCGGCCATTATTCCCTTTCCCCCAGCTAGCTGGGTACTCATTTTACCGACCTTGGGAGGATGGAAGGCTGAGTCGACCCGAGCCGGCTGCCTGAAACCAGCTTCCGCTGGGATGGAACTCAGGCTGTGGGGAGAGTTTCAGCTGCAGAAACTGCTGCTTTACCGCTCTGTGCCACTTCCAAAATGTCCCGGCTAGTCAGTCAAGAATCCCGGATTCCTGTTCCAGCCAGCCAGAGAAATTCCAACCTCTGAAATGGTGCCTTGAGCCTGCTCAGTGGAGTGTAAGTCTCCATACTGAAGTCTCCTCTAGCTTTTGAGAACTAGTAGAGAAATGTAATTTAGTGTCTTTGTTTCCTGTTTGTTTGCTTAAACTGTTCTTTGCTTATTATTTATTTGCAGGTGCTTAAGTGCTTTAGGCTGCAATCCTATGCATACTTACCTGGGAATAAGTCCTATATAACTTAATAGGATTTGTTTCTGAGTAGACACACATAGGATTGAAGTGTTAGATAACTAAAGCTTAGATACATAGCTTTCTTTCTTTCCCTAGACCTTTATATATTGCTCAGTTTTTTTAAAAAAAAATCCTAGCACCCCACCAAAAAAATTGTCCCGGTTTTGTGGATTCAGAATATGGCAACCTTATGTACAATAGAATTTTTTAAAAAAATAAAATGGGAAACTAAGGGCCTTGCTAGACCTCAGTGAGAATCCAGGGGAGAGAAGGGGAGACCTCGCTTTATGAATAATGCAAGATCTCGCCCTTATTCAGATGCGAGCTGTGACAAGCTCTGGAGGAGAGCCGTCTTGGCCGCCATATTATTATTATTATTATTGTTAAAGCGGCAGGACACAGGAAAGGTAAGTAAGGTTGTTGCTGTTTTTAATTCTCCTTCCTCCACCCACCCACCCCAGCCCCGTTCTCCCGTTCTCCTCCCCCCCGGCCCACGATCTCCAATCCCCCCCTGATGTCCCCCCCCACCCGCAATTCCCCCCCCAATGTCCCCTGGGCCGTGATTCCCCCCGATCTCCCCAGCATCCGTTTCTTGCCCCCCATGTCCCCACTGCAGCCCATCCGCCGCTTTTCCCAGCTACTCGGGAGTAAATCCAGTAGCCGGGAAAAGCGGTGGACCTGGCAACACGCCCGCGGTCCCAGCCTCAGCCCAACCTGAGGCCAGGACCGCGGGAAGAACCATGCTACAAGCAGTGCCTGGGCGGCTTGAGGCCTGGCTGAGGCCAGGTTCCCCTGTGTGTCATCTGGACGCACAGGGACGAGCATGGGCCTCGCACCGCGCTAACCCCTGGTCTAGCCAGGCCCTAAGAAGGGAGAAAGAAAAGGACAAAATGGAAGGAAATCATCCGTGCAGGTGCCCAAGTTGCAACCTGGCTTCACACTGACCCACTGGGTTTATTATGTCATTCCTGTTGCCAGACTCCAATTGGGGAATAAGGCAGGGAGGGAGGCAGGGAGGGAGGGGACTTGGCCAAGGCCACCCTTTGATTCTATGGCCAAGATGAGACTTGAACTCAGCCCTCCAAGGGCCCAAGCCCCTGATCTGCCCACTGTAACGATATCTGCCTGGCTCACTCCCACCCTCAAAGGAAACCAAACGATGGATTTTTGTCTGTTGTTTCTGTTGCTTCGCTGGGCCTGGTTCTAGAGGGGAGGGGGATTATAATGCTGACCTACTCTACAGGATTGCTATAAAAAGATGACTAGCATTATTGTTGTTGTTGTTGTTGTTGTTGAAGTACAGTAACTCATAGAAAGGTGGGTTACACACTGCTGACATCTTACCTCCACCACTGAAGCACTTGCATTGACCCATCCAGTGCCTAGGATGGAAGGCACTGGGATTCCATCACGAAGGCGCCCTGGAAGAAAGAAATCCAATGGTTTGGGACTGATTGGAAGAGACGTTTTTCTGCAGGTGGAGGCTGATTCTGCTCTTGAGGGCCTGGGCGTCTCCCCTGAATCAGTTTCTGATCCTGGAGAACAGACTATGTTGACAAGAACACTTCCTGCACTCTTTGTAGAAATCTACACTACTTTATCTATAACGGTACATTTGGCTCTGATAACATCTCTTCATTGGCTTCCAATTCACTTCAGAATCCAATATAAACTTCTGTTGACCTACAAAGCTTTTCACTGTCTAGCTCCTTCCTATCTCTCCTCTCTCATCTCACACTATTGCCCCGCTCGTGCTCTTCGCTCCTCTGATGCCATGTTTCTCGCCTGCCCAAGGGTCTCTACTTCCCTTGCTCGGCTTCGTCCATTTTCTTCTGCTGCCCCTTACGCCTGGAACGCTCTTCCAGAACATTTGAGAACTACAAGTTCAATCGCAGCTTTTAAAGCTCAGCTAAAAACTTTTCTTTTTCCTAAAGCTTTTAAAACTTGATTTTGTTCTGACTTTATACTGTTAGTTTTACCCTACCCAGTGCCTGTTTACCCTACCCTGTGCCTGTTTGCATTCTCTTCCCCTCCTTATTGTTTTATTATGATTTTATTAGAATGTAAGCCTATGCGGCAGGGTCTTGCTATTTACTGTTTTACTCTGTACAGCACCATGTACATTGATGGTGCTATATAAATAAATAAATTAATAATAATAATAATAATAACATCATAGAATCATACAATAGCAGAATTGGAAGTGGCCTACAAGGCCATCGAGTCCAACTCCCTGCTCAATGCAGGAATCCACCCTAAAGCATCCCTGACAGATGGTTGTCCAGCTGCCTCTTGAAGGCCTCTAGGGTGGGAGAGCCCACAACCTCCCTAGGGAACTGATTCCATTGTCGTACTGCTCTAACAGTCAGGAAGTTTTTCCTGATGTCCACCTGGAATCTGGCTTCCTTTAACTTGAGCCCGTTATTCGGTGTCCTGCACTCTGGGAGGATCGAGAAGAGATCCTGGCCCTCCTCTGTGTGACAACCTTTTAAGTATTTGAAGAGTGCTATCATGTCTCCCTTCAATCTTCTCTTCTCCAGGCTAAACATGCCCAGTTGTTTCAGTCTCTCCTCGTAGGGCTTTGTTTCCAGACCCCTGATCATCCTGGTTGCCCTCCTCTGTGATATAAATAATAGTTAACCGTTCTCTATCAGAACACAAGCAGTAAGGTAACCTTTGCCTTGTCAAACATGCAACCTAAGCGAAGAGACCATATACACAGCTGAGGTCGAGAGGTAAGCACGTTATCTGGGAAGACCCAGCTCAGTCAACAGACAAATACACAATGAGTTTCTGCTAAGAGTAGTATTTGCAATGCTATGAGCTTCCTGTGGAAATATACCAAACCATGGCACTGTATGACTTAATACGTAACTTGTTTGCAATACAGTATAAAAGTCCTGGATGAGAAACATTCAGGACTGCTGCTGCTATTCCTAAATTTGAAGCAGGCAGTCTTTTCGCTGCGGAAATAAAGCCAAGGCTTTGATCTTACCCCGTGTCTATTTGTTATTTGGTTCCGGCGGCTAGACACGATCCTAGAGAGAGAGCTCAATTTGAGGGCTCTTACCACATCTGAACACGCTCCAGCTTGTCTACGTCCTTCTTGAATTGTGGAGCCCAGAACTGGACGCAATACTCTAGATGAGGCCTAACCAGGGCCGAATAGAGAGGAACCAGGACCTCACGGGATTTGGAAGCTAGACTTCTATTAATGCAGCCCAAAATAGCATTTGCCTTTCTTGCAGCCATATCACATTCATTCTTCAGATCCTTGAATCCTTGTTTGTTTGTTTGTTTGGAGCAGAAGGGGGATCTCCAGATGTTTTGGACTGCAACTCCCAGAAGCCCCCGTCAGCATGGCTAGTGTCCAAAATATCTAGAGATCTACTTTCTACTCACATGCTTTGGAATATCAAACTAAATTCCAAAGTAGTTTGCACTACATAAAAACAGCAGCAAAATACAGTGCATTAAATCTAATCATAAAAACAGAAGAACGTACTGATAAAACATCAACCAATAACCTTTTAAATGCCTATATCAACAAAAAGGATTTTCTCCGGCACCTAAAAGATAATACAGCTATTCCTAATGGCATTTCCTTGAGGACAGCATATCACAACTGGGGCACCACAGTCCTTTCCCTTGCTGATATCTACCTCACCTCTGATGAGGGAGGGGGAACGCAAGGGCATGTGAAGGGCATCCTAAAATACAGACCTGAGCCAGTGAGCTGAGGTTCATCTGCTCCAGCATCCTGCCTCATGGAAGCCCAGAACCAGGGCAGCTCATACTGGGTTCCATCACACCAATGATTCCATGCATTCTCACCATGCCTGGTGAGTGGATTTGCAGCACGGTACTCACATGACGCCGTGCCTGTCCTGCTGACACCCCGCCTCTTCCCCCACCTTTTCCATCTTTTCCCTGAATGCCTAAAATCTGGATTATTTTCCCTAAGCACATTAAATGTGCCCTTAAGCCTCCGTGTAGTGCTGTACTCTCACGTTTTCCTTTGCTGGGGGCGTGTGCTCTGACGGGAGCCTTGCTGTTGGCTTGGATGGATTTGCATCAAGTCCTGGCTGGGAAAAGTGATCTCTCCCAGCAGCTGGCTCCAAGCCTGAATAGAAAACCCCAACCTTGCATCCCAGGCTCAAAAGCATTTTTAAAAAAATTGTACAATGCCTGAATCTCTGCAGAGACAGGATTGTGCTCCTTCGATGCTAAAGGGTTGTTCCATTTTTGCCAGTCAGAAAGGCGGTCTGGTTGAAGTACTCAGCTGACAGGACCTGTCTTGTGAAACAGGGGTGGGGAGCAACCAATGAACTGGAGGGAGAAAGAGAAAGGGCAGGGTGGAGTGGAAGAGCAAAGGAGCGATAGAGCAGTGTATTCAGGTGAAAGGGACCATAAGCTTGACGTGCTTATGCATCGGAGGTAAAAAACATGGAGGCAAAGTGGGGGGGGGGGATTACGCGTGGTGGAGCCCAGTGTCCTCGCCTCACCAGCTCTTGCCATCCAGCCACTAGCAGCCAGTGGCAGACAGCCACAGAACATGGAAGGATCTCCAACTATCCTCTCCTCCCTTGCAGCCTCTGAACATGGAGATCCCTTTGAATCTGATGGATTTAGAAGAACCCTCTTCTGGTTCTCTTACCATTGAGAAGAGACAATATTCTTTCTTCCAGCAGGCTATTGCAGTGGGGCACAAAACTGGGTCCCTGGAGGAGGAGAAGGAGGAGATGAAAGGCAGACATCCATAAGCGGTGGCCATCACTCCAGAATAAGAATCATTGGGAGCAGGGCCGGTGCCAGACTATTTTGCACCCTAGGCAAGGCCAGCTACTTGCACCCCCCCCTAAATTGTGCGGAAGTCCGAACGTGTGCGCCGAGTGGAGAGCTGGGACCGGCTCACTTCGATTTGGGACCGAGCCGTCTGGAATTCACCAGGACTTACTTCCGTGCGAACGCAACCCGCTTTGCAGCCTGGCATCCCAATCCCCTCTGCACGTTTACTCGGGGGAATAAGGCTTCCGAGTAAGGAGGCATAGGCGGATTGGGCTGCACTGGTACCTCCCGTTGCAACGCTTTCTCAGATGCAAGTCCCGTTGATCTGTGGGCGCAGGATTGGGAAGCAAGAGAGTTTGCCTTGCGAGGAGTCCACAAGTCCCTAGCTTTCCTGGGGGAAGGGAGAGGGAGTCCCGCTTGCTTTCCTGCCTGGACATCGCGGCCCGTTTGAGGAGAGAGGTGAGGCGACCCAGTGCCCTTTCCTCGGGAGTAAGGCAGAAGCTGGCTTGGGCCAGGGTCGAGCTCGCCACGTGCTTTTTCTTCTTCTGGCGGCAGCCTCCCGGCTCTGGGAGGGTGGCTTCCAGGTGGCTAGAGCAGCTCTGGGAGGGCGGCTTCTGGGAGGAAGTGTGAACATGGAGCCGGCCCCCCACCCCAGCGTCCCTGGCTTCATTTCAGCTGGGCAGGCGCGGGGCGCCATCTCGCCCACCCAGGCTCAGCTGAATCCTCGGGCTGGGCTGGCTCACAGCCAACACGTGTGAGTGCTGCGCTGTGCAGAGCCCCTCTTAGCTTGGCGCTCTAGGCAGCCGCCTGAGTGACCTCTATGGTAGCACCGGCCCTGATTGGGAGGGAAATGATGCCACGGGAAAGGTCAGCTACCTTAGAGATGCCAACGCTTGAAGAATCCAGCTGCTGATCTTGGCTGAGGGGCAGGAAAAGACAAGATTGGGTCATCAAGAATATGACAGAGCCCTCCCTCCTCCCAATTCAAAATGTGCCTGGAAGCCGTTCTGAGCAAGGGTGACGAATTTAGGCGGCTGATAATCTTGCCAAGGTTAATTCTCAAGTTACTAGCCCTCACTAGTGGTTACATATTAAAAAAAAAATCTAGTGGGCACTGGGTATGTGGAAGCTTGACTTTTAATACTTGGACTGCCTGTGTAATATTTCTATATAGAGACATTGGTGTCGTTGCCTTTGTCTATCCCTGGCAATTATGGCAAGCAACAGGTCCAAGTTGCAACTGAACGTTCTCCTAATGCTGCCTAGTATAGCTACCCACAGTAGTTTTTCTACTGGGACCATGATGTTCTTGGAAGAGATGTTAAACATCCCCTTCCTCCCAGCTGAGAGAGGGGGATTAGATAAGGGAGAAAAGTCTCCATTGGAGTCCCTTTTTTTAAACACCCACCCAGACCCACAGAGGGGGTGGAATTTGGGGAGAATCATAGAATCATAGAATAGCAGAGCTGGAAGGGGCCTACAAGGCCATCGAGTCCAACTCCCTGCTCAATGCAGGAATCCACCCTAAAGCATCCCTGACAGATGCTTGTCCAGCTGCCTCTTGAATTACTCTAGTGTGGGAGAGCCCACAACCTCCCTAGGTAACTGATTCCATTGCTGTACTGCTCTAACAGTCAGGAAGTTTTTCCTGATGTCCAGCTGGAATCTGGCTTCCTGTAACTTGAGCCCATTATTCCGTGTCCTGCACTCTGGGAGGATCGAGAAGAGATCCTGGCCCTCCTCTGTGTGACAACCTTTCAAGTATTTGAAGAGTGCTATCATGTCTCCCCTCCATCTTCTCTTCTCCAGGCTAAACATGCCCAGTTCTTTCAGTCTCTCTTCATAGGGCTTTGCTTCCAGACCCCTGATCATCCTGGTTGCCCTCCTCTGAACACGCTCCAGCTTGTCTGCGTCCTTCTTGAATTGTGGAGCCCAGAACTGGACGCAATACTCTAGATGAGACCTAACCAGGTCCGAATAGAGAGGAACCAGTACCTCACATGATTTGGAAGCTATACTTCTATTAATGCAGCCCAAAATAGCATTTGCCTTTCTTGCAGCCATATCGCACTGTTGGCTCACATTCAGCTTGTGATCTACAACAATTCCAAGATCCTTCTCAGACACACACACACACACACACACTCCCAAGCTCCCATGGTCCCATATGAATCAGGGACATGTGTACTTAGACATAAGAAAAACGATCAAGCCTGGGTGATTGGGAGAAGGTTCAGTTTGGCCCTGGGGTGGAGGGATGGAGATGGTGGAGGCAGAGAAAATGCAATGGATCACTCACCTGTCCATGGATAGGGCCAGGGCCAGCCTGCCATCAAGCACAGAGAAGGCAGTGGTCAGATTCATGCTCTGCAATTACACAGTTGAGGAAGCCGAAATGGTCACAAGGGGGAGGAGGCTGGTCAGATTCCCACTTCTCCTGGAGACACCCCCTCCCAGGGGTGGTGAACGGCAGACTTGTGCCCACCAGGCAAGCATTTCTTTCAGATGATGCCACTTACGTCTCTCATGATGAGTATCGGAGAGGATGATTCATTTCCATTATTGCTGAACACCTCAGTTTGTACGGCGACCTGTGCAACGGCTTTGTCATTTGCAGCATTAACCAGGTGACCATGCAAGTGGAGAAGTTTAAGGTACAGGACTTTCTGGAGAAAGGACAGGATACATGGAAACCAAACAATATATTTAAAGGGGGTGAGGTCAAGATGTTTAAAAAACAACAACAGGTGGATTAGCCAGCTATAAGATCCCCAAGTAGGTGCCACTTACCCACTTGATTGTAGAACCCTGAAAGAGAAAGAAAGAGATTATCAGTAATGATGGCCGTAGTAAGACCTAAGGTTTATCCCAGGATCATCCCGGGTTCGTCCCTGCCTGAGCGCTGGATGCCCTGTGTGGCACTTAGATGAACAGGTTTGACCCCAGGACAATCCTGGGATAAACCTTAGGTCTAGCTACAGCCGATGCCTTGGGGGGGCTTCTACTTTCACCCTCTCTCCTGCGTTGAGTCTCCACAGCAATCCAGAGTTGGGCTGTGCTGAGGTTTTGTTTATTTGGGTGTAGGGGGGAGGTGTTTCACAGCAAAGGTTACAACGTTTTCTCAAAAAGGACACTGTTTTAAAGTGGCACTCCCTCTCCCCCCACCCCTTAAGAAGTGGCAAATATTTGTGGCTTGTTTTCACAGAGGAGGGCCTTCTCTGCTGTGGCACCCATGCCTCTTCGCGTATCCATGTTGTGTTGTTGTTGTTGGTTTTACCCTTTTAATTATTATTATTATTATTATTATTATTATTATTATTATTATTATTATTATTTCTTACCCGCCTCTCCATTTTGATCGAGGTGGGGAACAACAATAAATGATAAAATACATTAAACTGAATTACAACATAATATACATTGTTAAAAACATCCTAAACAACATCCTAAAACATCATCATCATCATATGCCGGAAAAGCGCGGAGGCATTCCAGTGGCCATTTGGGGTTCACCATCTGCCCAGACATGCCTCCGAAGCAGCTCCAGAGAAAGGCAACAGATGGCAGATGCCATCGTCACCTCGCTCCAAGTGGAAAAAGTCGGGATAAATCCATAACTTTTTTAATTCGGAGCTTCAGGGGAAAGCCGTGGGATGGCTCCGGGATGGCAGCTGCATCATACACATGACCTGCTGCCACTGTGGATCCACACCAGGTAAAACCCCTCGTCAAGACAGGCCCTTGGTTTGAATCTTTTTAGTTGGAAATGGCCTGGATCTGGGTTCCACCCTCAATGCAGGGTGGATTCCTGCATTGAGCAGGGGGTTGGACTCGATGGCCTTGTAGGCCCCTTCCAACTCTACTATTCTATGATTCTATGATTCTATGATCATATAAACAACAACAAAATGCTAACAATTGTTAAAGGACTTGGTCTGTGTCCCTTATTTGCCTGAAGCTTCATTTGACTGGAATGAGATGGAGGGCCTTCCTGGTGGGAATCTACACTGATGTTAACGTTTTGAATGGGTTACTGTGATGCACAGCATCACGTGACCCTGGGTCTCCAACGTTGCAAATGAGTTCTACTTACAGGTTCTATTTCTTAGTTCCAGCGCGGCTACAGATTCATGTGCCTCGTTCTACCGGTAATTTTCCTCTCGCAACCCAGAGCTGCTGGGTTTGCTTTGCCCACTTCCTGTTCTCCTTCCTTCGCCCCGTTTGCTATCTTATCTGCTACAGCAGATAAATCACACCAGCGTTCTACTGGGCAATCACTGACAATTGCATGCAAAGGACTCAGAAGTTTTCCACCTTAAAATCTGCTTATATTGTGAAGTACTCCCAGGCATCCTGCCTTAATTGTGCTCCTTTTGCAAAAGATTCGCCCCAGCCGCTGCTGTGGGCGCAGGAGCAGGATTTTAAACAAATGCTTACATCTGCGTAAGCTTTATAGATAAAGACACCAACATTGGCACAGTAATTCAAATACCAAATTTGAATCAAATTGGGTCATCGGTTGATTTTTTATGACTTTTTAAAAAAACATTTCCCCCCCCCCCCTTTGCAAAGGAGCTGAGGAGCGCTCAAAGGAGCACTATAGCTCCCTGCAGGAAAATTAACAAGGGTCCAAAGTCCAAAACTCATGACCAGCGGGGCTTAAATGGGGCTGTTGCTAAAACTTTTCAATTTGGTCTCCCATCCAAACTCTGACCAGACCCTGCCCTGCTCAGCTTCAGCAAAGTGGCTGGCTCCTACACATTCAGGCAATTCCCTGGGACTTGTGTTAAGATGTTTTGGGAGGGGGTTTGTGAGTGCTTATGACTATTGCCTTGCTCTGCTCTGCTCTGCCAGCTAGGAATGAGGCAGGCAGTGGACAGAGCAAACCCAGCAGCTCTCACAGAAGAGGGGGAACAACGGAAGGATGGAACCATGTGCCCTGAAGTTCCATTGCAGCGAAACGTAAGTCACGCTAGTGTGTCCCGTGATACAGAGAAACGATACAGAGAACCACGTTAGAAAGGGACACTAGCAACGGTATAAGACTAGTGTAGATCTGGCCCTGGTGGTGGCATCACCCATTTCTAGGAATTTCCATCAGGCCAAATCTCTCTTTTCATTATTGACACTGAGAGGAAATGGACCAGAATAAAGAAATAAATCTGTCACTCAGCTGCAAGATGAGAGGATGGTGGTTTTATGAATTAAAACCTGCTGTTATACTTATCTAAGAAAATGGTTATATGTACAGTGTTATAAAATTATGGATTCTATGGTTGCTGATTTATGCTCATGTTTACTCCAGGGGAGACAGAGTCTACACAGGCCTCATGGGGAGCCTCCACAGGCAGGATTAGGCCCATGTGCCAGAGGTCCCCACCCTTGCTCTAGCCATTCTCCTTACCTACCAAGCCACACAGCCCCAGAGACTACCCACCGCATCAAGGGTACAGTTGAACTCCTGAGGTTCCATATTGCCTATGACAGACATCACCATATTCAAGAACGCCGGATGGAGACTCTGAAAGTAACTATAGCTCTGAATGGAAGGCAGGTTAATGAAGACGGTGTCATTTGGGATGGAGAGGAGACCCCCTTCCGCTAACTCGAAATCAGCCTAGAAAGAAAGAGTACACGGTCAGTTATTAGATCCTCACAAAGGGAAGATCAGACACTTCTGCCTTAAAAACTGGGACCACAGCTAGACCTAAGGTTTATCCTGGGATCATCCAGGGTTCGCCCCTGCCTGAGCACTGGATCCCCTGTGTGTCACCTAGATGAACAGGTCTCACCCCTGGACGATCCAGGGATAAACCTTAGGTCTAGCTATGGCCTGGATTATGCCAATGCAAGTGTGTTGAGGAAACTAAGGCCTTAGCTAGACCTACCTGATAGTCCGCGACAGAGGAGGGAAGATCTTGCATTACAAATAACACAAGATCCCTCCTCCATTTACACGTGAGGCGCGATGGCCTCAGGAAGAGAGGCATCGTGCCCACCATTTTATTTTTATTTTTAAAGAAGATGGAGCATACAAACGCTATTGTGCTAAAGGTAGGGTTCTTTTTAAATTTAACTTAATTTCCCAGCTCCTCCCCACCCTACCCGTGATGGGCGCAGCTCCTGGCTCCGCATGAGGAATCGCGTGGAGCCGGGTCAAACCGCAGCAACGGGCCACACGTTCCATGGTATCGGGCTCAGCCTGGGACTGTGGAAAAAGCAGGCCCAAAGGGGAGGGCTCTATCCTGGGGCAAGGGAGGGATCATCCCTCCCTGATCCCAGGATCCCCTGTGTGTCCCATGATAAAGCCCAGTCTAGCTAAGGCCTAAAGAAAGGAAAGGAAAGGAACCTCTCGTGCAAACACTGAGTCATTACTGACTCTTGGAGGGACGCCAGCTTTCGCTGACGTTTTCTTGGCAGGCCTTATAGCGGGGTGGTTTGCCACTGCCTTCCCCGGCCGTTAGGCTAAGGCCTAAGAGAGATACTTATGCTAAAGGCACAGTAAAATATCAGGCTGATACTTACAGATATATCAAATTCGACAAAGGTATCAGTTATAGTTGGCAACTCTGCCAGCTGGTACTTCAGGGTCCCATATGAGCCAAAGGGAAGATCCACTACATGGAAACACAGGGAACCATCATGTCAAGCCGGGCTCAGCTCCGTCCATTCCCAACCCACCTTGTATGTTCTGCATCAGGGGTGTTCAAACCCCTGAGGGCCAAACTCCATGTTGGAGTAGCTGCATCTGGTGGTGGGTAGGGCTAAAGGAAAAAGTGATGGGGCCAAAACATACCAGTATGTTTTAGCTTAAAGCTCAATGGTCCATAACTCAACCTTAGAAGAGGCATTTCAGCCTTTACAATAGGAAAGGATTTGTACAAAATCCAGGAAAACACTAAAAACTGGTGGTCACTGGAAATGGGACAGAGATAGGGGAAGAGTGTGTGGACATTTGGGGAAGGCTGGGTTGAGATACTAAGTGGGCTGGATTCGGCCCCTGGTCCTGAGGCTGCTCAGGTGTTATGGTCCCAGCTATCATGTATCCAATGGAGTCATCCTCAGAGGAAGAGCCTGAACCATCAGAACCAGATAACCCCAGGGAACAGGTGGCTGCAGAGGACGAGCTGCCCAAGATGGTTCAGGGCCCTCAGGGGTGATTTCATCAGATTTGCATGTCAATGGGACAGAATGTCTAGGAAATAGGTGGACAACTCATGGCCCTCCAGATGTTTTGGCCTATAACTCCCATCAGCACTAGCAAGCATAGCTAATCGTTGGGAAGCATGAGAATTGCAGGCCAAAACATCTGCAGGACCATAAGGCCTTAACTAGACCTACCGTTTAATCCAGGACGGAGGAGAGAAGATCTCGTGTTGTGTTTAACGTGAGATCCCTCCTCCGTTTACACGTGAGGCGTGACAACCTCAGGAAAAGAGGCGTCACGCCCGCCATTTTAAATTATTTTTAAAGGAGACAGAGCGCATGAACACTCGTGCACTGAAGGCAAGTTTTTTTTAAAAAAAAAAAACTGCTTTCCCCACTTCCCCCATCCTAACCCAACGGGCACAGTGCTCCTGAGGAGCACTGCACCCCGTGCGCAGCTCCCAGCTCCATGCGAGTAATCACGTGGAGCTGAGTCAAACCGTGGAAATGGGCCACATGTCCCGCGGTCTTGGGCTCAGCCCGAGACCGTGGAAAAAGCGGGCCCAAAGTGTAGGGCTCTATCCCAGGGCAAGGGAGGGATGATCCCTCCCTGATCCCAGGATTCCCAGTGCGTCATCTGGACACACAGGGACAATCCCAGGGATCACCCTAGGATCAAGCCTGGTCTAGCTAAGGCCTCAGTTGCCCATTCCTGACTTAAAAGCCCCCTCAGAACTTGAGAAACATTTTGGAGAATGTGACTCATCCCTCTTAACTAAATATGAACTTTCCATGGGTAGATCTGTGTCTGTAGGAGAAAATAGAAGCATTTGGGGGGAAAGAAACAAGTGACAGTTTGAAGCCAGGAGAGAAGCTGATATAGCTGAGCTGTTAATTGTAGCTTGTAGGGAAACTCTGGGGTCTGCATGGATCTTTTTTTGGAGTTCAGCTGTGGGGCAGTTGATTTCTTGCTTGTAGGAGTGCACTTCATCTTCATCTGCACTTCATCTTCACCCAAACTCAACTTGCATATGTCAAACTCCCTTTCCAGAGGAAGCCTAATTCTGGTAACTGCTATCCCCAGAACTTCTGATTGTTCACAGAAGTGAAGAGAGAGTAACAGGATATGATTTGTGGGTGGAACTTACTGTAGTAATTAGAAGGTGCAGGAAGGAATCAGATGCAAAAATCTTACCATTTATCGTGGCCAATACAAGTTGTTTCACCCCATTCAAGACAACAGTCATTACAGGACATATCTGCAGGATAAAGAATGAGAAGCATGTTCAGAGGAGGGCAACCAGGATGATCAGGGGTCTGGAAACAAAGCCCTATGAAGAGAGACTGAAAGAACTGGGCATGTTTAGCCTGGCGAAGAGAAGATTGAGGGGAGACATGAGAGCACTCTTCAAATACTTAAAAGGTTGTCACACAGAGGAGGGCCAGGAACTCTTCTCGATCCTCCCAGAGTGCAGGATAAGGAATAACGGGCTCAAGTTACAGGAAGCCCGATTCCAGTTGGACATCAGGAAAAACTTCCTGACTGTTAGAGCAGTACGACAATGGAATCAGTTACCTAGGGAGGTTGTGGGCTCTCCCACACTAGAGGCCTTCAAGAAGCAGCTCGACAACCATCTGTCAGGGATGCTTTAGGGTGGATTCCTGCATTGAGCAGGTGGTTGGACTCAATGGCCTTGTAGGTCCCTTCCAACTCTGCTATTCTATGATTCTATGAAGAATCAGAGCCTGTAGACGACCCCTCTCACCCCATATCTTAGTTTATACTGGGTTTTCACAATATGTCCTTTAAGGTGAGAATATTCCATCATCCCTATAAGGCAATGGGTCAGGGAAGGGGACACAGGATGGAAGGTGGCTGAGGAGGTTCCAGAGAAGAGCAGGTTCAGAACCTTGGATACAACTACAGGGCCTGAAGGCTCAAATTCACCACCACGGAGAGCGGTCCTGCTCCTAGAGTCCTGACAAATCACCCCTTGGCTAGCTCAGAGCAACGGGTCGAGGTTTAAAGCCGGGCCAAGAGAGTCCTTCTGGGACCTTCTCCTCCTCAAGTGCTGCATCTGTGGCTTTGTAAATGGCCAGTGCCCTTTCCCACAGATGGATCAGACCAGTGTGGGTACATCTCGTTCAGCATCCTGTTTTCCACAGTGATGTACATCGGAATCTGAAGACTCCAAATAGCCATTACATAACATCAGTGGGAAGAAGAACGCAGCACCAACACCCAATGCTGGTGCATGCAAACATCTTTCTCTTCTTAATGTTTCCACATCCTTGGTTGCCGTGGCCTTACCTGGCGGTCTATGTTTGAAGTGATAGATTCCCGTATTGTGCTTAGCACAGATGCCGGAAGCGAACTGCAAAGTGAAACGGGAAGGACAAGACTGTTCCATTTATTATGCGTGGATCTGGTTTAGTACTCAACAAAAAGTTAAGGAGATATATATATATACAGTGAAACCATAATATTTAATATACAAAAATAAAATAAAGATTAATGATGATATTGTATTAAAAGTGCAATAACAGATTGCACAGACCAATGTACAGCTAAAATAGGGTGACCCTATGAAAAGGAGGACAGGGCTCCTGTATCTTTAACAGTTGCATAGAAAAGGGAATTTCAGCAGTTAATATTGTGGAAGAATGCTATAAATTTTGCCAGCAGGGACAGAAAGAAGGAGAAACCACAGATCAATATATTGCTGCTTTGAGGGAAATGGTTGTTTCTTGTAATTTTGGAGATATAGCAGAGGAATGATTCGGGATCAAATGGTGGAGAAGAAAATGATGCCTTGCATCAGACAACACCTGTTGCTAGAAACTGATCTTAACTTCACTCCCCTTTGAAAATACGCAGGGATTCAGCCTTTTCAAATGGCTTAGGTCATAGTGTTTAGCCCCCATATTCAGTGGAGTCATGTCTGCATCTGGCCGCCACACATAAAAGTTGAACCACTACAAAACAATGTTGCCAACTTATGGAGGCAGTCCTGGGGATGCTGTGGTCAACCGTATCAAAAGCAGGTGAGAGATCGAGAAGAATGAACCCAGTCACACTCTTCCTGCCCCTCTCCTGACAATAGTCATCTGTCAGGATGACCAAGTCCAATCCCATCCAAAAATTGGGCTTGAACCTAGAATGGAATGGTTCCAGATAATCAGTTTCATTCAAATGTGCCTGCAGCTGGGACTTTGGATGTCGCAGGAGTCCAACAGGTAAGTGTTTGTGTGTGCATATTTGTGTGGAGTCTGGCGGATTAGTCACCCCACCCCCACTTAGAATCATGGAATAGCAGAGTTGGAAGGGACCTACAAGGCCATCGAGTCCAACCCCCTGCTCAAGGCAGGAATCCACCCTAAAGCATCCCTGACAGATGGTTGTCCAGCTGCCTCTTGAAGGCCTCTAGTGTGGGAGAGCCCACAACCTCTGTAGGTCATGGGTTTCATTGTCATACTGCTCTAACAGTCAGGAAGTTTTTCCTGATGTCCAGCTGGAATCTGGCTTCCTTTAACTTGAGCCCGTTATTCCGTGTCCTGCACTCTGGGAGGATCGAGAAGAGATCCTGGCCCTCCTCTGTGGGACAACCTTTTAAGTATTTGAAGAGTGCTATCATGTCTCCCCTCAATCTTCTCTTCTCCAGGCCCAGTTCTTTCAGCCTCTCTTCATAGAGATTTGTTTCCAGACCCCGATCATCCTGGTTGCCCTCCTCTGAACACGCTCCAGCTTGTCTGCGTCCTTCTTGAATTGCGGAGCCCAGAATTGGACGCAATACTCTAGGATCTTTTACGTAAATTGCAGCCATAAAGCAGCCACTTACATAAGATTAATCTTGTTTAAGTCGCTGCTTTATGACTGTCATTTCTGTAGAAGAATGAGTGGCCATTCCCTCGAGTACCTTATCCAAAAAAGTGGTATTTATCATGGGACAAAAGTTGGAATAAATCTCTGAGTCCTGGAATGTGGTTTTCAAGAGTAATTGCATCACCACATCCTTCAAGGCAGGAGGGAACCACACCTGCATGCCGTGATCCAGTCAGTCTTCCAGTGCTAGCTCAAGGAAGTCGTGAATGGCAAGGTATGTGGCAGGTTGCACAGGTGCAAACATCTTGTATATGTCTCAGGTTCCAAAAGCTGAAACTGATCCCACAAAATAGGACAAGACAGTGCAGTGCACTGGGCACTTCAGCACACACTGCAGCAATAGTGGTGTTCAAGTCAGCAGGAAGGTGAGTGATTTTGTGCTCAAAGTGTTTGGCAGACACATCACAATGAGCCTCCAAAGTCTCCAATGCCTCATTCGTGGGAGTAGATGAAAGCAAACCCCAGACCACTCCGAGAAACTCAGCAGGACAGCTACTCAAGGATGCAATGGAGGCAGCAAACTAGCATCCCCAATATCATTCCAATCTGTCTCTTTGCCCAAACACAAGGTACAGGCCCTCATAGAGTGTCCTAGAAAAGAGGAGTTTCTTGGTGAACAGGATGGCGGTTTTATGGATTATGGCAACTGTGTTATATGGAGAGTCCAAGGATACAAAGCTGGGTCAGAAATATACCACCCAGTTCATCTACCTTGATCTTGGTGATGGACACCAGGTCAGCTTCTTCATCCACAATTAAATCATGGATTTCATAGAATCATAGAGTTGGAACAGGCCTAACAAGGCCATCGAGTCCAACCCCCTACTCAATGCAGGAATTTGTGGCCAGGCCATGAAGAACCTGTGGTAGGGGAAAGGGATCCAAGAGAGGGAAGACACAGAGCCACCTAAGTCTTCCAGCACCCTAAAATTCCCCACTCCATCACACCAAACCACCTGCTATCTACAAATACCATTATACTTCCCCCTTCCTATTTCACTGCCCTCCTACAATCACATCCTGGCTGATAAGGACTTCCTCAACACTAACAGTACAGCTCAGGTGTGCTCTGCCACCATGCAGACAACATCAATCGAAGGAGCAAGCAGATGTAAATCAAGTTGGCCAAGATACACTCAAGAAGGCCAAGGTGGCGAATTAGGGCAATAAGGTAACATGGGTCCATTAAAGATAAAGACACCCCTCCTGTGGCTAATTACTGGTTTGGCCAACCACTGAACTTTACACCCTGACTCCCACTCAGAAGAACCCCATTCACCACAGTTGGCCCCACTCAAGCTTTCACCCTAGGCAGCCACAGGTGTGTCTGATGAAAAGTCTGGCCACCCTTCAGTTCCCAGGTAACAGGAGGTGTGCCTCTAACCCCATACAGCTGAACCTGCCACCCACGGCTGGGCTGGTTCTGATCCACCTCCTTCTGGAGAAGTTCCAACCAGTCACAACAATTAGCTCCTAGCTGACGGCAGGAAACAGGTTGTCCTCAAAGTGAAGACAAACAGTGAGTGCAAAGAAAAAAAATCAAGTGGACTTCATGGTGGATGGTAATTGAGTAAGATGTAGATGTAAACTTTCAGTCTCTCTTTGCTCTATTGTTTCTTCTGCACTGCACTCTCATATTGTATAATGTCTTTTATTAAAGAATAGATAGATAGATTATCTATCTATTAGATAGATAATAGATAGATAGATAGATAGATAGATAGATAGATAGATAGATAGATAGATAATACAATGAGTCAAATACAAAAAAAAATACAAAAAAACATAGCTTTTCTACATGAGACCAGATGCATTTGAACAGAGCCAGAATCTCCTACACCAGTGTCCGGCCTCCAAAGAACTCCTCAGCATGCAAGGAACAGAGAAATTCACAACCACTGATTAACACCAACAAACAACAAAGGTTGTAACTATTACATCAGGGATATGACAGTACTCACCTTCTCAAAATGCTGATGTCAATGGCTCCAAACTGACAATCACATCCATGAATGATAACATCATAGGTACCTTCTGAAAAGTTTGCAAGTCCAGCTGTAACTTTGGACTTCAGTTCCAGTGAGATTTTGATCAAAGAAGAGGCTCCAAGCAAACTAAACACACACAAGCATGTACCAATCCACTCCATCACAATGTTCCAGTTGTGGTGCAGCTCTTACACTTCAAGAATACATAGCCAAAATTGCACCACATCAAATGGCAATAAATAGAATCACAGAATAGCAGAGTTGGAAGGGGCCTACCAGGCCATCAAGTCCAACCCCCTGCTCAATGCAGGAATCCACCCTAAAGCATCCCTGACAGATGGTTGTCCAGCTGCCTCTTGAAGGCCTCTAATGTGGGAGAGCCCACCACCTCCCTAGGGAACTGATTCCATTGTCATACTGCTCTAACAGTCAGGAAGTTTTTCCTGATGTCCAGCTGGAATCTGGCTTCCTTTAATTAGAGCCCGTTATTCCGTGTCCTGCACTCTGGGAGGATCGAGAAGAGATCCTGGCTCTCCTCTGTGTGACAACCTTTTAAGTATTTGAAGACTGCTATCATGTCTCCCCTACTTCTCTTCTCCAGGCTAAACATGCCCAGTTTTTTCAGTCTCATTAAAACACTCAGCCCTTGTTTATTTATTTATTTATTACATTTCTATACCGCCCAATAGCCGGAGCTCTCTGGGTGGTTCACAAAAATTAAAACCATTCAAAGTATAAAACAACAGTATAAAACCATAATATAAAATACAATATAAAAGCTCAACCAGATAAAAACAGAAGCAATGCAAAATTACAAATTTAAAACCATGTTATTTAAAATTTATAGATTGTTAAAATGTTGGGAGAATAAAAAGGTCTTCAGGTGGCCTGGCATTTCCCTTGTTTTCCCTCTTTCCTATGTCCTCACTATCAGTGGCAAACTACGGTTCCCATCATGCTCCCAGGGGAGATGGGAGGGCAAAGGTGAGTTAGCTGGATCAAAAGCAGCTCTTTACTACGGCTGACTTCAATACAAAACTAGAACTCTCACTGTCTTCTCTGACATCCTGTTCAGTGAATAGAGATAGGCTTCATTTAAGCATTCCAAAAGGTGAACTCCATCTCCCATGAACCCCTGAGATTTTGTGTCTTGACACCCCTTTATGCAGAGCATCCAGGCACCCGGGGTTGCACTCTCCCTAAAGGATCGGGTCCGTAGTATGGGGCTGCTCTTGGATCCAGAACTGTCACTTGAGGCACAGGTGAACTCAGTGGCAAGGAGCACCTTTTATCAGCTTAGGCTGATATACCAACTGCGCCCTTACCTGGACAGAGATAGCCTAGCTAGAGTGATCCATGCTCTGATAACCTCTCGTTTGGATTACTGCAATGCGTTATACGTGGGGCTGCCTTTGAAAACGGTCCGGAAGCTTCAGCTGGTACAAAACAGGGCAGCACAGTTACTAACAGGGACTGGCTGGCAAGATCACATTACGCCAGTCCTTTTACAACTTCATTGGCTGCCAGTCCAGGTCTGGGCCCGATTCAAAGTGCTGGTACTAACATTCAAAGCCCTAAACGGTTTGGGGCCAAGTTATCTGAAGGAACACTCCTCCCGTATGTACCTGCCCGGACCTTAAGATCATCCACAGGGCTCCTTCTCCGTGAGCCCCTGCCAAAGGAAGTGAGGCAGGTGGCTACTAGGAGGAGGGCTTTCTCCACTGTGGCACCCCGGCTGTGGAACGAGCTCCCCAGAGAGGTCTGCCTGGGGCCTACACTGTACTCCTTTCCTCGCCAGCTGAAGACCTTTTTATTTTCTCAGTATTTTAACACCTAATTTAACTTAAATTTTAACTTTGCTGTTTTAATTTCTTATTTCAATCTATATCAATTCCTGCTGTGTGGTTTTATCCTGGTTGTGCTTTTTATATTGTATTTTGTATTTGTGTTTTTAGACTGTTGGTTGTTTTATTATGCTTTTCATGGTTTTAATTTTTGTGAACCGCCCAGAGAGGTTTGGCTATTGGGCGGAATAAAAATGTGATAAATAAATAAATAAATAAAATAATCATGAATAAGGGAAGGGAAGGCAGTAAACCTATATAGAACAGTTGCTGGGGAACATGGGTGGGGGAGTGCTGTTGCACTCATGTCCTGCTCGTGTGTTCCTTGTCGACAGCTGGTCGGCCACTGTGTGAACAGAGTGCTGGACTGGATGGACCCTTGGTCTGATCCAGCATCCATCGAGGCTGGATTCTTAAAGGGAAAAAACCTGCTTCCAATCCAATCCTTGCACATAGAATCATAGAACCATAGAATAGTAGAGTTGGAAGGGACCTACAAGGCCATCTAGTCCAACCCCCTGCTCAATGCAGGAATCCACCCTAAAGCATCCCTGACAGATGGTTGTCCAGCTGCCTCTTGAATGCCTCTAGTGTGGGAGAGCCCGCCACCTCCGTAGGTCATGGGTTTCATTGTCATACTGCTCTAACAGTCAGGAAGTTTTTCCTGATGTCCAGCTGGAATCTGGCTTCCTTTAACTTGAGCCCGTTATTCCATGCCCTGCACTCTGGGATCATTGAGAAGAGATCGTGGCCCTCCTCTATGTGACAACCTTTCAAGTATTTCATAGAATCATAGAACAGCAGAGTTGGAAGGGCCTACAAGGCCATCTAGTCCAACCCCCTGCTCAATGCAGGAATCCACCCTAAAGCATCCCTGAAGCATCGCTTGTGCTCCCTACAACCTGAAATGCTCAAAGGGTAAGGCAAGAGAAGAGGTAGTGTGTTTCAGGGGGTTGAATACTGGCATTTGAGGATCCATTTTAAACATTACCTAGAGTATTTTAAACATCCCTGGAACCTTCTGGAATGGGCACAAGAAGTCAATTATTGTGGTCATAAATTACTTTTGTCTAATAAGGAAATCAACTAGCACAACTTTAGATAGCTGGACAAGATCCCACCTAGACTGGCACATTGCCTTCCTTTGCCAACATCTGCTTACTCACTTCCACTCTGGAAACTGCTGAATCACAATACTCACGCATTGCCAGTGATCTCCAGCTTTATGTCGGCAATCACATCACCACCATTTATTTCTGGCCTAAACACCAATGAGTAACCAGTAAGTTGGACACTGGCAATTTTTATCCTGAAGAGAAAGGATGGAAGACAATGAGACAGAGGAGATAGCCTAGGCAGCAGGCGTGGCTGAAACAAACTCCACAATTGTGACACAGTTTTCTAGCCAGAAGAGACGACTGAAGGGTACATTAAAATAGACACTTGCATTGAAGGAAACCCTCAGATCTTGTCCCACCAGGCCTTGAATGATGCATTAGTCATAGCATCTTGCAAGCCCCATCACTAGTACAGAGACAGGGCCTTCAAAGACCCCAAGTACAATCCAGCCATCCCCCATTTCACAATCTCTGTTCTCCACTTACCCACTGATTTTACCACCTGGACCAAGCAGACCTCCAATATTAATGTCTGGAAGCACAATGCGTTCTTTCAAGAGATTCTGGAGGAGCCCATCATGCAGTGTTCCAGATAGCATAACTGGAACAGAAACATCCATGAGATCAAGTGAAAGGAAGAGATTACTACATATGGGTGGACTTCAGCAACCAGTAAGTCAACTGCTGCAACTCCAGTGACAACATAGGAAGAGCCATGCTGGATCAGACCAGGGGGCTATCTAGTCCATTCCAGCATTCTGTTCACACACTGGCCAATCACCTAGCCATGGGAAACCTCAAGCAGGACATGAGTGCAACAGCACCCTCCCACCCACATTCCCCAGCAACTGGTGTACATGGACATACTGCTTCTGATACTGAGGCCATTGCTAGTCGAGGCCTGGTCTCCCTCCTGTGCATCCAGATGACGCACAGGGGATTCTGGGGTCAGGCCGGGCTAAGACCTCCCTTAAGCCGGGATAAGCGGATTCGCTTATGGCCCGACTTTTCTGCAGCCCCGGCCTGAGGCATCGGGGTGGGGGGGAAAGAAGGATGGGGGACAGGGCATCGGGCATCGGGGAAGGGGAAAAGAAGGATGGGGGACAGGGCATCGGGGAGGGGGGAGGACGGGCGAGTGAGCGGGCAGGGGGGCATCAGGCATTGTGTGGGGGAATCAGGGGCAGGGGGAGCGTGGACCCTATATTTATTTTTAAAAACACTTACCTTCTCTGGCAGCGTGCTCCTGCGCACATGGCCCTTTAATTAAAAAAAAATGGCGGACGCAACAGGGCTTCCCCTTGCCCCATCACGTCTTACATGTGGAAAAGGGTGACGGCGCGCACTAGCTGTAGCACGCCGTCACCCCGACTCCCGGCCGGATTATCAGGTAGGTCTAGCAAGGCCCTGAAAGTAGCACAGAGCCAGGACTAGTAGCCATCAAAAGCCTTCTGTGAATTTATCTAACATCCTTAAAGTTATCCAGATTGGGGGGGGGCATCACTACACCTTGAGGAAGTGAATTTATGCACTGGGTAAAAAAGTCCTTCCTTTTATCTGTCCTGAAACTCCCACCAATCAACTTCATGGGATGACTTCATGTGAACCGCCCAGAGAGCTTTGGCTATGGGGCGGTATACAAATGCAATAAATAAATAAATAAATAAATTTGGCTCTAGTATTTTGAGAGGGGGAGACATGATAGAGGTATACAATAATATTGCACACCTCTATCACCTCTCCACTGTTCCAAGCTAAACAGGCCTAGATGCTCTAACCTTCCCTTATAGGGGAGTTGCTCTGGGCCTGTGATCATTTTAGTTAACTTTTTCTGTACCTTTCCTAACTCAACAATATCCTTTTTTAGGTGCAGTGACATGAACTGTACACAGTATTCCAAGTTTGGTCAAACCATAGATTTTTTCTTATGAGGAGGGGATAATGTTGGCAGTCTAATTTAAAATTCCTTTCTCGATTATGTCTAACATGGAATCTGCCATCTTCATATGCATCTCCTTTCCCAGCATCTCCTCATACACAAATACGCAACCCTAAATATTTCTGGACTGTGTCGCTGAGCAGTTGACTCCCTCAGAGGTAATATTCTTCATCTAGGGACGTGAGGACGGGGCAGTGACATAATATTAAATAAGGTGACCCTATGAAAAGGAGGACAGGGCTCTTGTATCTTTAACAGTTGTAGAGAAAAGGGAATTTCAGCAGGTGTCATTTGTATATATGGAGAACCTAGTGAAATTCCCTCTTCATCACACCAGTTAAAGCTGCAGGTGCCCTGCCCTCTTTTAATCTGGTCACTCTAGTATAGCTTCTGCAGCTTTAACTGTTGTGATGAAGAGTGAATTTCATCAGGTTCTTCATATATACAAATAACACCTGCTGAAATTCCCTTTTCTATGCAACTGTTAAAGATACAGGAGCCCGGTCCTCCTTTTCATAGGGTCACCCTAATAGCCTATAATATTATCCATTAGGTTTCCTTACTATTGTGTGTTGCTGCTCGGTTGTAGATAGACCTAATTGCAGGTGTTTTTCCTTGGGAGGGGCTCAGCAGGGCACAGATGAGAAGAAGTCCCAGCATCTTCCACATCTTTCTGTTCTCACACCTGTAGGAGAAACTCTGTTTAGATGTCCTTCATTTGAGGAGTAGATATTAAACAGATTTTTGTGGGGCTTGAGCCAACATGTGATAGCCTAACTCTGCTCTTAAACTGGCAGGTTTTTCAATCATTGAATTCCCCTGGTTTTTGAAAAGAAAATTTATCATTACAGTGTTGACAATCCTACCCTCTCCCCAACGCCTTCAATCTGCTTTCTTGTAAGTGGACCTATATGATTATTATTATTTATTTATTTATTTATTTATTTATTTATTTATTTATTTATTTATATAGCACCATCAGTGTACATGGTGCTGTACAGAGTAAAACAATAAAATAGCAAAACCCTGCCGCATAGGCTTACATCCTAATAAAATCATAATAAAACAATAAGAAGGGGAAGAGAATGCACCAAACAGGCACAGAGTAGAGTAAAACTAACAGTATAAAAGTAAGATCGAAATCAAGTTTTAAAAGCTTTAGAAAAAAGAAAAGTTTTTAGCTGAGGTTTAAAAACTGCGATTAAACTTGTAGTTCGTAAATGTTCTGGAAGAGCGTTCCAGGCATAAGGGGCAGCGGAAGAGAATGGACGAAGCCGAGCAAGGGAAGTAGAGACCCTTGGGCAGGTCAGAAACATGGCATCAGAGGAGCGAAGAGCACGAGCGGGGCAATAGGGTGAGATGAGAGAGGAAAGATAGGAAGGAGCTAGACAGTGAAAAGCTTTGTAGGTCAACAGGAGAAGTTTATATTGGATTCTGAGGTGAATTGGAAGCCAATGAAGAGATTTCATAAGTGGAGTAACATGGTCAGAGCGGCGAGCCAAGAAGATGATCTTAGCAGCAGAGTGGTGAACAGAAACCAAAGAACTGATGTGAGAAGAAGGAAGGCCAGTGAGAAGAAGGTTGCAGTAGTCCAACCGAGAAATAACCAATGCATGAACAAGATCTTGGCAGAAGAGACAGACAAAAATGATCGAATCCTGGCAATATTATACAGGTCAATTCCTGACAATATTATAAATGGTATTATAAATGCTTAGCTAACGGTAATCCTGATTTTGATGTTGGGAAAACTTCCACGAATAGAGGAGGCTGTCCATCACAGACCATCACCTCCATAAAGCATCAAAAATGGAGAGGAGTGTTGGAGTTAAGAAGTTCATCCTGACTTCACTTCCTCATATGTAGAGGTTACACATGATGAGAATGACTGAACAGTGCTGGACTCTCTCACGAAGAGAGTGTTCTTTTCTACACGAAGTGTTCTTTTCTACACGAAGCTTTTAAACTGTACCTTTACCGAGGCTTCCTGCACAGCTGTTTCTTTTTATTATTACTTGCCTGGAAAAGTTATTTTCTAGGAGAATACAGGAAAGGGTTGACTCTGTCAGGGCTGGAAAATTTACTCACAGAGGGTTAAGCCCTGGAAGAAGAAGAAAAAACTGGACATTTGCACAATCTCTGGATCCTCGATTCTCTACAGGTGTTACACATCAGTACTGGAACCATTCCATTCTAGGTTCAAGCCCAATTTTTGAATGGGATTGGACTTGGTCATCCTGACAGATGACTATTGTCAGGAGAGGGGCAGGAAGAGTGTGACTGGGTTCATTCTTCTCGATCTCTCACCTGCTTTTGATACGGTTGACCACAGCATCCCCAGGACTGCCTCCATAAGTTGGCAACATTGTTTTGTAGTGGTTCAACTTTTATGTGTGGCGGCCAGATGCAGACATGACCCCACTGAATATGGGGGCTAAACACTATGACCTAAGCCATTTGAAAAGGTTGAATCCCTGCGTATTTTCAAAGGGGAGTGAAGTTAAGATCAGTTTCTAGCAACAGGTGTTGTCTGATGCAAGGCATCATTGTCTTCTCCACCAACTGATCCCGAATCATTCCTCTGCTATATCTTCAAAATTACAAGAAACAACCATTTCCCTCAAAGCAGCAATATATTGATCTGTAGTTTCTCCTTCTTTCTGTCCCCGCTGGCAAAATTTATAGCGTTCTTCCACAATATTAACTGCTGAAATTCCCTTTTCTATGCAACTGTTAAAGATACAGGAGCCCTGTCCTCCTTTTCATAGGGTCACCCTATTTTAGCTGTACATTGGTCTGTGCAATCTGTTATTGCACTTTTAATACAATATCATCATTAATCTTTATTTTATTTTTGTATATTAAATATTATGGTTTCACTGTATATATATCCTTAACTTTTTGTTGAGTACTAAACCAGATCTACACTAGTACATGAAACGTTGTTTTTATAGTCATTGAACATTTTGTTTTTGAACGATTTAAAAGGTAGCAGTTTTTAAAACGTTTACTTATTTTTCTCTTTCCTTGGGAATGCATTCCTTTTGGCCATACTAAGAAAACAAATTCGTTTGTTCTTTTTCCCCGTCTGCCAATTTCCCCTCCCACTTCCCATTCTCTCCACTGGCAAACAAACCAGGAAGCAGCCTCTCAAAACTGAAACTAAAAAAAGCCTGCAAAAAAGAGGCTTGCGGGAAAAAACGGCTCCAGGAATACAATTGGCTAATTAAGAATTGCAGGAAACCCATTTAATACGATGAAATCGGCCACATCATACCACATAGAACGACTTATTTCAGAGAAGTTCAAAATAAAAAACAGAGAACAGACAACAATAAAACGTCTCAAACTGAATGTCATGTGGCGAAATACTACCAAATCCACACTTAAAAATGGCAAGACACTTTCTAACTTGACTAGTGTAGATCCCTTCCTGGACTGTAAAATGTCAAGGCCTCCTAACTCATCTGTTAATTAAATAATTGGCTGATGAAACTGTGTGCAATACCATGTATGAAATGTATATAAAGTTGCTGTGTTACTGCTTAATCTCTGCTAAGTCAATTCCTGACAGACTCCTCTGGTCTCCTTGCCTTGTTGCTAAATTTGCATGGGTGCTTAATTTGTACATGTGCTTAAGTTCTTTTTTATCTTGATGCTTTGTCACTGGAGCTCCCTCATAAAACTGGCTACTTTTATAAGCCCTGGCTAGCTTGCCCCAACTGCTTCTGCAGCCAGTCAAAATAGAAAGACTCATTGAAAACACAAGAGAGAGCGTGACTCAACTACTGGGCAGGATCTAGACCAGTGGTTCCCAAAGTGGGCGGTATTGCCCCCTTGGGGGCGGTGGGATTGCATAGGGGGGTGTTAAGAGGCAAAGGGACGGCAGGGGGGGTGCTGGCAGGGGGTGCTAACAGGCAAAGGGGCGGCAGGGGGCCCTTCGAGGTGGTCTCTCCAGAAGGTCCTAAAACCCAGGGACCAAGCAGGAAAGAGCGGCAAATTCAGCTGCTCTCCCCACACCGCTCCTGCTCAGGAAGGACTTTCTCACTCACGCAGCCGCTCTCTCCTCCTATCTCAAGCCCACAGCAGCCCTACCAGAAGTAGGGGGTGGGGGAAGCGCCGACAGGAGGCAGCAGAGCAGGAAACAGCAGCGAATTCAGCTGCTCTCCCACTCTTCTCCTGCCTAGGAGGGCCCAGGGCTTCTTTCCTGCTGGAGCCACCACCGCCCACTCGCTCGCTCGCTCCCTCGGCCAGAGCTGCTCCCTCCTACAAGCTGCCCCGGAAGACCTCTTGCGATAGTTGCTGCACAAGGCGGGAGCAGCAGCCATGTGGCGGAGAGGAAGGAGCATGTGGATGCCAAGAACAGCAGTCAGCCGGCAGGCTGGGTGGGGAGCAGGACTGCTTGTGCTGCTGCAAGGCATCACCAGGCTCCCTTCCCCTGTCAGGAGTTGCAGATTGGGGGCATCTCCCCTCTGAGCTGCTGCCTTCCTGTCCTAATCAGCCCGGCAGCTATTGTGAGGCTTGGGGGAAGGGGGGGTTGGAGAGAGTGAGGGGGGGCTTGGAGGGAGGGGTTGGAGAGAGAGAGAGAGAGAGAGATGCTGTGTGTCTGTGTGTGTGCTCCCACCCCCCAAAAAATCTGGACTACAACAGGATTGGGAGAGAAAAGAAAAGGGGGAGGGAGAGAGAATTGCAATTTCCCAGGTCCTTCATGGCTAAAGAAGATTCAGCAGCACTTTTTTCCAGAATGCTTGCTGAAACCATTCCTATCTGCCCTTGCTTATTTCAGGGTGTCCAGCACCCTTTTTTCAAGCGTTCTTTTGGTAAACATGGTATGTGTGTATCTTGTGTCACCATAAAAACAGAGCTGCAACACAATCCTAAGTATGTCTATTCAGAAGTAAGCCCCACTGAGATCAATAGAACTTACTCTGAGGTAAATGTGCATAGGATTCAGCCTGAAAACGAAGAGAGGGTGAAGAAAAGACAGGAGAAAATGAATTGTAGAAATAGAACAGCAAGGTAACTATGGGATATTTAACCATATTTAAAGACAATAAGTACAGTAAAATTAGTGCCCCTCTACTTCAGTCCCAGCCAGATTTTCCATAAGAAAACTCTGTACCAGGTGGCAGGTAATTATTTTAAATTTTTAATTAAAATACATTATCCTTTCCTATAACAAAATGGTGCTTACTTCTAAGTAAGTGTGTTCCACTGAAGAAGGAAATCCTATTTGATTCCTGTACTCATGCTAGTGTGACATGATAAGTTAAAGGCACAATTTTATGCATGTTTAGACAGAAAAAATCCTTCAACTCCTAGAATCCCCTCTAAATGGGAAGCACCTGCCCCAGGCTTGCCGAGGGAGGGAGGGAAACGAGAGCGAACGCCTCTGTTTGCAGCCAGCATGGCAGGGCACACCAATTGGATTTTGAATAAAGTATTCAATTAATTGTTACTGTTTTGAATTTTATTGTTATTATCTTCCTTGGTGGGTCGTTGAAAACCATTATTCTGAATAATGATTTTTATAGTGTAGGGTAGGGGGGAACTGGGCATGAGTTTGTGGAACCAAGGGGGCGGTGACCTGAAAAAGTTTGGGAACCACTGATCTAGACTACTGTTTTAAATGGTTTATAACAGTAGTGACAACTGTTGGGGCCCAGGACACGTGCGCCATAGGCAGTTTCCAAACTGTTTTCAAAGTGTCATATCCTGCTTGGTGTAGGTCTGGCCCTGGTCTGCTCTAGCGACCTAGATTTCCAGCGAGTGGAAATCTAGGTCAATTTAGTCCCCTTGAGTGGAGATTTCTAATCAAGGGAGAAGACAGTAGACAATGTGTACTTGGTGGAGACAAAGGACACTGACCCTGTCCAGATGACACGCTAAGCCACAGTGGTTAAGGACCATAGAATCATAGAATAGCAGAGTTGGAAGGGGCCTACAAGGCCATCGAGTCCAACCCCCTGCTCAAGGCAGGAATCCACCCTAAAGCATCCCTGACAGATGGTTGTCCAGCTGCCTCTTGAAGCCCTCTAGTGTGGGAGAGCCCACAACCTCCCTAGGTAACTGATTCCATTGTCGTACTGCTCTAACAGTCAGGAAGTTTTTCCTGATGTCC
This sequence comes from Elgaria multicarinata webbii, assembly GCF_023053635.1. Classification (NCBI taxonomy): domain Eukaryota; kingdom Metazoa; phylum Chordata; class Lepidosauria; order Squamata; family Anguidae; genus Elgaria; species Elgaria multicarinata. The sequence continues at coordinate 217,079,637 of NC_086171.1, read as the reverse complement.
AGCTGGAATCTGGCTTCCTTTAACTTGAGCCCGTTATTCCGTGTCCTGCACTCTGGCAGGATCGAGAAGAGATCCTGGCCCTCCTCTGTGTGACAACCTTTGAAGTATTTGAAGAGTGGTATCACGTCTCCCCTCCATCTTCTCTTCTCCAGGCTCAACATGTCCAGTTCTTTCAGTCTCTCTTCATAGGGCTTTGTTTCCAGACCCCTGATCATCCTGGTTGCCCTCCTCTGAACACGCTCCAGCTTGTCTGCATCCTTCTTGAATTGTGGAGCCCAGAACTGGACGCAATACTCTAGATGATGCCTAACCAGGGCCGAATAGAGGGGAACCAGTACCTCACGCGATTTGGAAGCTATACTTCTATTAATGCAGCCCAAAATAGCATTTGCCTTTCTTGCAGCCATGTGACTGCATCCCTTGTTGCTCCGGCCTCTTTCTTCATTGTTTCATCCGGTGTTGAAATTTAGACATTGCAGAACTGTTTTTTCATCTTATTATCGTCTGTCAAGCAAGTGCCACACACATTGTGCTTTGTAGTACCAAATACTACACCGTATCCTTGAGTGCCATCTATTGGAGATGACATCAGATCTAACTACACCACTTCCTGCAGATCTAGGCAATGAAAAATACAACTTCAGGGCCCTCAGGATTGTAACAGAGGCTACTGTCCAGCGTCTAAGTAGGGAATGATCATATAATGTATTTCCTGCAGTGGTCAGTTATTGATATAAGAGGTGCCACAAATCCCTGGCACACCTGGATCCCTGGAACACACCGGCCTGGAAGCCAGACCCTCTCCCTTGAAATCCTCCACCCCAATCACACATGTGGGAGGTTTGTGATCGAAGGAGCTCTTCGCAACCGAGCTAATTCTGTCATGATTTGGATTAGGCTCAAATTAATTCCTTAAGCTTGGGCTCATGCTGACACAAGGACCCATTGCACCCCCAAAGTTTCCTCAGGTCCTGGATTTGTCTTACTGCTGATTATTTGAAATTCTTTTAGATATACTATTATACTTAATGTTGTTCCCCGCCTCGACCCAAAGGGAGAGGTAGGTTAAAAAATTATTATTATTATTATTATTATTATTATTATTATTATTATTATTATTTTAGACTGTGTGTGTGTTCTTTCTGTTTATATGTTTGTCTATAAAAGGTTTTACATTTTGTATAAAGGCTTTTAATGGTTTTTAATCATTGTAAACTGTCAAGAGAGCTTCAGCTGTTGGGCAATATAGAGATGAAATCAAGACCATGAATATAGTGGAAAGCTTCCCCTTCCCAAAGCTTCTCATAAACTCTCCAACTCCTCCACCCACCCACCCAAATATAATGCTGAGGAAACTTTAAGTAAAGCAAGAAAATACAACTGGAGTGGAGGTGGGGAGAAGAGACTATACAAAAATAAAGTTTTGCTACACCAACGGTGGGAAAACTACGAACTTCGAGATGTTGGACCACAACTCCCAATGTCCCTGAACATTGGCCAAGTTGATGGCGCTGATGGGAGCTCCAATAACATTTGCTGAGGGAGGGGGGATGTCAGGGGTGCTGTAGGGTGGATTCCTGCATTGAGTAGGGGGTTGGACTCGATGGCCTTGTAGGCCCCTTCCAACTCTGCTATTCTATGATTCTATGACTATGATCTGCACAATGCTTTTTGAGGAAGTGTTCCCAGAAACTAGTCAGACATGATCAGAGACCGCAAAGTTCCTTTTCAACCAGGGCCTTTAAGAATCCTTTGGGATGTTCTCCACCTGTCCCTGGAGCCTTAAAAAGATCATGCTGCCTTGCCTTGTACTGAACTAATCACATTCCAAAGAACGTGGCAGTGATGAAATTATTCACACTTGGGTGTTTCCAAATGAGGCACTTATTGTGGCAACGTTGTCACACTGCCTCATTCACAGAATGACTGGGGAGTCCAGATGATGTCTTCAGTTCATAACACTCATGTGTTTATCCCAAAAAAAAGATCAGTCGGGAAAGAAAAAGGCAGAATAGCTGCCCAATGCCTTTCCATTGGCGCTGCTAGGAGCCCTCCCTCTGGAAGCACCTTGAACTCATAGATTGCAGAGACTGTGCGTGTGTGCGCCCAGTTCCACACACTAGGGATGTGCATTGCAGATGAGGTCAAGATATTCATATGGGAAGGAATCCACTGGAATCAATTTAGAACAACGAGGGAGTTAGATTGGGGGCTTCTTCATTCATTCATTTATTTCATTCATTTATTACATTTATTTTCTGCCTAATAGGAAAAGCTCTGTGGGCGGAACACAAAGGCTAATTCTTGCTGGCTGGCCTCTTTTTCCTTCTTGCTCCAGAGACCTCTGTGCATGAGAGATCCTCGGGTTCAGACACAGATCACGAGGGCACCCTAAGCAAGGAGAGAAACGGGGTGGTTTATTTTAAGCATTCACTTTCGGCACATCCACCCTCAAGAAGAATGGGAAATGCGAGAGGGAAAGGGGGTAGAACTCAGTGTGATGGAGCAACTGCATTGCAGGAGGTCTCTGCTTTGATCTCAACTCCTCCAGGTAGGGCAAGGGAAAGAATCCTGTCTGAATCCCTGGGGAGCCATGGCTGCCAGTCAGTGTCGACAATACTGGGTTAGATGGGCCAATGGTCTGACTCAATATAAGGCAGCGCCCTAAGTTCCTGTGCCCCATACAACAGTGTGTATGATCGATATCCTCCTTCGCCTTTCCTGTTGGCTAGGGTGGCCAGAGGTCTTTGCGCCCCGTTTTGATCCTGTCTTCCGGTGACATTCCTCATGTTAGCAGTGAACTCAAGGAAAGCAGGCCCTGCTGCTGAGAAGTCCGAAGGCTCCCCTGGAGTCAGGCAGAGGAAGCTGGGAAGGATGGATTTCTGCCTGTTGCCTCCCTTGCATTCTGGGCCTGCTTTCTAGACAATGTTCGGCAAGGGGACCTGGAGAAGTCCGGAGGACGTGTAGAAATCCACTTGAGGACCTGTGATGACTAAAATATTGGCATTGGGAAGCCCCTGCTTTGAATCTCATCTCTTCTTCCATGAGATCGCCGTCCTATCAGCCTCAGTTCATGTCACCCTCAAGAGGGACTTGATAATACTGACCTACATATTTTACAGGGCTTTTGTAATGGTTACAACCAGATGACATCTGCAAAGCGACAATGGTGATGATGGTGGTGATGGTGATGGAAGAAAATGGAAGAAAATTCGTCCATTTTCTTCTGCTGCCCCTTATGCCTGGAACGCTCTTCCAGAACATTTGAGAACTACAAGTTCAATCGCAGCTTTTAAAGCTCAGCTAAAAACTTTTCTTTTTCCTAAAGCTTTTAAAACTTGATTTTGTTCTGACTTTATACTGTTAGTTTTACCCTACCCAGTGCCTGTTTACCCTACCCTGTGCCTGTTTGCATTCTCTTCCCCTCCTTATTGTTTTATTATGGTTTTATTAGAATGTAAGCCTATGCGGCAGGGTCTTGCTACTCTGTACAGCACCATGTACATTGATGGTGCTATATAAATAAATAATAATAATAAAATAATAATAATGATGATAATGATGATGATTCCTCTACTGTTCTATGAGTCTATAGGTATGCTTTGAGGTGGACTCCTGCATTGAGCAGGGGGTTGTATTCGATGGCCTTATAAGCCCCTTCCAATTCAACTATTCTATGATTCGATGATGATGATGATGATGATGTAACTCAAAGGAGAAGGGCTTACTGGGCTTACTCCTTAGCAAGTGTCCTTAGTGCACACCCTCAGATCTGCAACCTTGGCACTTGAAGGGATCTTTCAAGATTGAGCCCTGAGCACCCCAAATCATAGCACCTTGAGTGATTCACTGGATTTGGCAACGGAAGACATTATTATAAGGTTAACTTTTTTTTCAAACAAACCAGCAGTTCTAATTCTTAAGTCAGGCACATTGAAAGCAATGGTTCATTGCAACTGACTTGCAGGTTGTGGGGGGTGGAGAGACGAAGTCTTGGCAGCAAAGAAAAGGAGGGAGATCAGTGGGGGGCCTGGCAGTGAAGGAGGCCGGTGGCTGAGCTTGTGAGCAAAGAGAGTCCGCTAGCAAGCTGCTCTCTGGAGACTCACAAGCCTGAGGGAGAGGAAGAAAAGGGAGCAGAGAAAAGCTGGGGAAGGGAGGTAATGAAGGGAGAGGGGGGGTCTGGCAAGCTAATGGACTTGTGGGGAAGAAGTTAGTAAGGGGGTTCTTACCTGTCTATATCTGCCCAGTCTGGGATTCAATGAAGTTGGAGGCAGTGCGGAGCCTCCAGAAAGGAGGAGGAGGAGAAAGAGGAGGCAAAGGCGATCACAAGATTACTCTTGTGAGAGGAAGTGAAGCTTCTTTGGGTCAAAGAGTCCTAAATTTGGGGTTCTCTGGGTGGTGCTTTTATGCCCAAAACTAGAGCTTAATGATTAAAATCTAGACTACGACAAGAGTCCTGGCTCTACCAAGTGTTCTCGCTGGGAATCAAATCAACAATCTTTCCTTCCTCTCAGCTCAAACTAGCAGGTAAAAAATTAACATGCTGTTGACCAGATTTTTCTGTTGACTTTCCCCTGGGCAGACAGTCCATAACTTTAAAGTAAATTGAAAACAGGATCAAAGGGGGGGGGCAAGAGGTCAAGGGATTTAAGTCTGAGAAACAACGGCCAGGCCAGAGGGATGATAGCTTTGCATCATGGACACCCTTCTTCTTTGAGTGTCAGGCCTGGCTATTAGGAGACTTCTCCTGAGCTGGGAAGAAACCTCACTTTTCTATGTCAAGACCAGCAAAACGTCGGGTTGTCTGGCAACACTTACCGCAATAATCTGGGTAGTGACGTTAATTAATGGAACATGTAGCAAGTCCAGCAGTGGGATTCCATCATGAAGGAGCCCTAGGAGAGAGAACAAAATCCAGTGATTTTGAACTGATTGGAAGAGGCCAGTTTCTGCAGATAGAGCCTGGTCCTGATGTTGATGCCCTGGTTGTGAACCCCAAATTACTATCTAGGTTACAAGAAAACCTCTTCCACTCCTTGTTTGTTTAGAACGGTGGTTCCCAAACTTTTTCAGGTCACCGCCCCCTTGGTTCCACAAACTCATGCCCAGTGCCCCCTACCCTACACTATAAAAATCATTATTCAGAACAGCGGTTTTCAACAACTCACTAAGGAAGATCATAACAATAAAATTCAAAACAGTAACAATTAATTGAATATTTATTCAAAATCCAATTACATTTTTTTAGCTGATTCAATTAAAGATAATGGATGAACTTGATCCAGTGATATCCCCTTTTCAAAGTCCGATAGTCATTTAGCAAGAATATTAGGTATCACATTTAGTAACTAGGGTAGAGGACCTCACTATTCTGTAAATTCTTAATGTGCTGGATGGGCTTGATGAAGTGATACCAGTTTCCCAATGTCTGGTTTAAAGTCTCTTCGCATGAGTCTTAAATCACCACGTTTAGTCATCTGGAGTCGATTTCTTTAGACCACACTAAAACCACGTTCCACCAAATATGACGTTGGAAATGCAACCAGGAGCTTCTGAACCACTCTCCATAGTGCAGGACAGCGATCAGAAATTTCCTTCGGTAACCAAAACTCCTGGTACAGAAAAGACCACCTCTGCCTCCTAGCGCCCTCTGCCACCCCCTTGCATCTTACCACCCCACTATGCAATTCCACCACCCACTTTGGGAACCACTGGTTTAGAATATCAAACTAGAATCAAAGGCGGTTTGCCTAAAAACAACAGCATACAATGTACTAAAACTAATAATGAAATGGAAAAGTTAAAATGGCTGGAGAACGTACTGATAAAACATCAACTCATAACCTTTGGAATGGCTGCATGAGCAAATAGGCTTTTCTCTGGCACCTGAAAGATAATACAGCTGTCGCTAGAGCATTCCGTAACTGGGGTGCCATAGCCCTGTCCCTTGCTAATATCTGCCTCACCGCTGATGAGGGAGGGGAAAAGACAAAGGCAGCTGAAGAGGATCCCAAAATACAGGCTTGAGCCAAGGTCCATCTACACCACAATGCTGCCTCCAGAAAGCCCACAATGGGGGCCACACTGTTCTTCCTCTCTCCTCTCCTCCCAGGGCCGGTGCCAGACTATTTTTTGCCCTAGTCAAGGCCAGCTACTTGCACCCTGTACAGCACCATGTACATTGATGGTGCTATATAAATAAATAAATAAATAAATAAATAAATAATAATAATAACCCCCCTCCCCAATTGCACGGAAGTCCGAACATGTGCGCCGAGTGGAGAGCTGGGATTGGCTCACTTCGATTTGGGACCGAGCCATCTGGAATTCACCGGGACTTACTTCCGTGCGAACGCAACCCGCTATGCAGCCTGGCGTCCCGATCCCCTCCGCACGTTTACTCGGGGGAATAAGCCTTCCGAGTAAGGAGGCATAGGCGGATCGGGCCGCACTCGTGCCTCCCGGTGCAACGCTTTCTCAGATGCAAGTCCCATTGATCCATGCGCGCAGGATCTGGAAGCAGGAGAGTTTTCTTTGCGAGGAGTCCACAAGTCCCTAGCTTTCCTTGGGGAAAGGAGAGGGAGTCCTGCTTGCCCGCCTGCCTGGACATCGTGGCCTGTTTGAGGAGAGAGGCGAGGCGACCCGGTGCCCTTTCCTTGGGAGTAAGGGAGAGGCTTGCTTGGGCCAGGGTCGAGCTCGCCATGTGCTTTTTCTTCTTCTGGTGGCGGCGGCCTCCCGGCTCTGGGAGGGCAGCTTCCGGGCAGAAGTCCAAACATGGAGCCGCCCACCCCCCACCCCAGCGTCCCTAGCTTCGGTTCGGCTGGGCAGGCGTGGGGCGCCATCTTGCCCATCCAGGCCCAGCTGAATCCTCGGGCTGGGCCGGCTCACAGCCAACAACGCGCATGAGTGCTGTGGCGCCCGGCGCCCCTCTTAGCTTGGCGCTCTAGGCGGCTGCCTGAATGGCCTCTATGGTAGCACCGGCCCTGTCTCCTCCCCTGCTCTCACCACTCAGCCTGTGGCATCCAGCGGTAGACAGCCTCTGGACATAGAGATCCGAGATCATCTCCTTGTGGCTTTACCAGAACCCTCTTCCTGCCCTCTTACCATTGAGAAGAGGCAAAAGGATTTCTCCCAGCAGGCTACTGCAGTGGGGCACCAGACTGGCCACCTGGAGGAGAAGGAGGACATGAAAGGCGGACGTCAGCAAGCTGTAGCATAAGAATCCTTGAGCGGAGAATGATGCCGTGAAAAGATCAGCTTACCTCAGAGATGCCAACACTTGAAGAAACCAGCTGCAGATCATGGCTGAGGGGCAGGAAAAGATGAGATTGTCACAATTAAAACATCAAAAGTAATCTCCTTGTGGTGGGTAAAATGGGTTTGGGGGTAGCAACAGTCTTATGATCGCAATGTCCATACACACAACAAGAATCCCCCCTTGCCTTGACTGAACTCTTTCCCCCAACCTGATTCACAATCCCATCAGATAAACTGTTTTTGAGGGCTCTGTTCCATTCCCAGTCATGTTATTGGAAGATGGCAGATCCCCCCTGCCACGACACAGGCTCTGAACACCAGACTCAGCCGCGGCTACTCCCTGCTCAAGCCAAGCACCACCGCTTGATACGCCTGAGGCGAGGGGGGAAAAACCACCTTCCTCCAAACTATGTGGAGAAAGGGGTTAAATGGAGAAGGATTTCAATATATAAAATAAAACACTGTGAGTTATATGCGCTGAGGGGAATTGTTGACAGAGTGGGTGTTAAATGAATAAACTTCAGATGTTAAATGCCAAACAGACACATGGGATATTTGTGGTAGTTAAAACAAAATAATTGAAATTTATTTTAAAAAGTTCAGAAGCTTTGTTTCAAATTAAAACATTTTGAAACCTTTTTTGAAACCTTTCATCCAATCCTTTCACTCATTCACATACACGCTTTCCTTTCTCTCACACAATCACTCTTGAGCTTTCTTTATTATCAGTGTTGTTTAATATACATCAACTATCTGCCCACCACACTCCAAAGACACCACTCTCTACTCTGAACCTCAAATTCTCCAGAGCTTAAGTACTCTAAACACAGAGAGCACTAAAGACTCTAAGAGTACCTAAAAAGTCTCCCTCCATCCCCTCAGTCCTTCCCTTATATATCACTCCTCCCCCCTCCCCAGACATTCTAACTCCGCCCACTCAGGCCAACATTCTAAAAACCACAGACTTACAAACTCCAAACATACATTTGGGAACTGACTTGTGGGGTGTAATGCCACACACCCCTCTTCCCAATCCTCTGGGGATCATTTGCAAGTTGACCTAAATGATATGCCCAGGGCTATAAGGAAAGTATTGCAATGACTCTCACCACGCTAGCAGAAGCACAGGACACTCACTGCCCTAATGGTTGTGAGGCAGTGTTGAGGGTCCCACAGGATCTCCCCCTGCTCTGCACCAATTAGATTTGGGTAAAGAGCAGAAGTGAGGGAAAATGGGAGGGAAGGTATGTAGCAGATCAAGGGCCATTCCAAACTGGGCCTAACTCAAAATTGGTGAAGGGGATTGAATTTCCAAAGCCTCCAATTACAAATATTGCCACCATCACTAATAGCTACACAGGGGAAGAGGCTTTGGATACTTCACACTGCTCCCTTTTTATATCTTGTTTAGAACCCATGTGGTGTAGTGGTTAGAGCATTGGACTGGGACTTGGGAGACCAGTCCCCCACTCAACCATGAAGTTCACTGGGTGACTCTGGGTCAGTCACTGACTCTCAGCGTAACTGTCATATCTAGCTTTGCTCTCCTTAGGTTGGGGGAAGAATCAGATTCTGAAGCAGAAGAGGTGGAGCCAGAAACATACCTGCCTATACCAAGTGGGGGAGGTGGCTCTCATGGGCTCTTCGCCAGCTGGGAATGAACCTTCTCCTGAGCTTCTCTCCACAAGTGTAAACAACACACAGTCAATGGGAAATCAGTATTCTTCTGAGGGGGAGGGCACTGAGAAGCTAGCCGATCCTAGAGTACGCTGCATATTAAAATGGGCAGAGCTAAAGGAAGGTGAGAGAAAGTCAGCCCAGCTAGCATCTCGTCAGAAGGGGGACCTGTTCTGTTGGCCAGTGCCATTCTACAGCTGAAGGTCACCCACTGTGTTTTGCTGTGGCTTTTTTTGTTGGCGCCACTGGGCACTTTGAAAGGACGGTGGGTTTTGTGGACAGAGTAAAGACCTCTTCAAGATGGCAAAGACTGCAGGCCCTGTGCTACCTTTCCTTGTAGATACAATCCTGTCATTTCCTTCATCTATGAAGATAATGGCGAGAAAACAGATCTGAGATTGAACTCTGGCGAGGACAAAATGCAGTGGGTCACTTACCTGCCATTGGCCAGGATCAGGATAAGCCTGCCATCAACCACAGAGAACGAGATGGACAGAGAGAGGGCCTGCAAATACAAGACACACATTTGAGAAAGCCCAAATGGTCACTCAAGAGCAGAGGCTAGTCGGATTCCCAGTGCTCATTGAGAGAGAAGCCACCAGTGCAGAAGGGCCCTGAGGCAACACAGGCTCTGAACAACAGACCCAGCCGTGGCTACTCCCTGCTCAAGCCAAGCACCACCGCTTGATACACCTGAGGCAAGGGATAAAAACCACCTTCCTCCAAACCAGCCTTCCCCAACCTGGAGCACTCCAGATGTGTTGGACTACAACTCCCAGAATGCCCCAGACAGCTCTGCTGGCTGGGGCATTCTGGGAGATGCCGTCCAACACAACTGGAGCGCCCCAGGTTGAGGAAGGCTGCTCCAAACTATGTGGAGAAAGGGGTTAAATGGAGAAGGATTTCTATATATAAAATAAAACACTGTGGGCTATATGTGCTGAGGAGAATGATTGTCAGAGTGGGTGCTAAATGTGTAAACTTCAAATGATACATGCCAAACAGACACATGGGATTTTTGTGGTAGTTAAAAACAAAATAATTAAATTTTATTTTTAAAAGTTCAGAAGCTTTGTTTCAAATAAAACATTTAAAAACCTTTTTGAAACCTTTCATCCAATCCTTTCACTCATTCACATATACGCTTTCCTTTCTCCCACACAATCACTCTTGAGCTTTCTTTATTATCTGTATTGATTAATATACATCAACTACGTGCACAGCACACTCCAAAGACACCACTCTCTACCCTGAACCTCAAATTTCCCAGAACGTAAGTACTCTAAACACAGAGAGCACTAAAGACTCTAAGAGGACCTCAATAGTCCCCCTCAATCCCCTCCGTCCTTCCCTTATATATCACTCCTCCCCCCTCCCAAGACATTCTAACTCCGCCCACTCAGGCCAACATTCTAAACTCACCACAGACTTACAAACTGCAGACATACATTTGGGAACTGACTTGTGCGGTGTAACGCCACAGGCCCTTTGGTACCAACCAGAGAGTCTGTGTTTCAGTGGGTGATACTTACATCTCTCACAATGAGTATCGAAGTATTAGAACCATCTGCATTCTTGATGAACACTTCTATTTCCACATTGAGCTTCACAGCAGCTGTAACACTTGCAAACTCAATCAGTGGACCGTCCACGAGGGAAACTTTAAGGAACAGGATGTTCTGGAGAAATGACAGGGTAGGAAGGTAATAAACAATACATTTACTGAGGGGGGGCAGGGTTATGTCAAATTGTTTAAAGCCAGCTCTGCACCCCTGAAGAATTAATCAGCCATGACGTCCCTAAATGAGTATCACATACCGTGGAAGTGATTCCAGAAGAACCCTGGAAAGAAAAAGAAAGGAAGAAATTCTCAATATTGAGGCTTAAGGTTGGTTGTGAAAAGTTCTGTTAGGATCAGACCCATTCTACCTAGTGTTTTGGATGGGCTTTTGGAGCCTCAATCAGACAAGGAGGAGGAGAAGGAGAAGGAGAAGGAGAAGGAGAAGGAGAAGGAGAAGGAGAAGGAGAAGGATCAAGTCAGGAAGCAGGCAAGGAGGTTCTCCAAGTCTCTCCAGGAGTCAAGGAAGAATCTTCCCATGAGCTTATCAGACAGTACACCCGGGCTCAGAGATCACACACACCCCAGGAACTCAGTCTTTGTCAGAGGGGAGTAGAACATCAGAGTTGATAGACCACAGAGTCCTCCACAACATCAAGCAGGTGGAGTTGAGAGGAGGTGGGAGGCAGTCTGCTAGGTTGGCCACTCAGCAGAGGCTTCATCTTGAAGACCCTCCCTGAAGGAGGGATTCAGTAAAAGCCTGTCGGGCACTGCTGGAAACTGTCCATATTTTTCTCCAGTTCCTCACATTGGAACTGACACTGCTCTTGAAATGTCCTACCATCAGAAGGAGTTGGATGCATGTAAGGCCATGTTTCTAAAGAAGTCACTCACCCCAGATGGAATCAAAGCCAAAATAGCATCCTTCAGTGCAGCAGCTCCAGAGAACTGGAGAGGGAGGCAGAGGAAGAAAGGAAGAACATTAAATCTCATGTATCTCAAGAACTGTGTCCTCGATACATAGAGTCTAAAAGAGGCTTCTCCAACATGTCCACCGGAAGAGTTAGATTTGACTCCCATCATCCCCATTCATCATTATTAAGGTGGCTGGAGATGATAGGAGTTATAGTCCAACACTTCTGGAGGGGACCAGGTTGGGGAAGGCTGTTCTAAAGGCTATATCTTTCAACTTGATTAAGTATCATGGGAAATTGTTATAAAATGACCATAGAGGCAATTCATTCAAATGTGTAAGATTTATTCCATTCAAAAGAGCAAATATCTGGTTTTGACTAACAGCTGCCAGAGATTTTTTTCCCCATGTCTGGTGGCAAAGCAAAAGATGAGTTAAGTTCTGGATGGTGCTGGTTGGGGCTATAAATGAAATGTTTCTACTCTATTTGACCCCAGAATCTGTTTTGTGTCTCCTTAATTATGTCTGAAATACTTTCCCCACACTAATACAAGAACCTCTTCGTACATACTAACTACCGCAAGCATATCTATAACAATGGAGAACCAGAGGTAGACCCAAACTAGAAAGAAAATTTGGAATTTCTTAACTGAGGCCTCAGCTAGACCTAGTTGGTCTTGCGCAACAGAGGGGTGAAGATCTCACAATATTTTTATCTCGAGATCTCCCCCTCTGTTTACACGTGGCGCGCAATGACCTCGGAGGGAGAGGACGTTGCAGCCGCCATTTTTGTTTTGTTAAAGAAGAAGAGAGCACAAACCCTCGTGTGCAAAAGGTAAGGTTTTTTATTTTAAATAATTTTTCCTGCTCCACCCCACCCCACCCCCGATGGGTGCAGAGCTCTGCACCCTGTGCGCGGGTCCCGGTTCCTCGCAAGTAACCGCGAGGAGCTGGGACAAACCGTGACACACATTCCACGTTCTCGGAATCAGCCCAAGACTGCAGAAAAAGCGTGCTCAAAGGCTAGGACGAGATCCCGGGGAAAGGGAAAGACCGTCCTCCCTGCTGCCGGGATCCCCTGTGCGTCATGTGTCTAGCTATGGCCTTAGTTTAACCAAATGACATTCCAAAAACTTGGAGTATCAATTAAGTCACAATCTTATGACCCCTCTGAGGTCTGACATTGACCATGGCAAAACTGGGGCATACTGGGAAACATATCATAGGTGGATTGGGAGATGATTTGGTTCTGCAGATATGCTTCCAACGTAGAAGGGAAACATATATGAACCCTGGAGGTGGCATAGATAATTCCCCTCTCTTTGGTTGCAATGAGAGGCAAATCATCATTTCAGGGTTAGAGTTAGGGTTAGGGTGCAGCCCTCTACAGGCCAAATAAGATCAGGAGGAAGGAGTGACAAAGGGGTTCTTCTACGTAACTTCTCTCCAAAACTCAAGGTAAAGTGGTGGGGTCAGTGGAAGAAGCCTAGCCCCCCATAAACCCAATGGGGAATCTCCGTGGCTTGGACTAGGCCCATGGGCCAGAATTCCCCCTACCCTTCTCCAGCCACTCTGCTCCCAGACCGGGCCACACAGCACCAGAGACAACTCACTGCATCAGGAGTGCAGCTCAACTCCTGCGGCGCTATCTTGACTACGACAGAAAGCACAATATTCAAGAACGCCGGATGGAGACACTGGCAGTGACCGTAGCTCCCGATAGAAGGCAGGCCAACAGAGTTGGTGCCATCTGGGATGGAGATGAGACCTTTTCCCACTACATCGAAATCGACCTGGAAACAAAGAGCACACGGCCAATTCTTAGATCCTTATAACGGGAAGGTCAGACAGTTGTGCCTTTGAAGTTGGACGGCATCCATGTGGGTTGGCGGAGGGGGAAGAAACAGAGGTATTTGTGCTAAGGGCACAGTAGAACATCTGTAGTTGATACTTACAATTACATCTATCCCAAAATAGGCAGTGGTTATAGTAGGCATCTGTGCCAGCAGGCATTTCAGGGCCCCATGTGAGTCAAAGGGAAGAACCACTACATGGAAACAAAGTGAACCATCATGTCAAGCAGCACTGGAGAACATACAGCATTTTGGTGCTTTTCCTGCAAATGGAGAACTGATGGATTGGGCTTGCTTAGAGATCAGATCTACTAAACTAGTTCTGTTGGGTTGGCTCACAGATGCTGTTGAGGGAGAGACGCCTCCCATTTCCAGGGGTGGATTTGCCTCTTGCCTTTTAGTGCTAGAGCAGTGTTCCAATAAGTGGGTGGAGGGAAGAGGGTCCCTTAACACAATCCACATGCCCCTCCCAAATTATGCCCTCTGTAGACTTCTAGGAACTTTAACTGAGGTGGCCATTGCAAAAGATAGTGAGGGGAGATGCCTCCCAGTCTACTTCCAGATAAAGCCAAATCCTCTAAGTCCGGCCTCCCAGGATGTCTCATCACTCATGGAAGTAAGGAGAACAGAATAGGATGTGACATAAGGGTGAAAATTAGAATATGCAGGAATGGTCCTATGCAAGAATCTCACCATTTACTGTGGACAGCAGCGGTGCTTTCACAGCGACAAAGGCAGCAGACAATATGGGACAGATCTACAGGATGAAGAACGAGGATTAGAGGCTGTGAAAAACCCTACTCCTACTTGCACCTTGTCATTTAGGGTGTCTTGTTCCATGGTGGGTTCCATTGTTGTCCTTACAAGCTGACAGCTCGAATGAGGGCACATGGGGTACAAGTTGGCTGAACTGGTTCAGGACAGGAGTGCAGCCTTTTCCAAAACCCAGGGCCTTCCTAGACGAGGCCTTAGCGCGCCTTCTGTCCCGGCTTCCCTCCTGTGTGTCCAGATGACGCACAGGGGAATCCGGAGACAGGCCGCACTGAGGCCTCCTCCAACGCGCCATAAGCCAATTCGCTTATGGCGCGCCTTTTCCCCAGCTCCGGCCTCAGGCCGGAGCTGGGGAACATCTAGGGACTCCTGCAGCTTTTTGCGGCTCCTCGCTTACTCGCGAGGAGCTGCAAAAAGCCGCGGACCTGGCACAGCACTCATAGGAGTGCTGTGCCCATCGGCGGGGGGGCGAAGGCTGGGAGGGTGGGTGGCAGGGTGGGTGGCACGGGGGGAGGGCGGGTGCGATCGCGCCGCGCGCCGCCCGAGCCCGGGCAATGCCGCACCTGCCCTCCCCCTGTGCCACCCACCCTGCCACCCACCCTCCCAGCCTTCCCCCCCCCCCCCGTAAAAATAATAAAAAAAAACCCCTTACCTTGTCCGCTGTCTTCGGGCCGCACCCGGCCCCTTTAAAATAAAAAAAAATGGCGGACGACGCAGGGCTTCCGTCCTCCCTGCGTCTCCGCCGTCTGTAAGCCTGGGGGAGGCGCGCTAACAGTAGCGCGCCTCAGCCCTGCCTCTAGCAAGGCCCCCAGAGAGAACTGAGGTTTCAGCACCATGGAGAGGAGTCTCACCACTAGAACACTAACAAGGCAGGATCTAGACTACTGCTTTATAGTGATTTATATCAGTACTGACAACTGCCGGGACACATTCCAGATACCATTTTCAGAGCACTTTCAAAATGTTATATCCTGCTTGGGGTTGATCTGGCCCCAGCACTCATTTAGAGCAACTGGCTGGATTTGTTGCTACCACCTTTTTTCTCTCTGCTCAGCTCTGACACCAGATGTGGGCTAGGCTGAGGAAAAAACTGGAATGAAATCACGGCGGGGTGATAGTCGACGAGAAGGGCCACGTTTTCTCACAGGTAATCTGTCGGGGGCCGCGTATCAGTGATGAATGTGTCTCTTCCCACCCAGAAGACTGCCAGGGAAGAGGTCTGAACATATTGTAGATCGCAAGCTGAATAGGAGCCAACAGTGCGATATGGCTGCAAGAAAGGCAAATGCTATTTGGGGCTGCATTCATAGAAGTATAGCTTCCAAATCACGTGAGGGACTGGTTCCTCTCTATTCGGCCCTGGTTAGGCCTCATCTAGAGAATTGCGTCCAGTTCTGGGCTCCACAATTCAAGAAGGACGCAGACAAGCTGGAGCGTGTTCAGAGGAGGGCAACCAGGATGATCAGGGGTCTGGAAACAAAGCCCTATGAAGAGAGACTGAAAGAACTGGGCATGTTTAGCCTGGATAAGAGAAGATGGAGGGGAGACATGATAGCACTCTTCAAATACTTGAAAGGCTGTCACACAGAGGGAAGGGCCAGGATCTCTTCTCGATCCTCCCAGAGTGCAGGACACGGAATAAAGGACTCAAGTTAAAGGAAGCCAGATTCCAACTGGACATCAGGAAAAACTTCCTGACTGTTAGAGCAGTACGACAATGGACTCAGTTGCCTGGTGAGGTTGTGGGCTCTCCCACACTAGAGGGCTTCAAGAGGCAGCTGGACAACCATCTGTCAGGGATGCTTTAGGGTGGATTCCTGCATTGAGCAGGGGGTTGGACTCGATGGCCTTGTAGGCCCCTTCCAACTCTGCTATTCTATGATTCTATGATTGTGTGTAGAGGGCTTTTGAAATTAGGCAAAGGGCCACTTGAAACTAGGCCAAGGGCTGCATGGAGCCCCACAACCACAGGTTATCTCCCCGTGCTAGGCAGCAATGTCCTGCCTCTGAAGAACCCATATTGTCATTACAGAACATAGAATCATAGAATCATAAAATAGCAGAGTGGGAAGGGGCCTACAAGGCCATCGAGTTCAACCCCCTGCTCAGTGCACGAATCCACCCTAAAGCATCCCTGACAGATGGTTGTCCAGCTGCTTCTTGAAGGCCTCTAGGGTGGGAGAGCCCAAGACCTCCCTAGGTAACTGATTCCATGAATAGCAAGAAGCACACAGCAACCCCATCCAAAGCTGTCCCATGTTTGCTCATCCTTTGCTGATGGATGACAACCTGACAAAGTAGTTCTATCAGTGGGCTTACCTGGAGATTTATGCTTGAACTGACGGCGTCTTTTATGGCAGTGATCGCTGATGACAGAAGCGTCCTACAAAGTGAAACAGCAACCACATGACTTTTCCATTCCTCTATATGGATCTGGATTAGCAAATTGGATGCAAATGCTGCTCCCTGAACTTAATATTCTCTGGCCAGATGAAAACCTATAGCTAAGGGAGGGGCACCTGGCTGGAGCACAGGATCCTTGGTGATGCTATATTAAGTGCTGAAATGACACATTCGCCCTGTAACGTCATTCAAGGCGTGTATCTTCACGTGCAAGTGAAAGCAGTAAGAGCGAGTGGCAGTAAAAAGAATAATGTACACATGATCACAACAAAGAAGAGTACACGTGAATACACATCCAGAGTGGCAGGTCACAGGTGTTTTGTGTATGTGCCTATGATTGGGTGAAGTAATGAATGCATGGAGACCGCCTATGCCTCTATGGCGTTTTCTTCCAAACCACTGAGGTTGCAATTTGACTGCACTCCATCGGTTGCTGGTGATTAGCATACAACCAATTTATAGGAATGGACACTTAGGCCATTGCTAGACGAGGCCTTAGCGCGGTGTGAGGCCCGGTCTCCCTCCTGTGCATCCAGATGATGCACAGGGGATTCCGGGGTCAGGCCGGGCTAAGACCTCGCTTGAACCGGCATAAGCTGATTCGCTTATGGCCCGGGTTTTCCGCATCCCCGGCCTCAGGCCGGGGCTGCGGAAAGTCTAGTGACTTCCGTGGCTTTTCCCAGCTGCTCGCTTCATGAGTAGCCGGGATAAGCCAGGTACTGGGCCCATCAGGCCGGGGGGGAATCATGGGGGGGAGATGGGGGCCGGGGGAAAGACCGACCCGGCAGGAGAGAGGTGTGGGGGGAGAAGAGAGGGCACGGGCATCGGGCATCGGGGATGGGGGTGGGGAGAGAAGAGCGGGCACGGGCATCGGGGACGGGGGCAGGGGGTGGGGGAGAAGAGTGGGCACGGGCATCAGGCATTGGGGATGGGGCAGGGGAGAAGAGCGGGCATGGGCATCGGGCCTGGCAAGCAGGGGGGAAGAAGAACGGACATGGGCCTGGCAAGCGGAGGGGAGAAGATCGGGGATGGGGACTGGCCTGGCGGATGGGGGGAGGACGGGCAAGCGAGCAGGAGGGGGGCATCAGGCATTGTGGGGGGGAATCAGGGGCAGGGGGAGCGGAGGGCTTTATTTTTTAAAAAAAATCAGTTACCTTGTCCAGTGGTGCGCTCCTGCGCACATGGCCCTTTAACTTGGGGGGGAAATGGCGGACGCGACAGGGCTTCCCCTTGCCCCGTTGCATCTTATGTGTGGAAAAGGGCGATGGCGTGCGCTACTTGCAGCGCGCCGTAGCCCCAACTCCCGGCCTGATTATCAGGAAGGTCTAGCAAGGCCCTTAGTCATTTTAAACTGATAAAAGCTTTTCTTCCCCCCCTCCCCCCATTAAAAAAATACAGGAAACATGACAGGAAGTAACTTCATGAGGGAAAAACCAATAAAACTAGGAGCAAGGTTTGTGGAACTAGGAGCACATGACAAAATGGCAGATTCAAGGGAAAGGGAACGGGGAGACCAACTGAGAAGTATTGGCATTAGCAAACCATTTGGGACAATGTGCCCAGCCATAGCTTGGGGGAACTGAGGATGAATTATAGGCGGGGAGCCAGAATCATCTACACCCATCTCAGACCTAAAGGTTCCTCAGCACACAAAGAATAGGGAAACTAACCATAAGAATGTAAGAAAAGCCCTGATGCAGGATCAGACCCAGGGTCCATCTAGTCCAGCACTCTGTTCATACAGGGGACAACCAGCCACCAACCAGGAACCTAAAAGCAAGACCCAGGTGCAACAGCACCTTCCCACCCATGTTCCCCAGAAACTGGTGCACACAGGCTTACTGCCTCTAAAACTGGAGGTAGCACATAGCCATCAGGACTAGGAGCCATTGATAGCCTTCTCCTCCAGGATTTACACCAGCAAAGAGCAAAAGTAGCAAATGTTACAACAAGCTGACCCCAATACTCACCTATCCAAGACGCTGATGTCAATGGTTCCAAACTGACAACCACATCCAAAATATTTCAGGTCAAAGTTCCCTCCTGAAAAGTTAACAAGTCCATATTCGACATAGGCTGTCAGTTCCACTGAGATTTTGATCACAGAGGGGAGTCCAAGCAAACTAAAAAGATACGCACACAAATATACTCTGTCACAATGTTCCACTTGTAAGGCAGCTTCTACACATAAACAATACGTAGCTGAATCAAATTCCATTTCAAATGGGGGTGGGGGAAATCATCAAAACACACTTTCTTCAGGTGGCCTGGAATTCTCCTTGTTTTCCCTCATCCTGTGCCCTCAGTATCCATGGTAAACTATGGTCCCCCTCATGCTCCCAGAAGGAGAGATTGGAGGGCATGAGGTAGGCTGGCTGGATAAAAAGCACTTCTTTCCTATGTGTGTGACTTTAATACAACACTACAATTCCCATTGCGGTCTCCGATATGCTTGTCAGTGCTAACGGATGGGCTATGTTTAAGAACTGTAAGATCGCTCAGGAGAACTGCGTCTCCCATGATACCCTGAGCTTTTGTGCCCTGAAACTTAATTACCCAGAGCATCCAGACAATGGAGAAGGAAGAAAAGAAGCAATTCCAATTCTTGCACACCACTGCTGCGGCAAGGTGGTGAGGCCTGGAGGGGATGAGCAATGGGTGGCTACAACTTCTTCTCCAGGCCAGATTTTAATCCAGGGAGGTGAAGAATTTCAAGGCTTTCTCATTTGCAGTTGCTCATAAGATAGGGTGACCATATTTTGGAAACCAAAAAGGAGGACAACATGGTCGCCCCCCCAAGGGGGGGTGTCCAGCACCAAGGGGGCGTGCCCACCTGAACATAGCCTTGGTCACATGTCTGATTTTACAGCACACATTTAAGACAAATCTGTTCTACATAACATCTTAATGTTAAAATCACTGAAATAAAGAACAAGTGAGAGATTCAATGTCATTTTGATTTGTGGATGTCTTGCCTCTGCTGAGCTCCAGATACCCGACTGCCCACCAAATCTGCAACAGGAAAGGTGCCCTGCTTGCCCAAGACTTCTTACCTAAAGACTGGAGATCCCCTTAATGCCAAGGGCTGAAACTGCTCAATATGCAACACCCCAAAGAGGAGGTTTGACAACCTGAGTTTGAAGGATATGGCTCCAGCAGTTTTAAAACACAATAATTTTAAAACTTTGAACTTTTAAAAAAATCCTAAAAAAACAATGGATGAACAAATCTGATTCAAACTTGGCATGGCTAAATCTCTCCTTAAGGGCTATCATGGTGCCAACTTTCAGCCCTCTATCTTTAAAAATGTCATTTTTAAAAAATAATTTTAAAACTTCAAACTTTAAAAAAAATCCTAAAACTCAATGGATGGACAGATCTGTTTCAAACTTGGCATAGCTAAATTCCTTGTTAAGCGCAATCATGGTGCCAAGTTTCATCTCTTTATCTTTAAAAATAACATTTTAAAAAAATTAAATCCTCAAATTTTTTAAAAAATCCTAAAAAGTAATGGATGAACAGTTTCAAATTTGGTATGGCTAAAGCTCTACCTAAAAGCTATCATGGTGCCAAATTTCAGCTCTTTATCTTTAAAAATGACAATTTTAAAAATAATAATTTTAAAACCTCAAATTTTAAAAAATTCCTAAAATTATCAGTGGATGAACGGATCTGCTACAAATTTGGTATGACTATTTGTCATCAAAAACCCGGACAAATCCGAGCAAATCCGGTCATATGGTCACCCTACATAAGAGCCTCAGAAGGGTTCTGTCTCACCTGTGAACACTCTTCTGATACTTTGGTGGTCCTACTTCTAATTTGTTTAATATTACTGAAAGCTCCTGGAATGGGCATTGAGACAGGATCTGCTTTAACATGGTTTATCATAGAATCATAGAATAGCAGAGTTGGAAAGGGCCTACAAGGCCATCGAGTCCAACCCCCTGCTACAGTAGTAGTGGCAACTGTTTGGGCCCAGGACACGTGCCATAGACAGTTTCCAAACCATTGTCAAAGTGTCATGTCCTGCTTGGTGTAGAACTGGCCTGGGAATCAGTATGACTGGGGTAGCAAATCAGGTTTGGTTTGGTATTTTAAGCAGACGTATGTGTTGCAAACTCACAATAAGGAAATCAACTTGGACCCATTGGCCTTATAGGCCCCTTCCAACTCCACTATTCTATGATTCTATAAACGTCACACATCTTTAAATAGCTGGACAAGATGCCTCCTAGATTGGCACATTGTCTTTCTGTGGCAACATCTGCTTATTCACTTCCAAAGTGGGGAAATACAGCTCTGGAAACTCTTGAGTCGCAGTACTCACAGATCGCCAGTGATCTCCAGCCGTAGGGTGAGAGACAGCCTGCCACCAATTATTTCTGGCATAAGGACACATCCGTTACCAATAATTTGGACATTCACAATCTTTTGCCTGAAGAGAGAGGAGGGAAGCCAATGCGAAAGAGGAGAAAAGCCAGACAACATCAGTGGGAGAACAGAACCACACTACCGTGTCAATGTTTCGTGGGCAGAGACGAGTCATAGAATAGCAGAGTTGGAAAGCGCCCACAAGGCCATCGAGTCCTCAATGCAGGAATCCACCCTAAAGCATCCCTGACAGATGGTTGTCCAGATGCCTCTTGAAGGCCTCTAGTGTGGGAGAGGCCACACCAGGGTTCTTCAGAGGCAGGACATTGCTGCCTAGCACGGGGAGATAACCTGTGGTTGTGGGGCTCCGTGCAGCCCTTGGCCTAGTTTCAAGTGGCCCTTTGCCTAATTTCAAAAGCCCTCTACACACAATCATAGAATCATAGAATAGCAGAGTTGGAAGGGGCCTACAAGGCCATCGAGTCCAACCCCCTGCTCAATGCAGGAATCCACCCTAAAGCATCCCTGACAGATGGCTGTCCAGCTGCCTCTTGAAGCCCTCTAGTGTGGGAGAGCCCACAACCTCACCAGGCAACTGAGTCCATTGTCGTACTGCTCTAACTGTCAGGAAGTTTTTCCTGATGTCCAGCAGGAATCTGGCTTCCTTTAACTTGAGCCCGTTATTCCGTGTCCTGCACTCTGGGAGGATCGAGAAGAGATCCTGGCCCTCCTCTGGGTGACAACCTTTTAAGTATTTGAAGAGGGCTCTCATGTCTCCCCACCATCTTCTCTTCTCCAGGCTAAACATGCCCAGTTCTTTCAGTCTCTGTTCATAGGGCTTTGTTTCCAGACCCCTGATCATCCTGGTTGCCCTCCTCTGAACAGGTGAATCATACCACTCTATTGAACTAGCTTATTGCAGTAATCAAACCCCCTTCCATTTAGCATGTTGCATTAAGAGCTACCCATGGTTACACGAGTTCCCAAAATGCTGAGCAACTATAGCCATTAAAAGCCACACCCTTAACAGATGTATTAGTTAGGCAGTTGTGGACCTAGGGACCCAGATTTTTCTGTTCACTGCAATAGATGCAACTGAAGCTGCTATGAGACTGAAGCTATAATTCCCTGGCACAAGTTTCCAGCTGGCAACCAAAACCACCCACAAAGAATTATGGAGTTGGGTCATCTGGTCCAAACCCCTGCCATAGGGAAAGCATGTTAAAGCATCTTTCCTTTTTAGCCAATTAGGGCTCCAATACTATATCCACATACGAAGGTGTTCCCAGACACCCCAATATTCTGCTGTTTTTGACCTGAAAAAGGAGGACTTCATTTCTGCTTGGGAAAGCCCAGGAGAAGCCTGCCATTCTAAAAGCCAGCCTTATCACCTTAGTCTGAACTGTTGAATATATGGCCATAGCTAGACCTAAGGTTTATCCTTGGATCGTCCAGGGGTCAACCCTGTTCACCTAGGTGACACACAGGGGATCCAGTGCTCAGGCAGGGGCGAACCCTGGATGATCCCAGGATAAACCTTCGGTCTAGCTGTGACCTACGTTTCCATCCTTTCCCATAAATTACTCCTGGGTTAAGCAACTGTGTCTTTAATCATCAAAGCTCCTCAGCCCTAAAGTTATCAAGCTTTGAGACACTCAGCCCTTGACATTAAAATATCCCTCCAGATGTCAAGGTTGCATGTCTAAAGGTACACACATAGGTGCAAAGTGACACTTAATAATGCCACATTAAACTCGACAGACACAACCTGGGTCCTGGCAGTGCCTCCAAACGTAACCCAACTCTTTAGCGGGGTGGCGGAAACCAGGGGATAGGGGTTCATATATACAGTTGTGGAAGAAGAAGAAAGATCCAGACCAGAAATCAGCCTGGTGGTGCCTCCAATAGTGCTATATTCCATAAAGGTTGGCCACGTCTTTAAAACCTACCTGTAGCTGTGCAGCCCAGACTCAGAAGTAACTGTAGGCCTCAATTACTGACCCTGGGTTATAGAGCAGCTGCTGAATAACAATGGGTGGAGAATAGAATGCTAACACTCTCCTCTTTCCTGGTCTTTGCTCAGCCTCCTCAGGACCCGTCTCTATCATGCTCTCTCCAAAGTTCCTTCAGAACTTCTCTTCACAGTATCATTTCACACTCTCCCATCAGAATCTCGCTACAGTGACTCATCAGAGGTCAAAAGGGGTCAAGACGGAAGGCTGGGCACACACTCCATTCTACCCCACTTCCATCCTGCAAATATGAACTTCTGCCTCTCATAGGCTAAACCAGAGTGTGGGGGGACACTTCAAAACCTACAAACACTTTATGCTTCTTCTGGGGCAGAGCACATGTTACACATTCTCGCTTACCTAAAAAACAAACTTGGAGAAGAGAAGATTGAGGGGAGGCATGATAGCACTCTTCAAATACTTAAAAGGTTGTCACACAGAGGAGGGCCAGGATCTCTTCTTGATCCTCCCAGAGTGCAGGACACGGAATCATAGAATCATAGAATAGCAGAGTTGGAAGGGACCTACAAGGCCATCGAGTCCAACCCCTTGCTCAATGCAGGAATCCACCCTAAAGCATCCCTGACAGATGGTTGTCCAGCTGCCTCTTGAAGGCCTCTAGCGTGGGAGAGCCCACAACCTCCCTAGGTAACTGATTCCATTGTCGTACTGCTTTAACAGTCAGGAAGTTAAAGTTAAAGGAAGCCAGATTCCAGCTGGACATCAGGAAAAACTTCCTGTCTGTTAGAGCTGTACGACAATGAACCAGTGACCTAGGGAGGTTGTGGGCTCTCCCAGGCTAGAGGCCTTCAAGAGGCAGCTGGATAACCCTCTGTCAGGGATGCTTTAGGGTGGATTCCTGCATTGAGCAGGGGGTTGGACTCGAAGGCCTTATAGGTCCCTTCCAACTCTGCTATTCTATGATTCCCCCAAAATGCTGTGCAAATCCTGAAACGGTGTGACCAAGCAAACCCCATGGACAGACGATGCCTGTCAAACAGCTGGTGGGCTCTTATCAAAGTGTAAACTCCTGTTAGTATGGCCCTTCTTGCCCTTTCCATCACAAAATTGGCATGCGCCATCTTCAAGTCCATCTGTCCTATACTGCCAAGGGTCATATCAGTCTGTTCATTCCTTTTCTCAATAGAAGCCATAGAGCTTACTGCCTCCCACCCATTCTGGTAATAATGGCAGAATGTGATTCAGACATACCATAGAACCGCTACACTAACGGCCCTATCATTTCGTTTACCTGAACTGGTACATGTGTGGCTCACCTGGCAAGGAGAGCAACTGTGGATATATGGACAGACCCTGTTCAGCAACACGTTTAAACGTTTATACATCCCAGATGAGTGTTCTGAATTTCAAGAATTAATTTAGGAGTGGTGGTACCCGAAGCATCTCTCAAGCCAGATAAGATGACACCATACATTGCTCAAGCAGCTTTAGAGAATAACAAAACTTTGAAAGAATTATACAAGCAAAACATGTCGCCATATGCGATATCACGGAGATTATTGGAAGCGTAATAGACACGGTGGCTAATACATTTCATAATAAAATTAAACTTAAAGCTCACCTTCTAATTCCTTCGAACGAAACAGTCATCATTAAGATATCACATTTACCTAACTGGCTTGCATGGCTGGCATTGCAAGTCTTACCTAACCATGTTTAGAGGACGTCTCATTCTCCCAGCGTCTCTCTCTGCTCAACCGTTCTAGCATTCTACCTAACATTAACTCAGGTCCTTGATCTTCAACAAACATCTACGCAAGTGTGGTATAGTGGTTAGAGTGTTGGACTGGGAGTCGGGAGATCCAGGTTCTAGTCCCCCACTCGGCCGTGGAAACCCACTGGGTGACTTTGGGCCAGTCACAGACTCTCAGCCCAACCTACCTCACAGGGTTGTTGCTGTGAGGATAACCTGGAGAGGAGGAGGCTTATGTACGCCACCTTGGGTTCCTTGGAGGAAAAAGGTGGGATATAAATGCAATAAATAAATAAATAATTGATTCAAACAAGAACTTCAGACTTAGCCAGAGCACCAACACCTCAGGTCTTGACCCACCCTGCCTTGAATAACCCATTGCTCATGCACTGCCCCATAGACCCGAAACATTTAAAAAAAAAACACCTCCACATCACAATCTCTGTTTTATTTATTGTATTTATTATATTTTTAGTCCACCCAATGTTCTCTAATCGGATGCTGTTCTCCACTCACCCAGTGACGCTACCGACTAAACCAAGCAGTCCTGCAATCTTAACGTCCGGAAGCAGAATTTCTTTCAGGCGAGTCACAAGATCCCCATGGAGTTGCATTGCAGCTGTAACGACTGGAGCAGAAATATCCACGAGAGCAAGTGAAGGAAACAGATTGCTAAATACGGCAAAATCTGCATATTCACTTCCAAAGGCAGGGAAGTGCAGCTCTGGAAACTCTCGAGTGACCAATTCCTCGGCCCTTTGGCCATTGAACGATGGGGTTCCTCAGGGCACCATCTTGTCTCCAATGTTGTCCGACATCTACATGAAGCCACTGGGAGTTTCATATAGAAGTTTGGGGCCAAGTGCCATCAGTATGCTAGTGAGACACAACTCTGTCTCCCTGTAACATCTGAATCAAGAGAGGCTGTGCATGTTCTGGATTCAGTGCGTAGACTCAGGCCATAGCTAGACCTAAGGTTTATCCCTGGATCGTCCAGGGGTCAAACCTGTTCATCTAGGTGACACACAGGGGATCCAGTGCTCAGGCAGGGGTGAACCCTGGAGGATCCCAGGATAAACATTAGGTCTAGCTGTGGCCACAGGGGATCCAGCACTCAGGCAGGGGCAAACCCTGGATGATCCCAGGATAAACCTTAGGTCTAGCTGTGGCCTAAATCATTCATTCATTCACTTTTCCCAGTATCTCCTCATATGCAAACACCCATAACTACATATATCTGTCACAGTTGATATCCCTCACTACTCTTAATTGATGATCTGGAGAGAGGGATGGTGCACAGGTGGAATAAAAGGATCCCACAAACTTGCTTACTTTCGCTTGTTTTAGCTGGGCTGAAAGTAGAGCTAATTCCAGGTATGGTTCCCTGTGACGTCCTCAGCAGGGAACAGAAAACAAGCAGTCCCAGAATCTTCCGCATCTTTCTGTTCCCACACCTGTAAGAGAAACTCTGTTAGAACAATCTGTCTGCAGTTCACCCAGGGAAAGTATGGTCCCCCCCAGCTCAATGAAGGGTGGTAAACTAAAGTTTGCTATTGAACACATAGGTCCAGCTCGCAACACAATGACCCCCCAGGTGTGTTTTTTAAACCCCTGAATTTTCAGGAGCAAGCCAATGTGCTAGTTCATGTGGTTTGATCTTTCCCAGCAGAAGAAGCGAAAACACCTGGGTTGTTTTGTGAGACATCTGAACCTGGAACTCTGGAGTGTGTCTCCAACTCTGGCTTGTTGGGGAAGAAATAAGCCAGAGTGCAGAGTTCAGACATCATGTGAAGCTACTCAAGAACAAAGTTTCCCTGGGTGGTTTTGATTCCCCACAGGACCCAAAGAGGAGCAAAGGAGCGGCGCTCAAAACCATGGTGACCTGTACGATAGCTCATTCATGATACGTCCTTCATGGTTTTCCTTTTGCCTAGCTTGAAAACAAAGATAGATCACCTTAGAATCATAGAATAGCAGACTTGGAAGGGGCCTACAAGGCCATCGAGTCCAACTCCCCGCTCAAGGCAGGAATCCACCCTAAAGCATCCCTGACAGATGGTTGTCCAGCTGCCTCTTGAAGGCCTCTAGTGTGGGAGAGCCCACAACCTCCCTAGGTCACTGGTTCCATTGTCGTACTGCTCTAACAGCCAAGAAGTTTTTCCTGATGTCCAGCTAGAATCTGGCTTCCTTTAACTTGAGCCCATTGGTCTGTGTCCTGCACTCTGGGTTGATTGAGAAGAGTGTGACAACCTTTCAAGGATGCAGAAATCAATGTGCATGGGGTTCCCAGGTAGACACCTGCCTAGACCTGCTTAGCTTCATCAAGGTTGCAGACTCCCATGCCGTCTTCTAGGGAAGCCCTTCTTTCAGTCCCACCATCTTCACAGGCACGCTTGGTGGGAACATGGGAGAGGGCCTTCTCAGTGGCTGCTCCAGTGCTTTGGAACTCTCTTCCCGGGGAAGCTAGGCTGGCTCCCTCCTTGATGGGCTTTCGGAAGCCGGCTAAAACTTTGTTGTTCCAGCAGGCCTTTGGAGAATAATCTGGCCCTCCATCTATGTTAATGTCCTATAATTTTGTTGCGTATTTTAAATGTTTATGTCCCCCCCCCCTTAATGTATGTTTTAAACTTTGTAAGGCCGCCTTGAGGCCCAGCATTGGGCAAAAGGTGGGATACAAATAAATATTATAATAATAATAATAATTCAAAGACAGCGCCGAAAGGCCTTAAGCCCACATCCTAATCCAGAACATACTTTTTGTTTGCTTTTTAATTTATTTTTAAATACTTTCCCCCTTTACACTCAGCTTAAGCAAGAGTTCTCTGAAAGGAAAATTCTTGCACACCAAATTGTGAAACTTTGATCCTAATAAAGGTATCATTTTACTTTGCTCACGAATGTTGCTCACATGGACCAATACAGTTAGACAACTTTGTTCCAGTTTCAGAACACCCTGGTTCTGTATTTATTTAAAATTTTATTATTATTTAACATATTTTTTGGCTGCCTTTCAGGACAGAAACCCTCCCAAGGTAACTAACAGCCCACAACTAAGGGGTAGGCCCGGCCATCAGAGACCCTGTGCTTTTGCTGCATCTGGCTAATGGCAGCTAATCCCAACACACAGTGAAAGAGCAGGGTTTCCGATGACCGGGCCCATCCCCTGCCCTCAGCCCAGCAGACAGCAGCCCATCAGGGATCACCATCTAGCTGGCCAACCACCCAGATGCAGAAAAAGTGGATGGAGTGAGGTTAGACAGCCAAAGGGCCACGTTCGCCTCGCTCCACCTTGAAAAGTCAAGGTAAGTCATAGAATCATAGAATCATAGAATAGCAAAGTTGGAAGGGACCTACAAGGCCATCGAGTCCAACCCCCTGCTCAATGCAGGAATCCACCCTAAAGCATCCCTGACAGATGGTTGTCCAGCTGCCTCTTCAAAGCCTCTAGTGTGGGAGAGCCCACAACCTCCCTAGGGAACTGATTCCATTGTCGTACTGCTCTAACAGTCAGGAAGCTTTTCCTGATGTCCAGCTGGAATCTGGATTCCTTTAACTTGAGCCCGTTATTCTGTGTCCTGCACTCTGGGAGGATCGAGAAGAGATCCTGGCCCTCCTCTGTGTGACAACCTTTCAAGTCCTTGAAGAGTGCTCTCATGTCTCCCCTCCATCTTCTCTTCTCCAGGCTAAACATGCCCAGTTCTTTCAGTCTCTCTTCATTGGGCTTTGTTTCCAGACCGTGACTTTTAAAATGCAGTGCTCCTCTGGAAAGTCCCAAGGTGGCTGTGTGGTGGCTGCTGCATCATATAATCGACACAGTACCACCACAGAGCCACCTTGGGGTTTCCAGGGCATATAGACAGCCCCTAGGACTTACCAACTATGTGAAATGCACCTGAAGAATTATGTGTAGCAGCAATTGCCCTCGCTCCTGCAAGGAAGGTTCCTCAGAGCCAGTGGATGCTTCGCCTCTTCCTGCTTTCCAGTGTCAGGATGCGACAGCCAGCTTTTTATGCCTAAAACTCACCAAAGAATGAGGAAAGGATTATGCAAATACCTGATCCCTGTTGGGATTTATGAGCTGCAGATAGGGACATTTGTTTTAACAGCCCCACAAGAGAAACAGAAAAATGTGGAACTCATTCTTGACTAACAGGTTGCCCCATAAAATCGCGGATTCAGTCCTAAAGCTGGATACCTCTTTTCCATGGTGGCAGGACTGCATTTTCAGTGGTGCACCTATCCCTGCCTTCGAAGAGTGTTCAGAGATTTCTGCTGGTCCAAAAAAAAAAAGCCCTCCCTGGACCCCCTGGACCTTAATAACTACAGACCAGTATCAAATCTTCCATTTTGGGGCAAGGTGAGCCCCAAAATGGAAGGGCAGTTGCCTTCCCAACTCCAAGCAGTTTTGAATGATACAGATTTTGTAGACCCATTTCAAACCAGCTTCAGGGCAGGATATGGAGTTGAGACAGCTATGGTTGCCTTAGTGGATGATCTATGCAAGAGTATTGACAGGGGGAGTGTGTCCCTGCTGGTACTCTGGACCTCTCAGTGGCTTTTGATACCATTGACCCTGGTATCCTTCTGGATAGCCTGAGGGGACTGGGAATTGGGGGCACTGTGCTTCAGTGGTTCCAGCCCTATCTCATGGGGAGGTTCCAGGTGGTAATGCTTGGGGATAGCTGCTCCTTAAAGAAGGTGCCATCCTATCCCCAATGCTGTTTAACATCTGGGAAGAACTTCCTTCAGCCAGCCTTTCGATCCTCCCAGAGTGCAGGACACAGAATAACGGGCTCAAGTTAAAGGAAGCCAGATTCCAGCTGGACATCAGGAAAAACTTCCTGACAGTTACAGCAGTACCACAATGGAATCAGTTGCCTGGTGAGGTTGTGGCCTCTCCCACACTAGAGGCCTTCAAGAGGCAGCTGGACAACCACCTGTCAGGGATGCTTTAGGGTGGATTCCTGCCTTGAGCAGGGGGTTGGACTCCATGGCCTTGTAGGCCCCTTCCAACTCTGCTATTCTATGATTCTATGATTCTATGCCCTCAGGCCCTGCTTCCCAGGGATATCTGCATGGCCATGGTGTAATGCCAGATGCTGGACTAGACGGACCATAGTCTGATCCAGCAGGGCCCTTTGTACATTCTTATACATAAGTTATTCTTAGACTGTTATGTTCTAATATTGCTCTTATCAATGCAAAGGGGTTACTTCAGAGTTCATGGCTATCTCCTCCTCTTCCTGCATTCTAATGCCAGCCTGGAGCTGGCCATCTTTACATGTCTATAAACCACCAAGGAATGAGGAAAAGAATGTGCAAAGAAGTGATCTCCCTTGGAGTATAACGGGTGGGGGTCATAAGGGTCATCTTTAACAGTTCCCCAAGATAACCAGAAAAAATGTAAATCTTAAATTCGTTCTTGCCCTTCCAGTCATTGACAAAATTTGCATGTTTGTATTCACCACTGATATTAAGTTTTTATAAGTATTCCTGGAGCTCTCCCCTGCTGACAATGTCAGCAGAAAAAAACACCACCACCACCCCTTCGCTGGTTTCCTTTTCAATACAGACCAAGAAAGATTCCTGTTGCTGTTCACATAGAATCATAGAATAGTAGAGTTGGAAGGTGCCTCTAAGGCCATCAAGTCCAACCCCCTGCTCAGTACAGGAATTCATCTCAAAACATCCCTGACAGATGGTTGTCCAGCTGCCTCTTGAAGGCCTCTAGGGTGGGAGAGCCCACAACTTCCCTAGGTAACTGATTCCATTGTCGTACTGCTCTAACAGTCAAGAAGTTTTTCCTGATGTCCAGCCGAAATCTGGCTTCCTGTAACTTGAGCCCATTGGTACATGTCCCGCACTCTGGGTTGATTGAGAAGAGATTCTGGCCCTCCTCTGTGTGACAACCTTTCAAGGATTTATTTATTTGTTTGTTTGTTTGTTTGTTTATTACATTTATATACTGCCACACAGCCGAAGCTCTCTGGATGGTTTACAACAGTTAAAAACAGTAAACATTTTAAAAGTATACAATTTTTTTTTAAAAAAACATCAGACTGAAGAGTGCTATCATGTCTCCCCTCCATCTTCTCTTCTCCAGGCTAAACATGCCCAGTTCTTTCAGTCTCTCCTCATAGGGCTTTGTTCCCAGACCCCTCGTTACCCTCCTCTGAACACACTCCAGCTTGTCTGTGTCCTTCTTGAATTGTGGAGCCCAGAACTGGACGCAATACTCTATACTGACTCTGACTCTATACTGTTAGCTTCTCCCTACCCGGTGCCTGTTTACACTTCCCTGTGCCTGTTTGCATTCTCCTTCCCTCTTTATTGTTTACTACAACTTATTAGATTGTAAGCCTATGCGGCAGGGTCTTGCTATTTACTGTGTAATCTGTACAGCACCATGTACATTGATGGTGCTATATAAATAAATAAATAAATAATAATAATAATAATAATAATAATAATAATAATAATAATAATAATAATAATAATAGATGAGGCCTAACCAGGGCCGAATAGAGAGGAACCAGGACCTCACGTGATTTGGAAGCTCTACTTCTATGAATGCAGCCCAAAATAGCATTTGCCTTTCTTGCAGCCATATCGCACTGTTGGCTCATATTCAGCTTGCAATCTACAACAATTCCAAGATCCTTCTCATTTGTAGTATTCACATCTGAGCAGCAGAAGCATTTTGTGGTACAGGTACATGAGGACAGGGACATGAAGGCTGGAAGAAATGTAGGCTCTATTAGATGTGATGTCTTTTTTACAGAACAACTTTCCAGGAAACATTATGAGTGAATAGTTCCTTGAAGGTTGGAGGAGGAGGAGGAGGAGGAGGAGGAGGAGGAGGAGGAGGAGGAGGAGTGTGGCAAGAGAAACTTGTTTCACCCTTCCTGGCCAGAAAGAACTCTTCCGAGAACTTTGCCACTAAGAACTAGTGCCTGAGTTTGATTCTTTCCACCTACCTCCCAATCCCTTTTCCATTTAGTCACATCTTTTATATTTTACACTTAAGGGTAGGAACTGCCTTAGTATAACAAATATAACAAATAAATATAACAAACAAAATGAACTATTATTAACCATTGTAAGCCTCTCTAGGAGCCTTTTCCGCTGAAAAGCATGGTGAAGATGCATTAAATAAATGCATATATAAATAGGTTGGCAAACCCTAGTTATTTGGTTAGATTGCTTGAGGAAATAGTCCACACACTGCTGCTTCCTTCATTTCCTTTCAAAGACCAAGCAGTTGTGTGTAAAAGTCAGCAGAGAATTCTCTCAAAGGGTCTGAGCATTTGAATGAGCTTCGGTATTTCCCAAGGTCAACCATCACTGTGTATTAACAGGGAATGGCCGACAAGACCACATCACACCAGTCCGCTTCCAGCTTCATTGGCTGCCAGTCCAGGTCCGGGCCCAATTCAAAGTGCTGGTATTAACATTTAAAGCCCTAAACGGCTTGGGGCCAGGCTATCTGAAGGAACGCCTCCTCCCGTATGTACCTGCCCGGACCCTAAGGTCATCCTCAGGGGTCCTTCTCCGTGAGCCTCTGCCAAAGGAAGTGAGGCAGGTGGCTACCAGGAGGAGCAGAGCCTTCTCTGCTGTGGCACCCCGGCTGTGGAATGAGCTCCCTAAGGAGGTTCGCTTGGCACCTACAGTATATTCTTTCAGATGCCATGTGAAGACCTTTTTATTCTCTCAGTATTTTAATAGTCTATAAATTAATTTTAATTTTACTGTTTTAAATTTGTATTTCTGCACTGCTGCTGATTTTATCCTGGTTGTGCTTTTATATTGTATTTTATACCATGTTTTTATACTGTTGTTTTATATTTTGAATGGTTTTAATTTTTGTGAACTGCCCAGGGAGCTTCGGTTGTTGGGTGGTATAAAAATGCAATAAATAAATAAATAAAGGTCAACCCGTAGGTCAGGTTTTGGGAGAGGAAAAGTACAACAGCAATAACAACAAATCCTGAGATCTCAATCTGACTAGAATGGCAGGAGCTAGCCTTTAACAGATCACAGACAAACTCTGATGCAACTCAGGAGGGGGGGAAATTAACTTCTGCCTTTGGCTTTGAGAACAGTTGGAGGAAAAAAGATAGAAGCCCTATCGCCTGACTTCTGTACCTTGGCTAGATATAGCTGGGTCAATTTTAAAGATGAAACATGGCTTTTGGGTGGGAGCACTGAGCAAGATCCAGAACCTGCTTGCTTGCTCTTAGGGGATCTTGAATCTGCATGCTTACTTGCCCCTGGACTGCAAATCCCAATCAAGCTAATTAACACCTCCAGCCTCAATCACCACAAAAAACAAGAAAGCCCAGGAAAATGGGATTCAGGCCTTTGCTAGACGAAGGTTTAGCCCAGGCTGATACCTGGGCTCACCCCTGTGCGTGCAGATGACGCACAGAGGATCCCGGGGTCAGCCTGGGCAAAACCCTCCCTTGACCCGGGATAACCGGATCCGCTTGTGGCCCAGTATTTCCACAGCCCCGGGCTGAGCTCTGGTTCTGCAGCTTTTCCCGGCTACGTGGCTTACTTGCGAGTAGCTGGGATAAGCTGCGCACTGGGTACAGCGCTCCATAGGAGCGCTGTGCCCATCAGGCTGGGGGGGGATTGGAGATAGTGGAGGGGGGCGGAGGGGGCATTGGACATGGCGAGCAGGGGGCGGGCAGGTGGGTGAGTGAGTGGGGGGGCAGATGGGCAGACAGGTGAGTGGGTGGGGGCGGGGGTGGACAGGCAAGTGGGCGAGCGAGTGGGGGGCGGATGGGCGAGTGGGCGAGCAAGCAAGTGGGGCAGATGAGCGGCGAGCAAGTGGGGCGGACGGGCAGGCAGGTGAGTGGGGCAGACGGGCGGGTGAGCAAGAGGGGCGGACAGGCGGGCGAGCGAGTGGGGCGGACAGGCAGGCGAGCGAGTCAGGTGGATGGGGGGACATCAGATATTGTGGGGGGGAATTGGGGACAGGGTGGAGCGGGGAACCCTTTTTTAAAAAAAAGACTTACCTTATCGTTGGTGCACTCCTGCACACATGGTCCCTTTGAGTTTTTAAAAAATGGCCGACGCGACGGGACTTTCCCTTACCCTGTCAAGTGTCACATGCAGACTGGGGCGACAGCCCGCGCTAGCTGCAGTGCAGGCTCACCCCTACTCCCCACCAGATTAACAGGTAGGTCTAGCAAGGCCCTCAGTCTGCAAAATTGCAGAAGCCAAATCAATTCTCTCCTGAATTAAAAAAAGAACTTCAGGCACAAAGGAGCTCATTGAGATCTGGAGAATCTGAACTCTTTCTTCAACCAAACTAACATGCTGAGTATGGCAGGACTAAAATCCCCTTGTAATATTAAGGAGGGGAACAGAAGCAGGATTCCAGGAAGTGCAAAAGGTTCCACCCCAAAACTCTTAGCACAACTGCTGTCCACAGTGATTCAGAGTTGCTTTCCTCCTGACTGCTACTTCACTGCCATTTCTTTTTCCTTGGGGTTGTTTCTTCCCAGAATGTTTCTGGCCAGTTAACAAGCATTCGCTGAATGCAATGACACAATGGGGCCAGGCACATTGATTTATGTAGGTCTCAGATTCAATCCCAAGCATCTCTAGTTTAGGAAAAAAAGGTAACCTGGGATGGAGATAGAGATGTTGTTGACCTCTGTTAGGGAATCCATCATCTCCTCTGGGCAATGGCTGAGGTAAAGACGTACAATGTGGAAGAAGTGCTACCTCAGTATCTGA
The DNA here is from genome assembly GCF_023053635.1 of Elgaria multicarinata webbii. NCBI lineage: Eukaryota > Metazoa > Chordata > Lepidosauria > Squamata > Anguidae > Elgaria > Elgaria multicarinata. The sequence continues at coordinate 217,045,358 of NC_086171.1, read as the reverse complement.
GACAGTAAGCTTTGTGCACCAGTTGCTAGGGAACATGGGTGGGAGGGTGCTGTTATACCATCTCCTGCTTTGTTGGTCTATGGTCAACAGCTGGTTGGCCCCTGATCCAGCATCAGGGCTCCTCTGATGTTCTTATATACTTAGGTGGATTGATCACATAGAATCACAGAATCATAGAATAGCAGAGTTGGAAGGGGCCTACAAGGCCATTGAGTCCAACCCCCTGCTCAATGCAGGAATCCACCCTAAAGCATCCCTGACAGAGGGTTGTCCAGCTGCCTCTTGAAGGCCTCGAGTGTGGGAGAGCCCACTACCTCACCAGGCAACTGATTCTATTGTCGTACTGCTCTAACACTCAGGAAGTGTTTACTGATGTCCAGCTGGAACCTGGCTTCCTGTAACTTGAGCCCGTTATTCCATGTCCTGCACTCTGGGAGGATCGAGAAGAGATCCCGGCCCTCCTCTGTGTGAAAACATTTTAAGTATTTGAAGAGTGCTATCATGTCTCCCTTCAATCTTCTCTTCTCCAGGCTAAACAGGCCCAGTTCTTTCAGTCTCTCTTCACAGGGCTTAGTTTCCAGACCCCTGATCATCCTGGTTGCCCTCCTCTGAACACGCTCCAGCTTGTCTGCATCCTTCTTGAATTGTGGAGCCCAGAACTGGACGCAATACTCTAGATGAGGCCTAACCAGGGCCGAATAGAGAGGAACCAGTACATTTGGGACCACAGTTGGTTTCAGTACCTTGGATAGCAATCATGGCACTAAAGAACTTACAGATTACTCCAGCACTGGCTGAGAGCAACTGGCAGGGTTTTATAGCCAGGCCAGGATAGTCTTTCTGGAAGCTCTGCACCTCCTCAGGTGTTGTACCTTGCTGCTAAAGAGCCAGCAGACTTTTCCTCCAGCTGTTGGCTTTTCATGGGGAGTGACAGTTGGAGGAGGGAGGGCTCTCCCTATTCACTAGAGGAGTCTAAGGTCCACTCTGTGGATGGGTTGTGGGTCCGAGGCAGTGGGGCCCAATTCAGAAGGATGAAAGGACTGGTTCTGCTGCCTCCCTCAAATCACTGTCAATGGAGAGTCTCTTTTTTTAAAAAAAAACATCCAAACAATACAACGATACAATATGAAACAATACCCCATAATACACAATAATATAAAGTAAACAATTTAATAACATATGTTCTAACTTAATTCCATTTAACATAACATAATTGACATAAGTGTGCTCCCTCCAACCCCGGGATCTTATTCATATTTCCAAAATCTCATTACATCCTCTGGAGGGGTTTTCCCTCTCCCCTTTAATAGTATAAATTCTAAAAACTGTTTCCATATTCCTTCAAAATCATTCGTTTTTATCATTCCTCTTCTAACTTTCATGTTACATGTTAATTTATTATTAATAGCAATATCCCATATTTCTTTATACCAATCTTCTATATGATAATCCCCTTGAATCTTCCAGTTCCTAGATATCATTAATCTTGCTGCTGTCAACAAATTCGTTAACAATTCTTTTGTCTCTTGATTACAATGCAATTCTCCATATACTGATAACAATGCCACTATAGGTGTCTCTTCAATCTCCATTCCTAAAATTTCTTTTATCTCTTTAAACACCATTTTCCATAATTTTTGTACATATTCACATTCCCACCACATATGTAAATACATTCCTTTCTCTTGACAACCTCTCCAACATATTGCTGAGTTCATCTTATTTATTTTATTTTATTTCACAGGGGTTAGGTACCACCCCACTGGAGAGTCTCTGAGGGCTTCCAATCCCGGGCCATGACAGATGCATAGAATTTATTAATACACCCTTCCGCTGGGGGAAGATTGCAAACACTTTGGAGAAGCAGCTGAATATCCCAAATGCTCTCAATATACTGGACAGGTGGACTAACAGCAATAACATTGAAGTCAGCAGGGAGAAATATGAGGAGCTATGCAACGGTGAACAAGGCAGTACCTCTTCCAAGATGGATTGAAAGTCTTACTGTGAGCAGCATGGATAAACAATGTGGTAAAAAGCGAAATATAATTATTTATGTATGAATTATTATTATTATTATTATTATTATTATTATTATTATTATTATTTATTTATTTATTTATTTATATAGCACCATCAATGTACATGGTGCTGTACAGAGTAAAACAGTAAATAGCAAGACCCTGCCGCATAGGCTTACATTCTAATAAAACCATAATAAAACAATAAGGAGGGGAAGAGAAAGCAAACAGGCACAGGGTAGGGTAAACAGGCACTGGGTAGGGTAAAACTAACAGTATCTGACTGTTAGTCAGTTTCTACTGAAAGGGTTTGATGTAGTTTAAAATCAACAGTTGAATCAAGATAGAATGTTTTCAACAATGAAATAAAGAGTTTAGCAAAGGTACTGAGTTTCGTTCACTGGATATTTTCAAGTAATGTTTGGATGGGCATCACTTGGGATTTGGGACATGGGGCTCCTATGATTTTTCAACTGTATTTCAGGAAAACCTGAGAGTCTGTGGAAACTTAGAATTGGCTCCCTGGTGAGAAGGTCAGTAATGAGAGCGAAGATCCATAATGTTCATTATTATTGACCTTCTCATGCAATGCTCAGCCCTCAGGGGAGTGTTAAATGTCTGTTCAGGTGGCAGAACTTCTGTGGCAGAAGTTCAGGAGGTCCTTAGCTGACTTTTCAGGGTGGAAAGGGTTCCCAGAAAGTAAGAACATCAGGAGAGCCTGCTGGATCAGACCAAAGGTCCATCTAGTTCAGCATTTTACTGTGGTTTTAATTTTTGTGAACCGCCCAGAGAGCTTCGGCTATTGGGCGGTATAAAAATGTAATAAATAAATAAATAAATAAAAATTCTGCTCACACAGGGGCCAACCAGACATCTTCCAGGGATCAACAAGGCAAGACTTGATGCAACAGCACCCTCCCACCCATGTTCCCCAGCAACCAGTACACACAGGCTGACTGCCTTGAATACTGGAGATAACCATCTCGGCTAGTAGCCATTGATAGCCTTCGCCTTGCAATCTAAAAATGTACACAAGCAAAACAGCTGAAGATGGCAAAGGCAATGGAGACAGGGAGACACCATGAGACTATTTTAGTTACATAGACTTAGGCCTCATTACAGAGCTGGGCATGTCAAAAGGATCAAGGAGTCACCACTCCTTAAAAAGATCAACTCAGCTTCTATTCTCACTTCCTCCCACCTCCAGCTCTCTCCATCTCTTTGTGGCTGTTATTTCGAGAGATACACTCGACTGCTTTTTCTAAACTTAGCCTGACTGTCTTGTGGACTGATTTATGTCCATTGGTTTTAATGCTGAGTTGGCTGTTTGTTCAACGTTGGCTTTGATCGCTTAGAAAAACATGCCAGACCAGTTCTCAAAACATCTCTTTCCCTCCCTCCCTCCCTTTCCCCTTTTCCATCTTTCCATTTTGACAGAATGTCTTCCCTTTTTACAAAGCTGAAGGGGTGTCTGAGGGAATTAGCTGCCAGGGAATGAAATCAGATTTAAGAGTGAAGAGTTCCTTTCCAATGACTGCAGGCCTCTGCATGGTCTATAACAGCATTTCTGTGCAGATTTCTGAAGAACAGCTGCCCTGAGGCAAGCAGATGTGTGTGCAACACTTAAAAGCAATCGCAGGTCAGAAAACACTTCTGCTCATCACAATTCTCTGCATTGTGAATTGTTCCAGGGGCTCAATGCTTAACCTGGTATGGTTTCCTTTGGAAAGAAATCACTAGGCTTCTTACCATATTTGTGTTAATTTACAAATATACAGACTAAACATAAGTGGAGACACATAGCGTGAACTCTCTGAAAAGGCTTGCACGGTCTACTCTGCAGGATCTATTCTGTTTTTTACTATAAGCCCAGAGATCCCCCAGCCAGAGCCTGGTACAAAAGACATGCACTTAGAAGGAAAGAATTCAGAGCCCAGGAATTTGCTCTGAGAACCAGAACCGAAAGGAGCTTGCTGTCCTTCCAGACAAAAAAATACTCTTGGTTACCCCAAGTTTTCTTCAATTCAGCAGCAGAATATGGTGTTGCTGATCAAAGAATCATAGAATAGCAGAGTTGGAAGGGGCCTACAAGGCCATCGAGTCCAACCCCCTGCTCAATGCAGGAATCCACCCTAAAGCATCCCTGACAGAGGGTTGTCCAGCTGCCTCTTGAAGGCCTCTAGGGTGGGAGAGCCCACCACCTCCCTAGGGAACTGATTCCATTGTCGTACTGCTCTAACAGTCAGGAAGTTTTTCCTGATGTCCAGCTGGAATCTGGCTTCCTTTAACTTGATCCCGTTATTCCGTGTCCTGCACTCTGGGAGGATCGAGAAGAGATCCTGGCCCTCTTCTGTGTGACAACCTTCTAAGTATTTGAAGAGTGCTATCCCCCATACCAAAAAAGGGAAACACTAAAGAATGTTCAAAGTATCGGACAGTGGCACTTATTTCACATGCCAGCAAGGTAATGCTCAAGATCCTGCAAGGTAGACTCCAGCAATTCATGGAGTGAGAACTGCCAGATGTACAAGCTGGGTTTAGAAAAGGCAGAGGAACTAGAGACCAAATTGCAAATATCAACTGGATAATGGAGAAAGCCAGGGAGTTCCAGGAAAACATCTATTTCTGTTTTATTGACTATTCTAAAGCCTTTGACTGTGTGGATCATAACAAACTGCGGCAAGTTCTTGGTGGTATGGGGATACCAAGTCATCTTGTCTGCCTCCTGAGGAATCTGTATAACAAACAAGTAGCAATGGTAAGAACAGACCACGGAACAACGGACTGGTTTAAGATTGGGAAAGGAGTACGGCAGGGTTGTATACTCTCACCTTACCTATTCAACTTGTATGCAGAACACATCATGCGATGTGCTGGGCTTGACGAATCCAAGGCTGGAGTTAAAATCGCAGGAAGAAACATTAACAATCTCAGATATGCAGATGACACCACATTGATGGCTGACAGTGAGGAGGAGCTGAGGAGCCTTATGACGAAGGTGAAAGAAGAAAGTGCAAAAGCTGAGTTGCAGTTAAACCTCAAAAAGCCCCAAGATTATGGCAACCAGCTTGATTGATAACTGGCAAATAGAGAAAGAAAACGTGGAGGCAGTGACAGACTTTGTATTTCTGGGCGCAAAGATTACTGCAGACGCTGACTGCAGCCAGGAAATCAGAAGACGTTTACTTCTTGGGTGGAGAGCAATGACAAATCTTGATAAAATAGTTAAGAGCAGAGACACCACACTGACAACAAAGGTCCGCATCGTTAAAGCAATGGTATTCTCCGTAGTAACCTATGGCTGCGAGAGCTGGACCATAAGGAAAGCTGAGCGAAGGAAGATAGATGCTTTTGAACTGTGGTGTTGGAGGAAAATTCTGAGAGTGCCTTGGACTGCAAGAAGATCAAACCAGTCCATACTCCAGGAAATAAAGCCAGACTGCTCACTTGAGGGAAGGGTATTAAAGGCAAAACGGAAGTACTTTGGCCACATAATGAGAAGACAGGATACCCTGGAGAAGAGGCTGATGCTAGGGAAAGTGGAAGGCAAAAGGAAGAGGGGCCGACCAAGGGCAAGATGGATGGATGATATTCTGGAGGTGACAAACTTGGAGGAGCTGGGGGTGGCAACGGCCGACAGAAAGCTCTGGCGTGGGCAGGTCCATGAAGTCACGAAGAGTCGGAAGTGACTGAACAAATAAATAACAAATCATATAAGTAAACAATTGGGGGTCAGAACCCCTTGCCATTGGATTGCAGATCTACCAGTAGATCTACCAGTAGATCTAGATCTACCTTCTGCCCACTAGTCAGCTGACAAGAAGTCTCAGGGGAGTCTTCTTCTGAGGAGAATCAGGATTTTCAGCAAAAGTGAGGGTAACCCAATGTAGTGGAAATTCATGTTTGTCCTTTTCCTACAATAATGTCAGCTTTCCAAAATTTCCCAGACATCAAAAGCAAAGATGTCAGTAAGTTTGCGGGCCAACAACTGGGCTTCAGCATGTATTGTTTTAAATTTCCTACAATTGCAAAGAAACGTGTGCTGAGCCGGTGGCAAAGAAAGCTTCTTATTAAGATTATCCCTGAACCAAATCCCATTATTCTGAGGCAAAGGCTAACAAATCTGTTTGCAAAGAGTGTCAGCTCCTGCTGGAACCGGCTGAGCCCATAAACCATCACCACCACCACCGCCGCCTCCTTCTTCACGATAGATTCAGCTGCCTAGAACCGATTGCTTCTGACAGCGAACCACAGGTGTCACTGGAATCCCATCAGGAACTGCAGAACCAGCAATTGAAGACGACAGACTGAGTCACCCTTCCCTCGAGTGAGGAAATGGAACACGCTAGATTCTGAACTAATTTGATCCACTAAGGTTCTCTTTTGTTTGTTTTTTAACCCTACCAGGTTTTTCACATCTCCCTTGAAAAGTGGACATAAATGAGACAGAACTGAGGGCTTCATCTATCAATAGTCCCAATGTCAACACAGCCAAATGAAAACTAGCCAGTTGCAAATAAGAATAGCTCTGAAGTAGATGAACCACATTTGTGCAGAAACTGGTGCAGGAGGAACTCCACAAACTTTCCCCACAGAAGGTTGTAGCCTCCATTTCTTGCATCTCCAGGGTTGGGAAAGACCTCTGATCCATGGGCTGATCAATGGCAGCTGCATGAGACTGAGCTGGACCGAATCCCCACACATTTAGCATTTGGCACTCAGGACAACAAGGTTTCAAGAGAGAAAGAGAGAGGGGGGGAGAGAGGGAGGGAGGGACGGAGAGATGTGGAGGGGCAGAAGCTATTTGGGGAATGGGACAGGTTTCCCCTGAACCCTGGGCAATTATTTATTTACTTGTGTGTTCATTTATTACATTTACATACCACACAATAGCCAAAGCTCTCTGGGCAGTCCACAACAATTAAAACCACAAAATACAGCATAAGTTACATTATAGAAGTTAAAAAAGGATAAATGCCAAGTTCTACATCTAGGAAATAGAAACCAAAGGCACATTTACAAGATGGGGGATACTTGGCTCAGCAATACTACAAACAAGAAGAATCTTGGAATTGTTGTAGATCACAAGCTGAATAGGAGCCAACAGTGCGATGTGGCTGCAAGAAAGGCAAATGCTATTTTGATCTGCATTAATAGAAGTATAGCTTCCAAATCATGTGAGGTACTGGTTCCTCTCTATTCGGCCCTGGTTAGGCCTCATCTAGAGTATTGCGTCCAGTTCTGGGCTCCACAATTCAAGAAGGACGCAGACAAGCTGGAGCATGTTCAAAGGAGGGCAACCAGGATGATCAGGGGTCTGTAAACAAAGCCCTATGAAGAGAGGCTGAAAGAACTGGGCATGTTTAGCCTGGAGAAGAGAAGACGGAGGGGAGACATGAGAGCACTCTTCAAATACTTAAAAGGTTGTCCCACAGAGGAGGGCCAGGATCTCTTCTCGATCCTCCCAGAGTGCAGGACACGGAATAACGGGCTCAAGTTAAAGGAAGCCAGATTCCAGCTGGACATCAGGAAAAACTTCCTGACTGTTAGAGCAGTAGGACAATGGAATCAGTTACCTAGGGAGGTTGTGGGCTCTCCCACACTAGAGGCCTTCAAGAGGCAGCTGGACAACCATCTGTCAGGGATGCTTTAGGGTGGATTCCTGCATTGAGCAGGGAGTTGGACTCGATGGCCTTGTAGGCCCCTTCCAACTCTGCTATTCTATGAATCTAAGTTAAAAATGAGAGTATGGAAGTAAAAACAAAAATCAAACCTACCAGCAATGCAGAGATTTAAAAATACAATAACAGATTCAAAACAACAGAACTAAAAGACTAAAATGCATGGGAAAATAAAAAGGTCTTCACTTGATGCTAGAAAAAGCACAATGTAAATGCCAGGCAAACCTCTAGGAAGTGCATTCCACAGCCAGGGTGCCACAGCAGAAAAGACCCTCTTCTTAGTAGCCACCCACTTCACTTCCTTTGGCAGGGGATCTTGAGGAAGGACCACTGGAGGTGATCTTAGGGTCCAGGGAGGTACATATGAGAGGAGACAAACGTTTTGGTAACCTCACCCCCCAAACCATTTAGGGCTTTGAATGTTAATACCAGAACTTTGATTGGGCCCAGACATGGAATGGCAGCCAGTGTAGATGGAAAAGTACTTCCATAATACAATCATATTGGCCAGTCTCCATTAATACTCTCACTGCCCATTTTTGGATCATTTTCAAAGGCGGCACTATGTGTAACAATACTGCAGTAATCCAAAGGAGAGGTAATCAGAGCATGGATAACGGTAGCTAAGCTATCTTTGTCCAGATAAGGACGTAGTAGGTATACCGGCCTAAGCTGATAAAAGGTGCTCCATCCCAGTGAGTTCTGGATCCAAGAGTACCCCAAGCCAGAAACCTAATTCTTTAGAGCAGTGGTTCCCAAACTTTTTCAGGTAACCGCCCCCTTGGTTCCACAAACTCATGTCCAGTGCCCCCTACCCTACACTATAAAAATCATTATTCAGAATAGTGGTTTTCAACGTTCCACTAAGGAAGATAATAACAATAAAATTCAAAACAGTAACAATTAATTGAATATTTATTCAAAATCCGAAGCACTGCAGGGTTGCTGAGGGAGGGAGGGAAAAGAGAGCAAACGCTTCTGTTTTGCAGCCAGCATGGCGGGGCACACCAAGCAGGGTATGTCTCTTCATTAGCATTTTGGTGCTTTTGAAACATTTCAATTCACCATTAAAAGGAGTCTTCTTAAACGGTATTAATACATGTGTGGATTCTTCCCCTATATGGCTTGGGACCAAACTACCTTCTCCCATAAAAATGTCCCGGGGTTTTAAGACCTTCTGGAGAGGTGCCCTCGGAAAAGACCACCTCGAGCGCCCCCCTGCCGCCCCTTTGCCTCTTAGCGGCCCCCTATGCAATCCCACTGCCCCCAAGGGGGTGGTACCACCCACTTTGGGAACCACTGCTTTAGAGTGAGTGCGACCCTCTCTTGAACGGGCTGAACATCACTTAGATGGAGAGATGAACCACCCACTAACAGTACCTCCGACTTGTCTGGTTTGAGCCTCAGTATATTGGCCCTCATCCAGCCCATTGCTGTACCCAGGCACGGATGCACAACAGCTGCCAAGGTGGCTACATGTCCCTTGGCTGAGCTGACCCAATTCACTGGAGCCTGAAAGAGACTCTTCTCCCAGCCGGCTGAGAGGTTGTCACTGTGCAAAATGTCTCACACTTGGCTTTCCTTGCATTGCAAATGCAGTAGCTCTCTCATTATCAACCTAATTAAACTGAAGTAAGGGGGTTTAAAGCAGTTGGGCATGAAATGGGTTTTCATGGGGTTAAACTGTGCTAAAGAAAAAATTCTGCTGGATTGGAATTTAGGCTAGGACCTATCTTGTCTTGGGTTTTAGTGCACCCTAGTGGCTGTAGATATTGTGGGACCATTTAAGAGCAAAGCAATCTGAAACCAGGAGGCTTCTCAAACTGAGTTTCTGCCTACCTGTAAAATATCCCCCATCGGTCCATAAAAATACTCACTTTGAGATGCTTGACAGCTGCATCACTTGGACACACATCAGTTTATCTTAATGGCAGTCAAGAGGAATAAACAATTCATCAGAACTACTATCAGCAGACGCTTTAATTAATTAGAGAAAGCAAGGTTCATGTGAAGCTGCCTTATACTGACTGAGCCTAGCCCTCAGACCACTGAGCCCAGCACACCATGGCCGTAGCTAGACCGAAGGTTTATCCCAGGATTGTCCTGGGGTCAAACCTGTTCAACTAAGTGCCACACAGGGCATCCAGCACTCAGGCAGGGACGAACCTGGGATGATCCTGGGATAAACCTTAGGTCTAGCTACGGCCTAACTGACCACCTCTCCCCTGATCTTGCGCAGAGAAAGAGAGTCTTTCCCAGGCCAGATCTACGCCTTGTGTCAAATCGTTATGACTGTGGAATAAAAAGCAGGATATAACACTATGGAAGCGGTATATGGAATGTGGATTGTGCCCCAACAGTTATCAGTGCACTTCAGTCCCGCTATAAAGCAGTAGTGGGATGTCAAGGCTTGAACCTGGGACCATCTCCTGCCTTCTCTTGAAGTGCCAGCCAAATAGGAGCATCCATAAGCACTGGAACTGGTCAGTGTCAGGGGTTCCCAGGGTTAAACAGACCGTCAACTCAGGAACAGAAATCCGGACCACAAAAGGGAAAAGATGCAACTGAGCTTTATTGAGGAGGGCAACCAGGATGATCACAGGTCTGGAAACAAAGCCCTGTGAAGAGAGACTGAAAGAACTGGGCATGTTTAGCCTGGAGAAGAGAAGACGGAGGGGAGACATGAGAGCACTCTTCAAAGACTTAAAAGGTTGTCACACAGAGTTCGGCCACAGCATGAAGAACTTCATCAGGAGGGCTTTAAACTGAATCTTACGGGGGTGGGAGACGTAAATTTTGAGGCAACAATGGATGAAGGCCAATGCACCACAGTACAGAGAACAGCTCCAACAGTGTCCCAAAATAGTGTCTGCAACAAGGTAGGAACAAAGCCAGACTATAAAACACATGGTCTTCGATGTCTATATACTAATGCCCAGAGCATGGGAAACAAACAGAATGAACTTGAACTCTTATTACATGAAGGCAAATACGACTAGATAGGTATAACTGAAACTTGGTGGGATGACTCCCATGACTGGAATATAGCAATTGAAGGATATAACTTGTTCAAAAAGAACAGAAGAAATAGAAAGGGAGGTGGAGTTGCACTATATGTTAAAAATACCTATCCCTGCACAGAAATATAGGCGGATGAGATTGGGAGCCCCGTCGAGAGCGTCTGGATTAAAATAAATGGGGCTAGGAATAAAAAGAATATGATAATCGGAGTCTACTACCGACCACCCAATCAAGGAGAAGACGAGGACGAAACTTTTGAGAAACAAATTACCAGTGTTTCAAGGAAGTGTGATGTAGTAGTGATGGGGGACTTCAATTACCCTGATATCTGTTGGGAGACCATTACTGCCAAAAGCGGCCCTTCCAAGAAATTCCTGACATGTATGGGTGATAACTTTCTCCTACAGAAAGTGGTGGAAGGAACTAGAGGATCGGCAATCCTTGACTTGTTATTGACCAATAGGGATGACTTAGTGGATAAAGTGGCAGTTACGGGAACTCTGGGGGAAAGTGACCACGTCATACTTGAATTCTTGATTATGAAGGAGACAAAAGTCGAGCGTAGCCATACACGTACTCTGGATTTTAGGAAAGCTGATTTTAATAAACTCAGAACTATAATAAGTAAGGTCCCGTGGCAAGGGAGCCTAAAGAGAAAAGGAGTGCAGGATGGGTGGGAGTATCTAAAAAATGAAATTTTAAAGGCACAGTTACAAACAATTCCAACAAGGAGAAAAGATAGAAGACAACAGAGGAAACCAATGTGGCTCCACAAAAAGCTTATTGATGAACTGAAAACAAAAAGGGATACATATAGGAAGTGGAAGGAAGGCCAGGCTACAAAAGAAGAGTACAGACAAGTGGCGCAGAAGTGCCGAAATGGCGTCAGGAAGGCTAAAGCTCAGAATGAGCTGAGATTAGCGAGGGATGCTAAAAACAATAAAAAGGCCTTCTTCAGATACGTGAGTAGTAAAAGACAGAGGAAAGAAATGGTGGTTCAACTGCTTAATGAGGATGGCAAATTGATAACAGATGACAAAGAAAAGGCTGAAGTGCTCAATTCCTACTTTGCCTCGGTCTTCTCCCAAAAGCGGGTCTATGACCCCCCTGGAAAAAGTGAAGCAGAAGTTGAGGGGGCAGGATTGCAGTTTGAGATTGATAAACAAATGGTCAAAGAACACCTAATTTCCTTGAATGAGTTCAAATCTCCAGGGCCCGATGAACTGCATCCAAGAGTAATGAAGGAGCTAGCGGAAGAACTCTCAGAACCTTTGTCTATTATCTTTGCAAAATCATGGAAGACGGGTGAGGTGCCGGATGACTGGAGGAGGGCTAACGTTGTCCCTATCTTCAAAAAGGGCAAAAAGGAGGAACCTAGGAACTACAGACCAGTCAGTCTGACATCCATCCCTGGGAAAATTCTGGAGCAGATTATAAAGAAGTCAGTCTGTAAACACCTTGAAATCAATGCAGTGATTACTAGAAGCCAACATGGATTTGTCAGGAACAAATCCTGTCAGACTAATTTGATCTCATTTTTTGATAGGATAACCTCCCTTGTGGACTGTGGGAATGCTGTGGACGTCATATATCTTGACTTCAGCAAAGCTTTTGACAAAGTACCACATGACATTCTGATTAACAAACTAGCTAAAAGTGGGCTAGATGGAACAACTATTAGGTGGATCCACAGTTGGCTACAGAATCGGACTCAAAGAGTACTTATCAATGGAACCTTCTCAAACTGGGGAGAGGCAACGAGTGGGGTGCCGCAGGGCTCAGTCCTGGGCCCAGTGCTCTTCAACATTTTTATTAATGATTTGGACGAGGAGGTGCAGGGAACGCTGATCAAATTTGCAGATGACACCAAATTGGGTGGGATAGCTAATACCCTGGAAGACAGAAACAAACTTCAAAGTGATCTTGATAGGCTGGAGTGCTGGGCTGAAAACAACAGAATGAAATTTAATAGGGATAAATGCCAAGTTCTACATTTAGGGAATAGAAACCAAAGGCACAGTTACAAGATGGGGGACACTTGGCTCAGCAATACTACAAACGAGAAAGATCTTGGAATTGTTGTAGATCACAAGCTGAATATGAGCCAACAGTGCGATATGGCTGCAAGAAAGGCAAATGCTATTTTGGGCTGCATTAATAGAAGTATAGCTTCCAAATCACGTGAGGTACTGGTTCCTCTCTATTCGGCCCTGGTTAGGCCTCATCTAGAGTATTGCGTCCAGTTCTGGGCTCCACAATTCAAGAAGGACGCAGACAAGCTGGAGCGTGTTCAGAAGAGGGCAACCAGGATGATCAGAGGTCTAGAAACAAAGCCCTATGAAGAGAGACTGAAAGAACTGGGCATGTTTAGCCTGGAGAAGAGAAGATTGAGGGGAGACATGATAGCAGTCTTCAAATACTTAAAAGGTTGTCACACAGAGGAGGGCCAGGATCTCTTCTCGATCCTCCCAGAGTGCAGGACACGGAATAACGGGCTCAAGTTAAAGGAAGCCAGATTCCGGCTGGACATCAGGAAAAACTTCCTGACTGTTAGAGCAGTGCGACAATGGAATCAGCTACCTAGGGAGGTTGTGGGCTCTCCCACACTAGAGGCATTCAAGAGGCAGCTGGACAACCATCTGTCAGGGATGCTTTAGGTGGATTCCTGCATTGAGCAGGGGGTTGGACTCGATGGCCTTGTAGGCCCCTTCCAACTCTGCTATTCTATGATTCTATGATTCTATGAGGGCCAGGATCTCTTCTCGATCCTCCCAGAGTGCAGGACACGGAATAACAGGCTCAATTTGATGGAAGCCAGATTCCAGCTGGACATCAGGAAAAACTCGACAATGGAACCAGTACCCATTGTAGGTTGTGGGTACCTAGGTAGGTTGTGGGCTCTCCCACACTAGAGGCCTTCAAGAGGCAGCTGGACAACCCTCTGTCAGGGATGCTTTAGGGTGAATTCCTGCATTGAGCAGGGGGTTGGACTCGATGGCCTTGTAGGTCCCTTCCAACTCTGCTATTCTATGAAGGTCTATTCTATGAAGGACACTCATGTGAAAGCAATATTTAGATGTTTTGTAAAGCTGTAGTTACCCAATACTGAGTTTGCAGCTGTCAGTTATTAAACTGTTAAAAGGTGACGCTCACACCTTTTGCAAAAGGGATTGAAATTAAAATGGCCAATATACAATGCCTTCGTGCAAATCTATCATGTCATAGCAACCATATTTGAAATACTGAATATCTTTCTCATTGCTGCACCTCGAAATGTGTATTGTGGAGCTAGAAAAGGAGGAGAAAGGGCCCCTCCAAATGACCAGGCAGCTGGTGCAACTCCCCGATGAGGAAAGATGGGACTGCTTAACTTAGAGGAAAGGCGAGTAGAGCTGTGCAACATTATGCGTGGTGTGAAAAAAGAAGGGATTAGAGTAGATAATGACCCCGTTTGCATGATCACATCGTGGTTAGCAAGCCATGGTGTGTTATTAAACCCACTGCACATGCCAGCCATGTACCAGCCGGAATTCTCCAAGTGCCCCCACTGCTGCAGCTTGTCATGGCATCTCCAGGCTGTTCCTTAACCTGCCGCTGATCAGCGGACAGGAGCAGAAAACAAGGCAAAGGAGGAGAGACAGAGCGAAGTTTGAAGAGGCAGAATCAATGAGGTAAAGAGTAGGGCTGTGCGCCGCTTCTCTTCGGGTCGGAGAAGCAGAAGGGGATCGGGGTGCTTCGCCTCCCCTTAAGGCAGAGGGGAAGAGGATCGGGGGGCAGCGGAGCTTCACGGAGCAGATCGAGATGAAGGCTTCGCCTCGATCAGGAGCTCCGAAAGAAAGGTAAGGGGGCCTTACCTGGCACTGCCGCCGCCTCTGCAGTGACAGGTTGAGCTGCGGGCTGAAGTGGCCACGATAGACGCAGGTAAGAGGGAGGAGGGAGGGGGGCCTTACCTGGCACCGGCGGTGGATCCAGGTAAGGGGCAGGGGGGGAGGGTCTTACCTGCATCCTTCGCGTTCCGGCAGCGGTTTCAACTGAGCTCGAGGATTCGAACCAGAAGAGCAGGCGGCCTGGTCTTCCTGTTTGAGTCCTCGGGCTCAGTTGAAGCAGCTGCCAGAACGCGACGGACACAAGTAAGGGGGGAGGAGGGGGGCCTTACCTGGCACTGCCCCCACTGCTGTGGAGCTCCGATTCGGAACCAGACCTCCGCAACAGAATGGAGCAGACCATAGGCGAATCGATGCAGGGCGGATCGGACTCGATCCGCAATTTGGAGCAAGGCCAGGAGCTAGGAAGGGAGAGCAAGGAAAGGGCTAGGGATGAGAAAGGCAGAGAAATAGCGAGGCTGCAGAGGCTGAGCGTGGAGGGGTAGAGTGAGAGGAAAGGGGGAGGTCTGCAGGGACAGAAGAAGATTGAGCTGGCCAGGAACCCACACTTTCCCCCTCCCAGCCTCTAGTCTTGCTGTCTCTCTCTCTCCCCATGACCTCTTGACTGGCCATGCCCCCACGGCAGCCACATCCTCCATAGGAGCCATTTTGCGGTGGCGCCCTCAAATTCCTAAATATGCTTGTGGGTCCAAAAAAGTTGGGGGGGCCCTGAACTATGGGATTTGCTATCATAAGTGAGGGCCACCAATTAGGTTGGCTTTAAAAGCAGACAAATTCATGGCCCTCAGTGGCTACTAAAGATCAAACAGAGGCTATCATTTCCTGACCAATTAAAACCAAAGAAAACCAAGGGGGGAAATGCTAATTTTACACAGGAAATCAGTAATAAGATGATTTATAAAATGTAGCTAAAAATTCACAACAAAAGGTACATGCATGAGTAGGTTGGTGAACAAAATATGAATGAATTTCAAAATCACAGAAACATACAAAAAGTACGGAAGGACAGATAAAATGTAACATAACCCTGTTACAAATGTTCTATCTCAAGTCACAAGGGCAATCTACTATACTTAATGTTGGTGTTTGCACACACATTTTGACTAGATAGCCTTCTTCGGTGGCAGATTAAAAAACTTCAAATTGCTGCTTCAGGATGGCTCCAGAGAACTCAAAATCCAAACTGCTCCCACTCAGGATATATGTTTTTGGACAATAACATTTTTAAAAATTGATTTTACATTTTACTAGTCCTTCAACTATTATTTTCAGAGATCCCCTCTACTTCATTTCAAATAAAGTTAGAGTGGGTGCTGTGAAATGCTTCTCTATTCAGACCTGTAAGATCTGAATGAAAAATTTACATTCCAATATTGAAGCAGCATGCATCCATTAAAAATTAAATCAAACCAGGTTAGTCTGGGGCCTTTCCTCTTATATTCAGAATCTTAAAGTAACCCAGTGAGGGAACTCACCATTTTCATTCCCATCCACCTTCAAGGAGATTATCCCCACTATCAACCCTCCTGCCCTTCTCAGAAGACGTGTGACTATGCAGCACGTAAAGGGGAAATTCACTTGAAATGTATTTACAGTGAGGCCAACTCTTTAAAAAGACAGGCTAAGCCAACTTCATTTTTTAAAAACCCCACCTTTGTCTCTTTGACAAGGAAATCTGAAAGTACCCCATTAAAACCCCTTGTCTGATGTGGCAAAGTGCACAAGCACCCAGAAATACTCTGATCCCTTTTCCCCCTCCCCTCCTTGCTTTTGACTTTGGAGACACAGAAAGGCTCTTGGCTATCCTGATCTCTTGGCTCCTTATCTGCCATGGTCACATGTTGCTTTTCCCTTAAACACGTCTGCTTTGTGTTTAGGAACCAGGACAGACATGAAGGCGCATTGCTTCATTGTTGATCACCTAAGGCCCCTGACTGGGCATTTTGGAAGGGTCAGAGCATACTCTGGACTTTCTATTTCTCCTTGGGGTGCTTATCAAAGAACAGAGTGCAACATTTTGTACCGGTCATAGGCTGCCAAAATATGGCACTGTTTACGTAAGAATGTTTTTTTTTTGTTTGTTTATGGAACATGTATGGGACATGGGATCAATCACAGGAGGGAGGAGGGAAAAAGCATGATTTCATCAGAGCAACTTTGACAGTATAAAAAGTATGCTGGTGTGGACGATGGGCAGAGAGTCCAGTCTTCGGCTCGCTGGAGGTGGGCTTCTCTCCTACACGTGTAGTTCTAATAAAGCCTCTGAATCTGGACCAGTCTGGACTCGCTCCATCCCTACTGGATACGGGGAAATTTCCCTGACATCTTAAAGAAAGAAACACAGTGCTTCATTTTCATTAAACCTGATCCCTCTAAAACATAACAACTGCCCGGGTAATACATGCCATACACATAAACTCAGCTAACAGGGGGAAATCCATATTTCCTTCCTGAATGGGAATTCAACAAGTGTCAAATTTGCAAACAACAACAGTCCCAACTACTAGACAATAGCTACTGATGGTGACATGATACCTTCCATTTCAGAGGCCTCTGTGCATGAGCTGCAGGAGACCTTGGCCACAGCTAGACCGAAGGTTTATCCTGGGATCATCCCGGGTTCGCCACTGCCTGAGCACTGGATCCCCTGTGGCCACAGCTAGACTGAAGGTTTATCCTGGGATCATCCAGGGTTCACCCCTGCCTGAGCACTGGATCCCCTGTGGCCACAGCTAAACCGAAGGTTTATCCTGGGATCCTCCAGGATTCGCCCCTGCCTGAGCACTGGATCCCCTGTGGCCACAGCTAGACCGAAGGTTTATCCTGGGATCATCCAGGGTTCACCCCTGCCTGAGCACTGGATCCCCTGTGGCCACAGCTAGACCGAAGGTTTATCCTGGGATCCTCCAGGGTTCACCCCTGCCTGAGCACTGGATCCCCTGTGGCCACAGCTAGACCGAAGGTTTATCCTGGTATCATCCAGGGTTCACCCCTGCCTGAGCACTGGATCCCCTGTGGCCACAGCTAAACCGAAGGTTTATCCTGGGATCCTCCAGGATTCGCCCCTGCCTGAGCACTGGATCCCCTGTGGCCACAGCTAGACCGAAGGTTTATCCTGGGATCCTCCAGGGTTCACCCCTGCCTGAGCACTGGATCCCCTGTGGCCACAGCTAGACCGAAGGTTTATCCTGGGATCATCCAGGGTTCACCCCTGCCTGAGCACTGGATCCCCTGTGTGTCACCTAGATGAACAGGTTTGACCCCTGGACAATCCAGGGATAAACCTTAGGTCTAGCTACGGCCCAAATCTGCATGGATCTACTTGTGAGCTTCCCATTTGGGGCCTGTGGAGGGCCACTGTGAAAACCAAACGCTGGACTAGATAGGCCTTTGCTCTGATCCAGCAGGGCCCCTTTGACGTTCTTAACTCCAGATGGCTCCTTTAATAAGCTACCAGCTGAGCTGGCATTTCCTCTCTTCTCCGACAAAGTCCTAGCAGCCAGGCGAATTGGACCGTTTAAGCAAATGCAGTGACTGTTCACACTCCGACTGACTCAGTGTAGCGGCAGTTCCCTGCAGGCTGGTCTTCCCTTTGATGCCAACATAGCAGACATCACATTAGAAAAACCTCCTCGTTCAGAAGCTAAAAGCCGGGCTGAGACTTTGATGCAGTAGAAATCACATTCAAAGCTCCCAAATGCACTGCAGGCCAAGTATGCTTCGGATATTCTTCAGGAGTGGCTGCAGAGAAGGATACCCTACAGAAGTGCAAAAAGTTGGACATTTGTTGTATCAGAGGGTCTCCAAACCAGGGTGCTTTAGGAATTTAAGATGGGTTTCATGCCGTTTAACCTTGGATCCAAATCTAGAGTTAAGCCAAAATGGGGCTGATGGTGCTATATAAATAAATAAATAAATAAATAATAATAATAATAATAATAATAATAATAACAATAATCCCACTCCTAAGTGATTTTCTAAGGGCATCTCTACATAAAGGGAAATTGTGTTGTTTACCTGGGGCTTTTGTGTTTCCTGGTTCTTTGGCACGATTGTTATGGGTGCATTACATGGGAGGAGAGGAGCAACAAGGGCTTTGAATTTAATACTTCCCCTCCATTTAGTAACATTAATTTCTAGTGGTGGAAGATCCTGCGCTTTCCCAGCTATTACAATTTTAAAAGTGCTTCTTTTTATCCCAGGATTTCCAGGGATTTAGTGGGAGACATCCTGGTTGTTGACGACATCATCAAATCGTCCCAAAAACTTCAGTGAGTTTTCATTCATGAGCAGGTAATAAATTGCTCATTTAGAGGAGTCCAAAGTTATTGGGGGAGGGTGTCCAGGTTCTCTACATCCTGGGCAGGGGGAGGGAAGGCAACATTGCATGTGGAGCTGTTTTGAATGTTCTAAAGCAGGTTGACGACATCATGAAAAGTCTTTCACTTATGTTTTAACTTAACATAGGGGCAAGTTTAAATATGCAATGTCTGGCCCCGTTCAGGCAACACGCTAAACCATGCTTCTTAACCACAAAACGGTTAATGAAATGCATGCATTCCGTTAACCATTTTGCGGTTAAGCAGCATGGTTTAGCATGTTGTCTGAATGGAGCCTGTCAAGGACATGGGGCATTGCCAGCTGTACTGGCTCTTTAATTGTATTGTTCTTTGTCCTGTATCTGTTCTGGTATGTGTTGTGTAGCTATGATGGTATGTGAAGTGGGGGTGGGAGTGTGGAACTCTCGGCACCGAGACTCCAAGGCCATATTGGGCCCCTCACCTGCAGGTTATCTCCCTGGTCGTTAGGATAATTGGGTTCAGTTGTGAGAAAGAGGGTGAAGCCCTCCCTAGGAGGGGAGGGTTGTTAGGAACCAGGCAGGGCTGGGGTTGGTTCGGGGAGGTCATGGGGCCCTAAAGTCCAAAAAGGGATAAAAAGGGTATCCTGTTTGGGATGGTCATCTTCTGTTCTGGCTTGGTGGAATAACATGTAGGTTAAGGGGGGAAATCTAGTTCGAGTCGCACGGATGGGCTACTTGGAGTAAGCTAGGTTCTTTTGGTTATTTTTTAAGTGTCTGGATTTCCTGAGACAAGGCTAGCTGCTTTTGTGGCTGGGGGTGGGTTGTGTGTTTGAAGGTTTTAGATGGAGCCCTGGCTCCTTGTAAATTGCCCCTTTTTCGTCTTTGCTTTGATTCCTTCTCCTTCCCTTCCTTTCTTCCCCTCCCCCCCTTTGCTGCTACTACCTCCAGCCCAAACCTTACATGTTAGTTTTAGCTGAATGGTATTAAACTTGTTTTGGCCCTTAGCTGAGTGTTGTTAGGAACTGTGAGGTCTCTGAGGATGAGGAGTCTGGGGATGAAGAGCCACAGGCTGGAACCAGTACCAGCATGGTCAAGCAGCAGCCAGCAGAGGCTTCATCCAGCACGAACTTAGAGGAAGAGCTAGCAGATTTGTTACCCGTGCCATCGTTCAAAGAGCAAAGGGCGGAGAAGGAGGCTTTACGCAGATCCAAGCGGATTGCTAATAAACGCCAGCTAAACAGGGAACAGCTGTGATGCTGAGCTGGTGTATTTAGGTAGCAGTGCGCAGGCCAGGAGTTTGTCAGAGCTTATCTGGTTTGCCTAGGAAAGTTCTGGACCGTGAAACCTTGACCGTGCCGTGTTTCTGCTGGATCATTTGGACTACGGACTGCTTGGACCCTGTGACTCTCTCCTGCCCTTGGAAACCTGGACTGGCTTATGGACTCTCGTGACTCTTTCTCTTGTACCCTTGGAACCCTGGACTGATTTATGACTCTGGCTTGGACTTTTGCGTGAGCACTAAGAAACTGTTCTATTTATGTTTGATTTGTATGTGAACAATACACAGTATTATTTAGCTCGTTAAGTGCTGTGTTGTCTGGTTCTTGGCGGGCTTCCCAGTCTGGGCACACTGCCCACGGAGATAAGCGAAAGTGGCTGGTTGCAGACGTGTAATCTCAGGACAAGTGTGCATGTTTTTATTCACGGAATCTCTGGCTCATCCCGGTTGGGAAGAGGGCAAGGGCGAGGGGTGGCCGGAGAAGACAGGATGTTTCGTTCAGGGGCCTACCTTGCAGGAAGGTTGGATAGCTTTTTTATAACCTGCCTTTCCGCCATAAAATGGTGCTCTAGGCAGCTAACAATATCATGCCGATTAAAAAGAAGACTTAATTAAAATGTAACAAAACAACAAATAAATTAAAAACACAAGAAATAAACAGCACCAACCAATGAAAACCATTTCAGCAACTGACCCAGCCTCCCTTGACAGAGTATTTATTTATTTTTGTATTTATTTATTACATTTCTATACCACCCAATAGCCAAAGCTCTCACAATATTCCAAATATGGTTGCACCGTAGGTTTGTATGAGGAGAGTATGATACTGGCAGTCTCGTTTTCAATTCCTTTCCGAATTTTGCCCAGCCTGGAGTTTGCCTTTTTCACAGCAGCCGCACACTAGGTAGACATTTTCATGGAGCTGTGCACCACAACCCCAAGATCTCTTTCTGGGTCAGTCACCAGCAGTTCAGATCCCAGCTTGGGATCACTTTACACTTGCTTACATTGAATGGCATCTGCCATTTTGGTGCACATCCTCCCAGTACTGAGAGAGCGCCACACAGACAGTGAGAACTGGGGAGCAGGCTAGAAATAATGCTCCGATGCCCAACCATGATTCTTCCCCTGTGGCTGACGCTTTGCTCCTTGACCCGTCTTGATTCTTGAATGGCAAATGTCATTGTGATGAGATATTAACTACCTACTTGAATAGCTTTCTATCCTCAAACAGGAATCTTGGGCCGTAGCTAGACCTAAAGTTTAACCCAGGATCATTCTGGGTTCATCCCTGCCTGAGCGCTGGATGCCCTGTGTGGCACTTAGAGGAACAGGTTTGACCCCAGGACGATCCAGGGATAAACCTTAGGTCTAGCTACAGCCATAGTAACCATTGGACAATCTGGCTGGGAATGATGGGAGTTGCAGCTGCCTGGCACATCTGGTGCACACCTGGTTGGGGAAGGCTGATTTAGGGGATTCTCATGTATTGCACCCCTTGAATTCTTTGCCACCCCCCCTTTTTTCCTAGGCTATAGATGATGCACCTCCCACCATCCTCCCAATTGGTCTTCTCCCAGCTGCTCCCTTAATAAGCAGACAGCCCTAAAGTCCAATAGGGGGGGATTTGCTGGGATGCGAGAGCCAATCAGAGTCCAGACAAGCAGTACAATTGTAGGCTAGTGCACATTTCCTGTTCAGACATGGCCATTTCTGACACTGTGCACTCAGATTCTAGACCCTTGGAGCCGTGTGTCACGTGCAATATTGGATGCATGTAGCTGAGGACAGGCAGCCAATAGAGCTTCCGGACACTTCAAACCCAGCAGCTTTATAAGCTCGGGGACGCTCTGAGGATCCTGTGATCAGGACAAGCCCCGATTTGTCATTTGTCATAACTGACTTTCTGCGCTGTCATTGTGATGCTACGCTTGGCCTCTTCTGCACCCATCCATCTTGGTTTAAGCCTGGAGCCAGTGGCAGTTCTGTAACGCTAAACCCCGTCCACAGGAATATTTGATGCAGACGGTTGTTTGGCTCAGGCCAGAGGGGAGAATGGGAGCCAACCATTCCCTCAACCAGAAATGGAACTGCCAGCATCATTTTGAGGAGCAGCCAACTTTCAGTGCTGAGCAACAGATCCGCCTATTTGCTGAAGCAAAAGGGATGTGCATTTACAGCTCCACTGAGCGGCTGTAAATTCTGGCATAAGCCACTACATTTGCATCGGTTTGTTTCCTCCGTATTAAAACAACCCGTGGGTTCAGAATGACAAAATGGAACATGGAGCTACTGGAGATTGATGGTGATTGCCTGACGCTACTGGGAAATCTCACCACCAAACCTTGCGTCAAGGAACTGAAAATTTGTGGTGTGATCAATGACAATGTCAGATGACCATTAGCAAAAACCACCAAAGGCAAGGAAATGTATATTAAGAAATGGTTTGGATTGGGGGGCGGGGTTAAATTACAGATGAAAAATTCTCCCCATTTCTTATAAAAAGGGGGGGGAGATCCATAACTCATCATGCTGTGGTCCCAACTCAGCCTTCATTTAGCCCCCAAAACAGGCCCAAAAAGGGCACATTTTTCTCTGCAATACGGTAGCCTTTCTAGCCCCTTCTTCCTCTGCGGTTCTCCAGGTGAGTTATGCAAGTGAAAAGGGGAGATTTGCACCACCTGATTCAGGGATTATAGAAGCAGGGAACTGATGCAAATGATTTCTACTGTTCACTTGAGGTTTGCACACATTCTTTGCCTGGCCACATGCAAACTTTAGATCCTTATACTGGTGTAGACTCCCAGATCCGTAAACCACTATAAACTCCTCATCCATAGTGCAAAACCCTCCATGGCTGCTCCTTCCTTTATCTCTGTGCTCTTGTACCTGGACATACCCCAGCCTAGAGCCTTTGCTCCTCCAGTTCCGTTGTCCTGTGCTGTCTGAAGGTTTCCTGCTCATTTAAAAGATTCCACCCGCTCTCCTGCACCTGCTTCTTACGCTTGGAACTGCCTCCTAGAACACCTGTGTGACACCTTCTCACTTAAGAGCTTTATCACACCAGAGTTATACTGTGCAATCACTACGAATTGCATGCAAAGGACTCCGAAGTTTTCCATCTTATAACCTGCTTTGACTGTGAAGTAATCCTATGCATCCTGCTTTAATTGTGCTATAAAGGCAAAAGACTCGCCCTATTTTGCTACTAGTTTTGGAGCGAATCATTTGTTGTTTTCCAAGCAGCCACTGGGGGTGCAGGAGCAGGATTTGAGATGTTTAAAGAAAAATTAAAGAAATGCTTACATCTGCGTAAGTTTTAAAGATAAAGACATCAAAACTGGCACAGTAATAGATATTACGGAGAGCTTTAAGCATACCAAATTTGAATCAGATTGGATCATCCCTTGATTTGTTATGAGTTTTTTACATTTCCCCCCTTAAACCCATTTCCTGGTATGCAAAGGATCTTAGGAGCGCTGCCACCCAGGGTGTGATTTAGCTAACAACAACAACGGCAACAGCTTAGCGCTGTAGAGGATAATTCGAGGGAAACAGGTAAGTGGGATGAAGCTTTTATTCTTCAAAACCCATGGTTTCTGTGAAGCTGTTGCCTGAAACCCTTACTCATCCCTCCGGTGAAACTAAGGCCACAGCTAGACCTAAGGTGTATCCTGGGATCATCCAGGGTTCGCTCCTGCCTGAGCACTGGATCCCCTGTGTGTCACCAAGGGCCTTGCTAGACCTACCTGTTAATCCGGTGAGGAGAAGGAGCGAGGCCGCGCTGCAGCTAGCGCGGGCCGTCGCCCTTTTCTACACGTAACACACGACGGGGTAAGGGAAAGCCCCGTTGCGTCCTCCATTTAAAAAAAACTTAAAGGGGCCATGTGCGCAGGAGCGCACCAATGATAAGGTAAGTCTTTTTTTTAAAAAAAAAAAAGGGTTCCCCACTCCCCTTGCCCCCGATTTCCCCCCCACAATGTATGATGCCCCCTCACTCACCCATCCATTCGCTCACTCGCCCACTGGCCACTCGCTCGCTCGCCCGTCCACCCTCCCTGCTCGCCATGTCCACACACCCCCGCTCACCTGTCCACCACCCCCTGCTCGCTCGCCCCGCTCGCCATGTCTGATGCCCCCTCCGGCCCCAGCCCCATCCGTGATCTCCCCCCCAGCCCGATGGGCACAGCGCTCGGCTTCTCCCGGCTACTCGCGAGTAAGCGAGCAGCCGGGAAAAGCCACGGAACTAGCTAGACCTTCCGCAGCCCCGGGCTGTGGAAAAGCCGGGCCACAAGCAGATCCGGTTATCCCGGGTCAAGGAAGGGTTTAGCCCGGCCTGACCCCGGGATCCCCTGTGCATCGTCTGCATGCACAGCAGGGAGCCCGGGCCTCGCACCAGGCTAAACCCTCGTCTAGGAAGGCCCCTAGATGAACAAGTTTGACCCCTGGATGATCCAGGGATAAACTTTAGGTCTAGCTATGGCCTAAGGCTGCAGCCTTGTCCACACTGAGTAGGTCTAACACCCAATAGCGCTTACTTCTGGCCAGGCATGTAAAGGGTTGCACTGTAAGTCTATGGATTTACACGTGCATTTCCTCACATCATCCCCATGTCTACCAGATCCCTTGGTGAGGGGACTTTGTTTTTTCCTGGCTATTTTGAAGTGCTAGTCGTAACTTTAAAAGCCTTTAAGGGCTACGTTTGCCCATATGAAACTGCCTGAGTCTTGCAATCTTCTTCACAAGCTTTGCTTTCTGGCCTATTACAATGGAAATATGCTGGACACATACCAGGGACAGGGCCTTTCCTGTGGTGGCACCATTTTTGTGGGACATCTTCCCAAGAGCAAACCGACAGGCTTCCTCCCTTTCTGCTTTCAGATGGGCTAAAGTTGTTTGTATTCAGGAAGCCTTCTAGGGTTGTTTTCTACTGTTTTAGTGGTGTTTAGTGTCTGCTGGTTTTTATTTGTTGTTTTATTGGCTGCTACTTCATTATTGTGGGTTTTATTATATATATATATATATATATATATATATATATATATCATGCTCTCCCACACTAGAGGCCTTCAAGAGGCAGCTAGACAACCTTCTGTCAGGGATGCTTTAGGGTGGATTCATGCATTGAGCAGCGGGTTGGACTCGATGGCCTTAGAGGCCCCTTCCAACTCTACTATTCTATGATTCTATGATCCAACCATAATACATCCACGCACCTCAGAGCACCTGGGACACAATCTCATTTTCAGCCTGGCCAGCCCAGTTGGGGAGGGGACGTGACTCAGCTGGAGGAGCAGGCAGTTTCAACCCCCAAAACAGAATCATAGAATCCTAGAATAGCAGAGTTGGAAGGGACCCACAACCTCCCCATGTAACTGGTTCCATTGTCGTACTGCTCCAACAGTCAGGAAGTCTTTCCTGATGTCCAGCCAGAATCTGGCTTCCTGTGACTTGAGCCCATGAATCCGTGTCCTACACTCTGGGAGGATCGAGAAGAGATCCTGGCCCTCCTCTGCGTGACAACCTGTCAAGTATTTGAAGAGTGCTATCATGTCTCCCCTCCATCTTCTCTTCTCCAGGCTAAACATGCCCAGTTCTTTCAGTCTCTCTTCATAGGGCTTTGTTTCCAGACCCCTGATCATCCTGGTTGCCCTCCTCTGAACACGCTCCAGCTTGTCTGCATCCTTCTTGAATTGTGGTGCCCAGAAATGGATGCAATACTCAAGATGAGGCCTAAGCAGGACTGAATAGAGAGGAACCAGTACCTCAATTGAGAGGAACTAGTACCTTAATAGTTCTATATTATTGAGTAAACACATCCCTGTGGTTAAAATCCATGTATAATGTTTATTCAGAAGCAATCCCCCTTCAGGCAAGATCTTCTCCAACTTTAATTAGAAGCTTCCTCCTTGTGGCTTCTGACTCAAACTGTTCCCTCTTCAACACAGCTAATGAATTGCCCCTTAATTGCTCAGATCCTTTTTCCTGCACCTCACTGAAGGGGAGCTTCAACAGTTGGGTTTCCTCTCTTTTTCCCCTCTTCTTTCTTTTATGGAAAATAACACTATTTTGTGACAGAATAATTAAAGCACCACTACCACCATCACATGGGGAACAGGAAGCAACTAATTAAGCAGTAATTAAAAAGCTATTCAGCAGTAAATTGCTACTGATCTGAATACAAAACAATAATGGGCAGAATCTGTAAACAAGAAACTACTCACTAAAGGTACAGTATCCCTGAAGCACTTCAACAGCACTTTGCCAGGCCTTACTAGACCAACTGGTATTTCAACTGCAATTCCCCCACACACACCTTTTTCTTTTCTTTTTTAATGACGCATGTCACATCTGGAAAAAGAGAAAAGATGTGAAGACAACACAGGTATATTGGAATGCAACAAATTGGGTTGACAACACTATTGTCTGATTTCTTCATAAAAAGTGAGTCAATGAATGATGGTCACCTATGTTCACAGCACATAGTGAACTCGTGTGGGAATGGTTCGATCTAGTTTAGAAAACTAGAAGCCAGAAGAATTCACATGTTTCATACCCAGAAATGTGGCACAAGGACTCTTTAATGAGTTAACTTTTTCTGTCCCTTAAGCACTTAAATTACACCCTCCATAAGTGTCTGAAAGCTACATTGAGACAAAACACGTGAAGTATCTCGAGGAGCAAAGGTGCCTTTATATTTGATTGAACTCACACACCAAAAACAACAGGAAGGAATAAATGAACACCCTGCTTTCCCCTCCCCCTCCGGGAAATAGTGAGCCAAATGAGGTGAGCATCTTGGGTTCTGTTGAGGGGTCTTCATGCGCCTTCTCAGGGGACTAGACGCATCGCACAGGGCCAAACAATGAAGCCCTAAGGAAGCAAAGGAAGAGAGGGGCAGTGAGTGAGGACTCCGTGGCCCTGCCCATCCTACAGAAAGCGCCCCTCCCCATTCTCCATTTTACTCTGCCCTCCTCAGCCCAAGACATTTTGGCCTTCGAAGTGGCATCCCCAAACTGGGGCACCTCCACCTCCCTTCCCCTCCCCAGGACCCAACACACAGTCATTGATATGGGTCCCACTCCCCAGGGAAGCTCTCCTCCACAAGGCCCCCCACTATCCTCTGAAGGAATGGGGAAAATACACCTGAAGGCTCAGGTAGGGACAGCTGAATGCATCCTCCATGGTTGCAAGCTGCAGCCGTCAGAAAAGGGAAGTGCCGTCCACACCACACCCCAGGTTGCCCCCTGCCCTCAGCAAGTTGGAAAAGATGCCGTCTCTTCCCAAGCTACAAGCCCCCCTACACGGCCTCTGTGATGAAATGCTGGTCTTTCTCACCGGGATATAGACAGTGCTTTGGCACAAGTGACAGGAATATCTTCTGGGCTGGAGCAAAGGGAATCCAATCCTCAGCTTGACTAGAGAAGTCGACAGGAAAGAAAGAAAAATGTGACTATCCTTGGGCACCCACGGTTGAATCTCACATAAGGCGAAACTGTGAGGATGTCCCGCTTCTAGTTTTCGTCGTGGAGCGCTGGGACAAGGACGAAGGTGGCAGTTAGCTAGCCACCTCAGTCCCCTTCAGAAAGCAGGCAAGGCCAGCCTAGAACTCGCAGTGGTCCTCCTGTCCCAAGCAGGGCCGGTGCCAGACTATTTTGCGCCCTAGGCAAAGTGAGCTACTTTCACCTCCCTCCAAAAAAAATGCCAACTTTGATTTTTAAGAACACATGTTTCCTGGAAAAAATAAGCACAAAATTTGAAACTGCTAAATTTATTTTAAAATGCAAGAAATACATCATGCCAATTATAGCAAACAAATTGGAAAGGAACGTCTATGAGTCTCTAAAATGCATTATTTAATAGGAATATCACCTCCAAATCATCCCCCCAACTCACACACACGCGCACACGCACACGCACACTCAGCATCACTCACTCCAAACAAACACACGCATGAACACATGCATTCACTCAAAGACCCCATGATGCACCCCATTCACCCATACATTCTCTCTCTCACTCACTCTCTCTCTCTCTTCCGGGCACGTTCCGGAAGTCCGAACATGGAGCCGCCCCACCCCCACCCCAGCGTCCCTGGCTTCGCTTCGGCTGGCACGGGGTGCCATCTCACCCGCCCAGGCCCAGCTGAATCCTCAGGCCGGGCCAGCTCACAGCCAATGCGCGTGAGTGCTGCGCTGCGCCCGGCGCCCCTCTTAGCTTGCCGCTCTAGACAGCCGCCTGAGTGGCCTCTATGGCAGCACCAGCCCTGGTCCCAAGGGGTTCCACCGTGGGGCTAGAGGCAGCAGCATCCTCAGAGCCTCAAAATGGGAGACCTGGTTCGAGCCCCACGTGGGAGCCTCTCAGTGGGCGGCACTGCAGCGGAACTCCAGCGACCCACCTATCAAGGGCTTGGATCGCAGGGCACGCATCCCAGGCCTTGATTGGCTACAGCCCCGTCATCCAATTGGCTGGACACATCAAGGGAGGCAGGGAGGCAGGCAGGAGGAGAGTTAGTGAGCAGGTGGCCGGGAAGCTCAGGTCACTGTGGGGCAGATCAAGCAAAGCTCTCACGTCGCCTTCTCTGACCCCTGCGGCTCAGTTAGGAAATTCTATAATCAAATGCCTCCAAGAGAATTCTGGCATTAAAAAACTAAATGCAACCTAGTTTGCCAGACGAGAGACAGTAGTCCCAGGCCATTCGTGATACACCCATTACTGATTAGAAAAGGATCCAGAGAAAGAGATGCCAATGTTAAATTTAGAGTTACCGCTTTCCTTTAACAGGGTTAAAAAGGGTTCCATAGAA